>NC_142615.1:15494771-15796345 GCF_059453375.1 Lepisosteus platostomus | reverse complement strand
AAGTATCTTTAAACACTTTGCTTAGTTTCTCGAGAGACTGCCAAAAAGCAGTTCCCTGCCTTTCGTCTGAAGCCAGCTGAAAGGGGGTCTCGACAGAAGCACCTAGCAGCGGTGGGATTTGAACCCACGCCCCCAAAAAGACTGGAGCCTTAATCCAGCGCCTTAGACCGCTCGGCCACGCTACCCGCTGTGCACTGTCTCTTTGTCTCATTACTTGCCCGGAGGAAGCCGGGTGGGTTTTGCTCTTGTCGCCCGAATTAGTGGCGTTATGACCGTGGAACCGACACCGGGGTAAAGTTAGCTCGAAGTTCGAAAACGATTTTGGCACGCCTGTAGCGCTTTCACGAAACCTCTTAGAATTGCGAGAATGCTTGTTTTGTGTATAAAATACATTGTGGATGCTTTCTCAGCCTTTACTTTTTCGTTTTTATGACATTTTTTTGACCAAGCACGAATATTCTTTTGTCCATATCTTCGCAATGGAAGCACAGAACGCCGTCAAACCAAATGCATTTTAAAGACCACGACTTGTAGATATTTCCACACTCTTTACATCAAACTATCAGTGAGCTAATTATCTTTTTTTAAACCTCCGGTTTTTCATCGATGCGTAATTACGCACGAACTGGAACCCGGGGGACCGCTGTGTGCACACGTTCACAACGCGAGAAATACTGTTCAAATCGCTTCGTGCGAAAAACCCGTATATGACCATAGGAAGCAGAACAGCGCAGTCTCCCATTACCCAGACTGTAAGCACGGGAATAAAGCTTTGTTTGACTTCTGAAACCCTTCCTTTACGTCCTGTTTTCATTCAGGTAAGGGTCAACTATATTGAAAATACTACTGACAGCAGGAAGATTAAAATATTCTTTACTCAGCATCTTATTAAACACAGCTCCCATGATGTTCAAACCGATTTTTTACACAGAACACTGACACAGCTTTGCATTCTGAATCTCTTTTTCTCATGCTTTTATTTAATATGGCACAATGCACTGGGATAGGGGTATTCTGTTCACAAACCCATAGCATTTAAACCACAGCACCCACAATGCTGCAAGTGTTTTGCACACTAAGCGGGTCCTCTGACTTTTCCCAGCTTTATTTTGGGTTGTGGAACCTTTCTTTATATTTTTTAGGATTTTCTGAAGATAACACTACAGGTGGGATGGGTGGGTTGTCTTCATGGCTCAATAGCATTTCAAATACAGCACCCACACTGCTGAAACCAAGTGTTTTACACACCAGACAGGCCCCCGAACCTCATACAACCTTACTGTGGCTGTGGCCCCTGTCTTTATTTTGTAATGAGTTTCTGAAGATAACACTACAGGTAATACACTGGGACAGGTGGGTCGTCTTCATGGCTCAATAGCATTTCAAATACAGCACCCACTCTGCTGAAACCAAGTGTTTTACACACCAGACAGGCCCCCAAACCTCATACAACCTTACTGTAGCTGTGGCCCCTTTCTTTAATTTTTTATGATTTTCTGAAGATTACACTACAGGTAATACACTGGGACGGGTGGGTCGTCTTCATGGCTCAATAGCATTTCAAATACAGCACCCACTCTGCTGAAACCAAGTGTTTTACACACCAGACAGGCCCCCGAACCTCATACAACCTTACTGTAGCTGTGGCCCCTGTCTTTATTTTGTAATGAGTTTCTGAAGATAACACTACAGGTAATACACTGGGACAGGTGGGTCGTCTTCATGGCTCAATAGCATTTCAAATACAGCACCCACTCTGCTGAAACCAAGTGTTTTACACACCAGACAGGCCCCCAAACCTCATACAACCTTACTGTAGCTGTGGCCCATTTCTTTAATTTTTTATGATTTTCTGAAGATTACACTACAGGTAATACACTGGGACGGGTGGGTCGTCTTCATGGCTCAATAGCATTTCAAATACAGCACCCACTCTGCTGAAACCAAGTGTTTTACACACCAGACAGGCCCCCGAACCTCATACAACCTTACTGTGGCTGTGGCCCCTGTCTTTATTTTGTAATGAGTTTCTGAAGATAACACTACAGGTAATACACTGGGACAGGTGGGTCGTCTTCATGGCTCAATAGCATTTCAAATACAGCACCCACTCTGCTGAAACCAAGTGTTTTACACACCAGACAGGCCCCCAAACCTCATACAACCTTACTGTAGCTGTGGCCCCTTTCTTTAATTTTTTATGATTTTCTGAAGATTACACTACAGGTAATACACTGGGACGGGTGGGTCGTCTTCATGGCTCAATAGCATTTCAAATACAGCACCCACTCTGCTGAAACCAAGTGTTTTACACACCAGACAGGCCCCCGAACCTCATACAACCTTACTGTAGCTGTGGCCCCTTTCTTTAATTTTTTATGATTTTCTGAAGATTACACTACAGGTAATACACTGGGACGGGTGGGTCGTCTTCATGGCTCAATAGCATTTCAAATACAGCACCCACTCTGCTGAAACCAAGTGTTTTACACACCAGACAGGCCCCCGAACCTCATACAACCTTACTGTAGCTGTGGCCCCTGTCTTTATTTTGTAATGAGTTTCTGAAGATAACACTACAGGTAATACACTGGGACAGGTGGGTCGTCTTCATGGCTCAATAGCATTTCAAATACAGCACCCACTCTGCTGAAACCAAGTGTTTTACACACCAGACAGGCCCCCAAACCTCATACAACCTTACTGTAGCTGTGGCCCATTTCTTTAATTTTTTATGATTTTCTGAAGATTACACTACAGGTAATACACTGGGACGGGTGGGTCGTCTTCATGGCTCAATAGCATTTCAAATACAGCACCCACTCTGCTGAAACCAAGTGTTTTACACACCAGACAGGCCCCCGAACCTCATACAACCTTACTGTGGCTGTGGCCCCTGTCTTTATTTTGTAATGAGTTTCTGAAGATAACACTACAGGTAATACACTGGGACAGGTGGGTCGTCTTCATGGCTCAATAGCATTTCAAATACAGCACCCACTCTGCTGAAACCAAGTGTTTTACACACCAGACAGGCCCCCAAACCTCATACAACCTTACTGTAGCTGTGGCCCCTTTCTTTAATTTTTTATGATTTTCTGAAGATTACACTACAGGTAATACACTGGGACGGGTGGGTCGTCTTCATGGCTCAATAGCATTTCAAATACAGCACCCACTCTGCTGAAACCAAGTGTTTTACACACCAGACAGGCCCCCGAACCTCATACAACCTTACTGTAGCTGTGGCCCCTTTCTTTAATTTTTTATGATTTTCTGAAGATTACACTACAGGTAATACACTGGGACGGGTGGGTCGTCTTCATGGCTCAATAGCATTTCAAATACAGCACCCACTCTGCTGAAACCAAGTGTTTTACACACCAGACAGGCCCCCGAACCTCATACAACCTTACTGTGGCTGTGGCCCCTGTCTTTATTTTGTAATGAGTTTCTGAAGATAACACTACAGGTAATACACTGGGACAGGTGGGTGCTATTCATGAGTCAAAAGCTTCATCACAACATCTGAAAATTTTAGATTTTACATTCTTTTTATTTCCCATGTTTCGTTTAGTTTTTTCCTAATTTCACATTTTAAATAAGCTATATCTGTAATCACAATGAAGGTGTGGTATGCAGTCTTGATGATGTGACTGTGTAACCATCAGGCACGAAGGAGAGAAAAACAAAAAACTCCAAAGGAGAAAAAAAATCTCTGGGGGTCCAAGGCCTGATGGTTGACCTCCCCTCCAGGTCCTGGTTGTGTATGACAAATAGTTACTAGAAACAGTTCACATGCACAACCATGCAGATTGACACGGTGAATTCTATTTCATATATTATGTGAGACTAGATGTTAATGTTGAGTGTGTCCCATCCACTGGGTTGAGCAGTACAGGATCTTGAGTTTTGTAGGCTGGGTTCCTTGCTTCAGAAATCCAGGAGGATCCCTTGTCATGGGGGACGGAGCTCAATATCAACCAAAGGCACCGAAGAGAGAACAGTGGCAGGCATGGTGTGGAGAAAAAAAAAGGGTTAGACACAGAAAAAACAATTGCAACGTGGTTGTCTACTTACCCACTTGATATCTATGTTTCTGCACCTCCTAAAGAATTAGATCACTTGGGATAAAGAAGACTACAGAGACGATGTAGAAGACTACAGCATTGTTAAATATGCTTATAGGTATGGGGCATCCTTAAAAAGGTCTGACATATATTTCCACAATTTAGGGGCTGTGTGCCTAAATGCTCTGCTACGTGCTTGCTATTGTTAACATAATCTGTTCATTGATCTAGACAGCATCCTACAACTACCTTAACCTTACTGTAAGAAAAGTATCACTTTGGTGTCTAGGCTGTTCTTTTTCATGAGTCTCCACTCCTGGAGATGTACATGGTACGATATTGAAAGCCAGTGGGGTTCGGACTTCGATGATGCAATTGTGTTTTATTGTTCCGGTTAGAATCCTTTTAGCACTGTGCCCTGTCTGAAGGTAGATAGAGTACTGTTTTGGAAACCTAATAAAAAGGAATCACCCTAGATACACTTCTATTTGATAGAAGCCATTTTTCTTTGATCTTTCTCACAACGGAGTGGAATTTCTTGATTAATCTATCTTACTAGGATGGATACAATTTTATCTGGAAATCTTTCACATAAATCATGTCATGGTGACATACTGTCGTTTTACATTTCTTTGCACTACTACAGTGATGTTAACAGTGTGTAGTGATCATATTTAAAAGGGACTGTGTTGTGTCATGATTAACTTTTTTACTGTTTTCATACAGACTTTGTTTGGTTTCTGGCAATAGATAACAAATGGTTTCTAGTGATTTTGTGTTCTAGTGTTTTTCATTATTGTTTGGCAAAGTGTACGAAAGTTTACTCTTACCCAAGATAAAATTTTTGGGGGGATATTGAAACTTGTACTTACGTGTCTTTTGGGGGTGAATTCTGCTGAGAACACGTTGACAGTCTTCTTGAGTTTCCAGCATGTCTTTTATGTAATGCTCGGGAGTAGGGGGTGGATGCTCACTCATCAACAGTGCCTGAAATATAAAACCGTAAGAAGGGTTACGAACTGCAAAGGATCCAAGGAGTATAAATGGGTCACAAATCAAGATCTAGGTATTTGCACAATTTTCCAGATCTCTCTTAATCAAACTCCTTTTTTCTTACTTTGTGTTTTTACAGCAAGACGTTATATTGTTTCTGTGCTAAATGGCAAGCTCTTTTAGGTGTTCATGGTTGTGTCTTTGTTTCTATACTATTGGAAAGAAACCTAGTAAGTGATTTGATGCATCCATGTCTAATCATTAATCTGACACAGTAATTCTATCTTTGAGATGCCTGTGTCATGTAATAAATTGCACAGATTATCAGTAATCTTTTATGTGTGCCTTCTTTGGTGTGTTTTTTGAAAAGTTATCTCTAATTTATAGAACCATTAATGCCAGAAGACAAGCCTGCAATCCAAACTTCTTAACAATAACAAACAATTATAACGTCCACTGAAATATGTCATCCTACTGTATGTTTCTGCTGAATCTAAAACTACATGTCCTGCTTAAAAAACCCTTTCATAGTGATAGTTTGCATGCAGAGCATACTCACCAAACTGGGGTTGGCAAAATGTACATATCCATGTTACTTCATTCTTTGCGCTTTCATACTCTTCTTTTGAGATGCACAATTCATGGAACCAGTTTTCACAACTGTCACACTGAATCTACACGGACAGTAAACCTTATATCAGTTCAGCTATCACCTTTCACTGGCATGTTTTGTTATTATGTGCTTACATTACACATACAGATAGAGATGATGTTCACTTACCCAGTTTGTCTGCCGCACTGGTGTTTCTCCACACATCAGGCACATGTCCTGGAGAGGAGCTATAATAAACATGCCAAATAGACTGATTTTTCCAATGTTATCTACAGATCATTGTTGCATAATTGAAGACAGTTTGATAGAGACCTTTTCGTATGCACTTTCCTGATTAGGTGTTCTACTGCTTCTTAAACCGCACATTGTCATGTCTCAGAATACTCCTGTCAACACCTGTTACCCTTTTTTGCGTCAGCGTGTGTTGCTATGATTTTAAGGGGGCACATGATAACACAGCTATCATGTTTCAGTTTGCTTTGCTTCACTATGGGCAATTTAGACCCACACTTTTCCCAGACAATGGTTGTGTCAACCACGACGAAGGCCAAAGTGTCATTGAATTTTAACTGTGTGAAATGTGATTTAATTAACTTTTCATCACTGTGTTATATAGTACAAAAAGAATACCCAAATGAGATCTGCATATAAATAAATTGAGAATCTTTTTCATCCAGACTTGTTACAGAGAGAGAACATGCTTCAGGAAAATAATATACACCAAGAAACGTAGGCAATGAGGTTCAAATGGTCCAATACATGAAGCCTCAAGAATTCTGATTGACAGGTCTTCCCGCAACTTTCTCATTTCTTTGGCACTGCTGTTTATTTCGATATATGTTGGAATATCCGGGAAATTGTTAATGATGTCTGCGCCCATCTAACAGACAAAAGTTTGTTTCAATTATTTCCCTAAAAATCTCTCATACAATAGTTTTAAGTCCAAAATTTCGGCGTGGAAAGGTTATGCTGACCTGCATCACAAAGACCCCACAGCTTGAGGCATCTGCTTGCCTGGTGTGACCAATCACGCTTGGGTGCCAGTTGATATTCAACCAGTCTTCTTTTCCTAGGACATTCCTTCGCATCTTAAAAAAGTCCCTGTGAATCAAAACAATAGGTTATTGATAAATGAGGAAATATTTGTCATGCTGAACTTGAACCTGAAATGTATGTGTGCCCCTGCAGAATTTCACCACGAAACTAATGCTTGATTTCTTACCTGAACCTTTTTGCCGCTGCAGTGGAGTCTCCCATCTCATCACTCCCCATAGGGTCGACCACAAAGACTTTCTGGGATGGAGCATATAGATACTGCAAGAAACAAAGGGCCCATCATCAGACATGAAGTTGCATTTAATGTGGGGCCAGACACACAGGCAGTTTCAGGAGTTTTATGTTGTTTAAACAAAGGTTTTTAATATTTGAATATTTTATATATATAATATTTATATTTATATATTATTTAACATTTAACATTTTGCAAACCTCGGCAAAGACAGTCAGGAAATGACCTAACAGTACTTTTTTTCCTACATGACACTTTGACTTGTTTGGTTGTCTGTTCATTACACAGCAGTATTCACAATAATAATTTAGGAAAAGTGCACTGTCACCATTGCCTTGGACACTCACTATCAATGTCCACCTTTTTTAACAGGAGAGGAACACATACATTGTGACTTTGTAATTTTTTTAGATGCAACAAGGATAATCACTTGAACTGTAATGGTTCCAGGTGTAATTATAAACCTACGCTGTTTTGGATTACCTGCACCACACTTACCAACAATTTCCAGTGGACACCAGTGTTAAAAAAGCTAATAATGGCTTCATAGTTTTCAAAGTTGACCTGTAATGAAAAAAATGACAAGATTAGTACAACAGGCTGCCTCACAGGGATGGTGTGCTACCTTTGAATTTTGATTTCTGACTATAAAGGTAGTTTCTTTAGGCAGCACCATGGGCACAGTTGTGACCTGTTTTGATTGCTTGTAGCTCTCCTTGTTTCTCTATTGATAAAACAATCATCAGTTAGTGAAAAACCATGTTTGCCCCCTCACTAATGTAATCCATCAACATTTGTGTTTGATGTCCTTACCTTGGACAAACGTTGTCTAGCCATGCGCTCTCTATTCCCACTCATGATTACACCAGTTGTGTAGTGGTTCATTAGGAAAACCTTCTTCCCCAAGTCCATGGATTCTTTCGCTACTTGAAAGTAACACTCAATGGTCTTATGGAAAAAGCAAACACAATTGAAGAAGATGTGATTTCACGCACTCACACACATTTGATTACACAAAAGCTCAGAAACCTTAACAAATGCATGCAATCAAACACTTTCATCTTACCTCGCCTATGAGCCACTCATCTGGTTTCAGAGACACAAACTCCGAGTGTCTGAGAATATATGTGTCTGCACTGTGCATGGATGGCAAAACTGCAACCACTAATTCACTCGGATTGATGTTCCAAAGGGCGTGTACCTAAAAAAGATTTACCAAGCCAAAAGCATACACAAGAGATCACTGGACCTAACATAATGAAAATTGAGATTACACACCACAAGTATAACACAAGTATGTCAACAAGTATAACAAGTTAGAGAGAAACGACAAAGAACACCTACAGTAGTAGAAGATGACATTCATAAGCTCTGAAAAAGAAGTGAATGTCCACACAGAGAAATATTTGAAATACAAATCCTACCTTCTTTTTGAAATCTGTTTTCTCTTTTATAAGTTTTGAGATGGGGCGTGCATCACAGTGTGGTGTGATCACTTCAGCCATGCCCACGGCAGCTTGCTTGGGTGACACTTTCCTTTCTTCTTTGTGCTGCCATTCTTTATATTCTGTGGTTCCTGCTTTCCCCTGCTGTACTTGCAGGCCGTTGCTGTCATCTGGCGATTTTTCATTTGTTTCAATATTTCTATTGCTAACTTTTTTTTCCTGTGTTCTCATTTTTTTGGGGATTGGAATTTTCTGTGGTGCGCTGTAGAATTTATTTTTTGTTTCTTTGCCTACACCTGGTGCTCTCTTTGCCCATTGTTCCTGTGCATGTTCATGACGTGTCTTAGTGGTGATCAATGGAGCCGTCAAAACCTTTTTGGGGAGAGCATTTTGGATTATATGTTCTCTGTACCGGCCTTGGAGGGATTGTCTCATTATCGTAATAAACTCTGCTGGCCTCAGTTTCCTCCTGTGCTGAAGTATTGAATGCTTGACAATGCCAAACCAGGTCTCAACATGACAATTAGTGGCTCTTGTTTGTGCTACCTCTGACATTGATATGTCTTTTTTGCTGTCTGAAGCATATCTTGCCAGGTCACCCAACAAAATTCCACTCCACAGTGGAAATAGTGCCATGTATCTTTGCAACAGAAATCTTATTATGTCTTCACAGAAATAGGGGTTCACATTGTGTTGTGTCCCATAGTCATCATGTCCTTGAGCTGATATGCTGTCTTCATAAATACCTTTGAACTCCACAGCGAAAGGAGAGCGGCCCAGGCTGCCTCTCATTTTTGGGTACAGTACCTCATCTGTGTCTTTGACTTCTGCTTCCTTTTCCATCTGGTCTGGTGTGGTTGTTTGAGAAATGTAAGCGTTAAGGAGGCAGACACTAGATTGGACTTCATTTGTGAACCTCCTGCTTGAGAGTACAATACACATGTGTTTGAAAACATTTCTGGCGACACTCAAAGTTGTGCTGTTTTGCAGGATGGCAAAGGAAAATGTTGCAAAGTCTCACAGTCCTTTGTCTGTTGTTTTTTTACTAATTGCTTGAGAGACAGCCTTTATGACATGGGCAGAGCAAAGGTGCAGAACAGTGAACATCTGAAGTTCTGTGTACTTAAGTTTGCCTTGGCAGACTTTCATTGCACGATTTAAGTATGCATGGATGGTGTCCCCATTGAAGGCAAAAAGAACACTGTGAATCAGGGCCCAGCTGTAGTCAGTTTCTACATGCTGCACTCTCTTGGTAGTACATGTTGAGATGTCAAACATGAATTTCCGTAGCCAACGTTCTATACTGACAATGGTGTGGTCAGTTGTCAACATTTCAGACACTGGTAATGGAGGCTTTCTTTTTCCACCTCCAGGTAAAGTAAGACTGTAGTACAAAATTCTTTTGTTCTCCATCTATAAGGGCAGGTGACTGGAGATCTCAATAAGAGTCAACACAAACACAAATGATGCAAAAACCAACACAGTCTTCCTAAAATAATTTATGTAAGTATTTTCAAACCGCTTATACTTTCTGAGTACGCTAAAAAAAATCAGTTGTGGACTGTACCTCTTACCCCACATTGAAAGTTTGTATATTTGTTATTTGTTCAAAATAGAGCCTATTGCTTTTTAGAAATCAAAGACACAGGTCACTATTTTTCTGTTCATTTAAAGTGTGTGTTGAGTGCGTATGTGGTCAGATATGTGCCAGCTTCATATGAAGTCGATCTGACTTCTATTCAGGACACTGTATTTGGCAAGCTGCCAGTAATAGGGTATTGAAGATACTGGTGAATAGCTAGCCCAGGTTACTGTTCACACAAATGCTCCGGCAGTTGTTAGGGTCAGGTGATCAGTCCTGGATTCCAGGCCAAAGGAAAACATCCGTACTTCAGGATGGGGTTGAGTATTTTAAACTAGGCTCATCACTAGGCTCATGCAGTTATGTCACATGATGTGGCTGTTTACCCTGTCTACGCCACAGGCCTTTTGTAGTTTAAGGGTATGGAGTTAGTATACTTGCTCCAGCTTTGTGTTTGGGAAATCCAAGGGATATTGGTTGTTTTCTATAGACAATTCAACAATGTTCTGTTTTTAAGACTTTGTACCATACACCGATCCGCCCCGGAGACCCAAGTGATTCTGGTTTAGGTAAGCCAAGGGACAATGATCTTCACATTACCAGGGGGACAGTGGGTGGACAAGTCTCCCCTAAACAATGTATCTTGTCAGATTATGATGTCAGTCCGTTTAATAATGTTGTTGAACTCCCTTCAGCCAAAATACAGAGGAGCCCAGGCCCAGAATGTTACACATACTGACAGAGAGTGATCTCATTATGTGTGTCATGATGGTGCTGTCTGGCTGTCCTGCTGGTCTGGATGAGGGGTGCGTAGTGTGGTGCAGGTACTTGTCCCATCCTGCTCTTGGTCCAGGTTGGAGGGTTGCACCGATTCTGAGTCTTGTTAGCTGGTATGGATTGGTTTGGGGGTGTTGATACCAGAGTGGTCCAAGAGGGGGGTGCAGATGTCTCGGGGGCATTCTTGTTTTTCTATGACTTCACGTTGATTCTGTTGGTTCTGAGTGTCTTGGTTACATACGCTTGTGTGTATAGATGAAAAAGCTATTGAAGAGCACCTCATTCATCTCGGTGGAAGTTCCCATGTTCAAAAAATCCTAAAAAGAGAATTAAAGTTTCACACAACAAAGCATGACTGTGAAAGGTCAGGAGGCCTGACACTTGCACAAGTGCACAACACTTGATTACAGTCAAAAAATCATGAAGCCATGAAGACGACCCACCTGTCCCAGTGTATTACCTGTAGTGTAATCTTCAGAAAATCATAAAAAATTAAAGAAAGGGGCCACAGCTACAGTAAGGTTGTATGAGGTTTGGGGGCCTGTCTGGTGTGTAAAACACTTGGTTTCAGCAGAGTGGGTGCTATATTTGAAATGCTATTGAGCCATGAAGACGACCCACCCGTCCCAGTGTATTACCTGTAGTGTAATCTTCAGAAAATCATAAAAAATTAAAGAAAGGGGCCACAGCCACAGTAAGGTTGTATGAGGTTCGGGGGCCTGTCTGGTGTGTAAAACACTTGGTTTCAGCAGAGTGGGTGCTGTATTTGAAATGCTATTGAGCCATGAAGACGACCCACCCGTCCCAGTGTATTACCTGTAGTGTAATCTTCAGAAAATCATAAAAAATTAAAGAAAGGGGCCACAGCTACAGTAAGGTTGTATGAGGTTTGGGGGCCTGTCTGGTGTGTAAAACACTTGGTTTCAGCAGAGTGGGTGCTGTATTTGAAATGCTATTGAGCCATGAAGACGACCCACCTGTCCCAGTGTATTACCTGTAGTGTTATCTTCAGAAACTCATTACAAAATAAAGACAGGGGCCACAGCCACAGTAAGGTTGTATGAGGTTTGGGGGCCTGTCTGGTGTGTAAAACACTTGGTTTCAGCAGAGTGGGTGCTGTATTTGAAATGCTATTGAGCCATGAAGACGACCCACCCGTCCCAGTGTATTACCTGTAGTGTAATCTTCAGAAAATC
This sequence comes from Lepisosteus platostomus, assembly GCF_059453375.1. Lineage (NCBI taxonomy): Eukaryota > Metazoa > Chordata > Actinopteri > Semionotiformes > Lepisosteidae > Lepisosteus > Lepisosteus platostomus. Next base: position 15,784,381 of record NC_142615.1, on the reverse strand, counting down.
ATAAAAAATTAAAGAAAGGGGCCACAGCTACAGTAAGGTTGTATGAGGTTTGGGGGCCTGTCTGGTGTGTAAAACACTTGGTTTCAGCAGAGTGGGTGCTGTATTTGAAATGCTATTGAGCCATGAAGACGACCCACCCGTCCCAGTGTATTACCTGTAGTGTAATCTTCAGAAAATCATAAAAAATTAAAGAAAGGGGCCACAGCTACAGTAAGGTTGTATGAGGTTTGGGGGCCTGTCTGGTGTGTAAAACACTTGGTTTCAGCAGAGTGGGTGCTATATTTGAAATGCTATTGAGCCATGAAGACGACCCACCCGTCCCAGTGTATTACCTGTAGTGTAATCTTCAGAAAATCATAAAAAATTAAAGAAAGGGGCCACAGCTACAGTAAGGTTGTATGAGGTTTGGGGGCCTGTCTGGTGTGTAAAACACTTGGTTTCAGCAGAGTGGGTGCTGTATTTGAAATGCTATTGAGCCATGAAGACGACCCACCTGTCCCAGTGTATTACCTGTAGTGTTATCTTCAGAAACTCATTACAAAATAAAGACAGGGGCCACAGCCACAGTAAGGTTGTATGAGGTTCGGGGGCCTGTCTGGTGTGTAAAACACTTGGTTTCAGCAGAGTGGGTGCTGTATTTGAAATGCTATTAAGCCATGAAGACAACCCACCCATCCTACCTGTAGTGTTATCTTCAGAAAATCCTAAAAAAATAAAGGTTCCATAACCCAAAACAAAGCTGGGAATAGTCAGATGACCTGCTTAGTGTGCAAAACACTTACCTGCAGCATTGTGGGTGCTGTGGTTTAAATGCTATTGGTTTGTGAACAGAATACCCCTATCCCAGTGCATTGTGCCACATTAAATAAAAGCAAGAGAAAAAGAGATTCAGAACACAAAGCTGTGTCAGTGTTCTGTGTAAAAAGTCGGTATGAACATCATGGGAGCTGTTTTTAATAAGCTGCTGAGTAAAGAATATTTTTATCTTCCTGCTGTCAGTAGTATTGTGAATATAGTTGACCCTTACCTGAATGAAAACAGGACGTAAAGGAAGGGTTTCAGAAATCAAACAAAGCTTTATTCCCGTGCTTACAGTCTGGGTAATTGGAGACTGCGCTGTTCTGCTTCCTATGGTCATATACCGGTTTTTCGCACGAAGCCGTATTGAACAGTATTTCTCGCGTTGTGAACGTGTGCACACAGCGGTCCCCCGGGTTCCAGTTCGTGCGTAATTACGCATCGATGAAAAACCGGAGGTTTTAAAAAAGATAATTAGCTCACTGATAGTTTGATATAAAGGGTGTGGAAATATCCACAAGTCGTGGTCTTTAAAATGCATTTGGTTTGACAGCATTCTGTGCTTCCATCGCGAAGATATGGACAAAAGAATATTCGTGCTTGGTCAAAAAAATGTCATAAAAACGACAAAGTAAAGGCTGAGAAAGCATCCACAATGTATTTTATACACAAAACAAGCATTCTCGCAATTCTAAGAGGTTTCGTGAAAGCGCTACAGGCGTGCCAAAATCGTTTTCGAACTTCGAGCTAACTTTACCCCGGTGGAACCGACTGCACCTGCTTTTTCTGAGATGCTTCCCCTCTCATGGCGAGATCTCGACTTCTTTAACACCTCTGGATAAAGATCTTCTGTGGAGCAGGTTTGTCGAGCTGTCTGCTCTTCTTTCTGTTTAAGTAATCAAGTTACGGGGCGTCCTGCAGCCTATGATGTTCTCACTGAGAGCTTTCAAGATTTGAAGGAAAACTACGAGCTTGATGGCTCAAGTCGAACGAATGTGATTGTTAAGCAATCGATTATCAAAAGCACGTCTTCTAACAATTCGTGAGAGTATTATCAGCACTGTTTTCACTCGGATATACTTTTCACTTGCTAAGCTGACAAATTGGACGAGAAAATGCCGGAGACGCACTCAGTGCAGACTGAGGTTGGGAAGGAGGTGTGGCCCTTCAACGCTTGACAACTGAAGGACATTCTCTCCGCAACGGAGGAGCACCTGTCAGAAGTCGCAGAAGCTGAACAAGAGCACCGGGTTTCCGGAGATCCAAACTCAGATCTGGAGGATGCGGGCATCGATCCCGCTACCTCTTGCATGCTAAGCGAGCGCTCTACCATTTGAGCTAATCCCCCTCGCTTCATGCTTCTTGGCATCATGTCTTACCGCCTCTGCCCCTCTTACCGGGCACCGCCCACTGCCCTTTGTCTGCAAGGCAGTCCTTTCAAGTGCGATGACGACGCTGAGACCTTCGTTGCCTATTGTACGAGCTAAACTTTTGTGCTCATCAATTCAACGCTCTTTCCATCAACTCATCTTGTCTTTTGACGCTTCGTGTTTTGCGCTCCTTTGACTATCGGCATATCGGGTGACTGCAAACACTGAAGTTCTTGCTTACGGAGTGTGGAACATTGTTTTCAAGTGATCGCTGTTCTGTCATGTTGACGCCGAGTGAATCTTTCTTTGGCAACATGGGCAGGCTGACAGCAGTGCGAGCGAAAGTAATGGCAAATTTCTTGACTTATTTCTGAATGTGAATGTTCTTTAGAAAAGGGATGCGGCATTGCTTCTCGCCCGTGTAAAGGTCACGCATTCCAGACGTGGTTATGAGCGAACAGTTGCCGCAAGTGTTTGAAAAGAGCAAGAGAGGAAGCAGCCCTGCCCCGTGTGAGGATCAAACTCAGGCCCTTCAGATGACGAGACTGACGCACTACCAATTACGCCAACAAGCCCAGCTGCAGTACACACACCGGAAAGTTTGCCTCACATGGATTTCAGTCGCCCGTTCCCTAATCTTTAGACGCCCTCTGCTGAATGTTGCATTTGCCTTTTGATCTCACCGATACATTTTTGGTCTGTTTCTGTTGCGAGTCCGTCTTTCAGATCTCACCTAGCACAAGTCTCTGTGGCTGAAGTGGCCTCTCTGCTTCAGCATCGTGCCCTCACTCAGCCATTAAAAATGTCACTCGGACTTCTGACATGCTGACATGAAATGTCAAGAGAGAGGGGCGGAGTGACGCTTAAGCCAGAGAGAAGATGAAAAGGGGGCGTGGCTGCGAAACGCTTGACAGCTGCACGATGCTCTCCATGTAAGGCGGGACCACAGGCTAAAGGACACCTTTCGGCACATCAAGCTCTAAGCACAGACCTGGAGAATGCGGGAATTGATCCTGCTATCTCCCACATGCAAAGCAAGCGCTGTACCATACAAGCCAACCCCCCTCGCTGGGACTTATGCCTCGGCGTCACCTAGTGCCGCTTGTTCCCCTCTTACCGGGCACAGTTCACTGCCCTTCGTCTGCAAGGCAGTCGTGTAATTGCAGCTTTCTTGACTTATTGATGAAGGTCTGACTGGACGAGCGAATGGCGCCTCTCCCCATCCTCAAGCTCGCTGACAGATTGAAATGGAAAGTGCTGCTGTGGCTCGTTGGTCTAGTGGTATGATTCTCGCTTAGGGTGCGAGAGGTCCCGGGTTCAACTCCCGGACGAGCCCTCGTGTGCTCTTTTCCTCCTCTTCCACAAGACTGGGAACTGATATCCACATCACTTCGCAGCGTCTGCTTATGGCAAACGATGGAATGTGACTAATGACTGAACGAGCCTGGTGAATTCTCATCACGTGGCACAATGAGAGCGTGCAGTCAGCTGCCCAAGGCGGCAACCTCATTGCTCGTTCAAAAGAACACGTACTGAAAACTCATCACCACTGTGTCGTAGATGAGCACCGCGATCGCTTGTTGTCATGCGTCCTTACTTGGGAAATGCAGAAGCAAAAACTGCCCTCTCTCAGCCACCGAAACGTGTGCGGCTCGCCTTGCGCTCTCTGCGCCTCACATATTTGTGGAGCTGTCTCCTCTTCTTTCTGTTGAAGTAATCAAGTTACGGGGCGTCCTGCAGCCTATGATGTTCTCACTGAGAGCTTTCAAGATTTGAAGGAAAACTACGAGCTTGATTGCTCAAGTCGAACGAATGTGATTGTTAAGCAATCGATGATCAAAAGCACGTCTTCTAACAATTCGTGAGAGTATTATCAGCACTGTTTTCACTCGGATATACTTTTCACTTGCTAAGCTGACAAATTGGACGAGAAAATGCCGGAGACGCACTCAGTGCAGACTGAGGTTGGGAAGGAGGTGTGGCCCTTCAACGCTTGACAACTGAAGGACATTCTCTCCGCAACGGAGGAGCACCTGTCAGAAGTCGCAGAAGCTAAACAAGAGCACCGGGCTTCCGGAGATCCAAACTCAGACCTGGAGAATGCGGGCATCGATCCCGCTACCTCTTGCATACTAAGCAAGCGCTCTACCATTTGAGCTAATCCCCCTCGCTTCATGTGTCTCGGCATCATGTCTTACCACCTCTGCCCCTCTTACCGGGCACCGCCCACTGCCCTTGGTCTGCAAGGCAGTCCTTTCAAGTGCGATGACGACGCTGAGACCTTCGTTGCCTATTGTACGAGCTGAACTTTTGTGCTCATCAATTCAACGCTCTTTCCATCCACTCATCTTGTCTTTTGACGCTTCGTGTTTTGCGCTCCTTTGACTATCGGCATATCGGGTGACTGCAAACACTGAAGTTCTTGCTTACGGAGTGTGGAACATTGTTTTCAAGTGATCGCTGTTCTGTCATGTTGACGCCGAGTGAATCTTTCTTTGGCAACATGGGCAGGCTGACAGCAGTGCGAGCGAAAGTAATGGCAAATTTCTTGACTTATTTCTGAATGTGAATGTTCTTTAGAAAAGGGATGCGGCGTTGCTTCTCGCCCGTGTAAAGGTCACGCATTCCCGACGTGGTTATGAGCGAACAGTTGCCGCAAGTGTTTGAAAAGAGCAAGAGAGGAAGCAGCCCTGCCCCGTGTGAGGATCAAACTCAGGCCCTTCAGATGACGAGACTGACGCACTACCAATTACGCCAACAAGCCCAGCTGCAGTACACACACCGGAAAGTTTGCCTCACATGGATTTCAGTCGCCCGTTCCCTAATCTTTAGACGCCCTCTGCTGAATGTTGCATTTGCCTTTTGATCTCACCGATACATTTTTGGTCTGTTTCTGTTGCGAGTCCGTCTTTCAGATCTCACCTAGCACAAGTCTCTGTGGCTGAAGTGGCCTCTCTGCTTCAGCATCGTGCCCTCACTCAGCCATTAAAAATGTCACTCGGACTTCTGACATGCTGACATGAAATGTCAAGAGAGAGGGGAGGAGTGACGCTTAAGCCAGAGAGAAGATGAAAAGGGGGCATGGCTGCGAAACGCTTGACAGCTGCACGATGCTCTCCATGTAAGGCGGGACCACAGGCTAAAGGACACCTTTCGGCACATCAAGCTCTAAGCACACACCTGGAGGATGCAGGAATTGATCCTGCTATCTCCCACATGCAAAGCAAGCGCTGTACCATACAAGCCAACCCCCCTCGCTGGGACTTATGCCTCGGCGTCACCTAGTGCCGCTTGTTCCCCTCTTACCGGGCACAGTTCACTGCCCTTCGTCTGCAAGGCAGTCGTGTAATTGCAGCTTTCTTGACTTATTGATGAAGGTCTGACTGGACGAGCGAATGGCGCCTCTCCCCATCCTCAAGCTCGCTGACAGATTGAAATGGAAAGTGTTGCTGTGGCTCGTTGGTCTAGTGGTATGATTCTCGCTTAGGGTGCGAGAGGTCCCGGGTTCAACTCCCGGACGAGCCCTCGTGTGCTCTTTTCCTCCTTTTCCACAAGACTGGGAACTGATATCCACATCACTTCGCAGCGTCTGCTTATGGCAAACGATGGAATGTGACTAATGACTGAACGAGCCTGGTGAATTCTCATCACGTGGCACAATGAGAGCGTGCAGTCAGCTGTCCAAGGCGGCAACCTCATTGCTCGTTCAAAAGAACACGTACTGAAAACTCATCACCACTGTGTCGTAGATGAGCACCGCGATCGCTTGTTGTCATGCGTCCTTACTTGGGAAATGCAGAAGCAAAAACTGCCCTCTCTCAGCCACCGAAACGTGTGCGGCTCGCCTTGCGCTCTCTGCGCCTCACATATTTGTCGAGCTGTCTGCTCTTCTTTCTGTTGAAGTAATCAAGTTACGGGGCGTCCTGCAGCCTATGATGTTCTCACTGAGAGCTTTCAAGATTTGAAGGAAAACTACGAGCTTGATGGCTCAAGTCGAACGAATGTGATTGTTAAGCAATCGATGATCAAAAGCACGTCTTCTAACAATTCGTGAGAGTATTATCGGCACTGTTTTCACTCGGATATACTTTTCACTTGCTAAGCTGACAAATTGGACGAGAAAATGCTGGAGACGCACTCAGTGCAGACTGAGGTTGGGAAGGAGGTGTGGCCCTTCAACGCTTGACAACTGAAGGACATTCTCTCCGCTATTGAGGAGCACCTGTCAGAAGTCGCAGAGGCTAAACGAGAGCACCGGGCATGCTAAGCGAGCGCTCTACCATTTGAGCTAATCCCCCTCGCTTCATGCGTCTCAGCATCATGGCTTACCGCCTCTGCCCCTCTTACAGGGCACCGCCCACTGCCCTTGGTCTGCAAGGCAGTCCTTTCATGTGCGATGACGACGCTGGGATCTACGTTGCCTATTGTACGAGCTGAACTTTTGTGCTCTTTCCATCAACTCATCTTGTCATCTTACAGTCTGGGTAATTGGAGACTGCACTGTTCTGCTTCCTAAGGTCATATACGGGTTTTTCGCATGAAGCCGTATTGAACAGTATTTCTCGCATTGTGAACATGTGCACACAGCGGTCCCCCGGGTTCCAGTTAGTGCGTAATTACGCATCGATGAAAAACGAAATTAGCTCACTGAAAGTTTGATGTAGAGAATGTGGAAATTTCCACAAGTTGTGGTCTTTAAAATGCATTTGGTTTGAAGACGTTCTGTGCTTCCATTGTGAAGATATGGACAAAACAATATTTGAGCGCGGTAAAAAAAAGTCATAAAAATGGCAAAGTGAAGGCTGAGAAAGCATTCATAATGGATTTTATACACAAAGCAAGTGTTTTTGTAACTCTAAGAGATTTCGCGAAAGCACTACAGGTGTGCCAAAATCGTTTTTGAACTTCAAGCTAACTTTACCCCGGTCTTAGAGAAAGGACTGCCTTTCACTTCTCTGTGTTTTCTTTCACAGCGCTGTGCACTTTTTCATTGCTCTCGCTTTCAGAGCCTCTGCACAGCACACGACTCGACATCAGGAAGCACATTGAAGTGAAAGCAGAAAGCGCTGCGACATGCACTGTGCAGATCCCGCCACACTAAGAGGTGAGTGGGTCTGTTCGATCACAGCGCTAGGCGAATCCCCAAACAGTGTGCGTGGCAACAAAAAAAGCTGCTCTGTTTTGAACTGGGGACATTCCACATGTGAGGCTAACGTGATAACCACTACACTCTGGAAACGGTGGGAAATTGTGCCCAGTGGCCCAGTGCTGAGCTACGCCAATGCTATTCAGGGGCTATTCAGGGGCCAATGCTATTCGATGTGAATTGAATGCTATTCAACTCGCCAATGCTATTCAGGGGTGGAAAAGGGTGGAGCCGTGTGTGTCTTTTGTTCAAAGACACCCCCATCTCAGAGCCGGAAGTACAGGCCTTCCTCCCGCAGGTCCACAAAGATGTTATTTTTTAAGAAGATCCTGTGAAAGTCGGCCATCCGCCTCTCAGCCCTGCAGTAGGCCAGGCTGAGAGAGAAGCAGTCCTTCACCCTGGCAATGCACAGCCTGACAAGGTCTGGCTTCAGGCCATTGTACATCATGAGGTTCCTCCTCTCCCAGACAGCTGTCCTCGTTAGGCTGAGGAGGAGGTTCACTAAAATGGCATTAACCCCCCTCTCAGACCCGCGGTACCCAAAGAGGAACAGCTCTTTCCAGGGCACCCCGTCAAGAACAGCTCCTCGAACAGAGCGAAACAGGCCATCCAGCAGATCCGTCAAGTACGCCCTGGCTCGAGCTGGGGGAAGATCTTACCCCAGAACACCTCTGAGACCGGCACTCTGAAGCGTTTCGCCACCATCAGCCTGTAGAACATGCTGGTGGTGAACCCCAGGAGGTCCACCCCACGGTCCCCCCACTTCACCCTCAGCTCCGGCCAGGCCGGGCCTGCTGCCCCGTCTTGTAGATGGAGCTTCTCCAGCCAACTGTCCGGGAGACCGAGTTTGAGCTGCTCGTAATCCTGACGGATCTTACTGACAGGCAGCTCGTCGTCGACCTCTCGCACAGCGTCGACAATAGCCTGGGTGGGCAGAAATCCGTCCTTTACTTCATAAAGAAGATCCTTGACCTTGGATATGCCAGCCTCGTAGAGCTGCCTGTTCCATCGAGACACCAGCAGGGGGTCGAGGAACAGAGGCTGTTCCAGAATCTGGGCCCGGGTCTCCGGCGTGTAGGAGACATGCTGGGACATGAACTACCCCCTCGCCAGCAGGACCTCCCTGTAAAAGGAGGGCAGATGTTTTATCAACCCCGGAGTCAGCCTCACCAGGAGAGTCTCCTGCCCCAAGCCCCCGCAAGTCTCGAGGTAGCTTCCCATACCAATCTTCCAAATGCTGACATTATCCAGGTCAAGGAACTTCTTCACTACTTTCAGCCTAAAGCTTTTCAGCTTCAGGCCTACATCACACAGCTTCAGCCCACCCCTGGAGATTTTCCCAATGAGGGTGTCATGAGTGACCCGCGGAGGCTTCCCCTCCCACACGAATCCCACCACCAGTTGCCTAATCTCATTCTCTACCCGTTCAGGAAGAGGCATCACAGACAGTGGGTACCACAAGAGGGACAGGCACAGTGTGTTAACGAGCAGGACCCTTCCCTTTAGGGTCAGGGACCTGTGTCTCCACCGATTTAATTTGCCCTCATCTTAATGAGCTTCTCCTTCCACAGGAGAAGCCCAGTGGCCTGCTCATCAGCGTTAATGTAGATGCCAAGGACCTTCAGGTGACCCGTCTCAACCCTGAAAGGGTAACCGAAGAGCGGGGCAAGGTCTGCCCTCCCCACCGGCATGACCTCTGACTTCTCCAAGTTTACCTTGGCGCCCGAGGCAGCGCAGTAGGCCTGCACCACCTCTAAAATGGCCGAGATCTCCGCCACCTCTGCCAACGTCAGTCTGGTGTCGTCAGCATATTGGTAGATCAACGAGGTGGCGGTGCCCCCAGGCAAGGTCACTGGAAAGAAGCTCGTGAGGGAACCATTCACCTTGACACAGCTCACGATCCCCTTGTACACGAGCCTCACCCAGGAGATGAAGGCCTCGCCGAAGCCAAAGCTCTTCAAGACCTCAAACAGGAAGGAATGCTCCACCCTGTCGAAGGCCTTCTCCTGGTCCAGTTTCAGGACGTATCCACCCCTCGGCTGCTCCCGCATAAGGTCCACAACATCTCTGATGGAGCACACCGTGTCCGCGATGTCTCTCCACTTGACGCAGTAGGTCTGCGAAGGCGACAGGATCCTGGGCAGAACCTTCCCGAGCCTGAGGGAGAGAACACGAGTTAGTATCTTATAGTCTGTGTTCAACAGACTGATCGGGCGAAAGTTTTTCAAAAGGGAGGGATCCCCCTGCTTTTTGTAGACAAGAGAGATCACCCCCCTTCTCATAGATGGGGTCAGAGCGCCGGTCCTGGCAATCTCCTGGAACACCTCCAGAAGGAGGGGCCCCAGGGACTGCTGAAAGTGTCTGTAGAGCTTGGAGGAGAGCCTGTCCCACCCAGGGCTCTTGTTAGGAGACGAGCCCCGAAGTGCTTCAAGCACTTCCTCCAAGCTCAGCGCACTGTCACAGAGCTCACAATCGCTCTGTGACAGGCGGGTACTCACCCAAGCCAGCATGGCCCGGGTCTGCTGCTCATCCACCCCTTCGGACCAGAACAAGGCACTATAAAAAGAAAACACCTCATTCCTAACGGCCTCGGGGGCAGAGAGCCGCACACCGTCCTCTCCCACCAGCTCCTCGATGAAGGAGCTGCGCTGCCTCTCCTGCTCCAGGCCGAAAAAAAGAACCTCGTGCTCTTCTCGCCCTCGGCCAGATACTGGGCTCTGCTGCGCACCCTGGCTCCTCTCCACTTCTCATCCTCCAGGGCTTGCAGCTCACCCCTCAGCTCCAGCAAGAGCTCGCAGCCCCCGCCGTGATCTGCCAGGAGCCCGAGCTCTGAGGCGATCCGAGCCCGAAGCTTTCTCTCCCGCCTGGCCTTCTCCCGCCCCTGGGACAGGCCATACGAGATACTGAACTCTTTGATGCCGTACTTGAGATTATCCCACCTGACCAGCTTTTCTGACCTATACAGGGGACACTGCAGCTGCTGCCGGATTAGGTCTTCTATGCCCTGACACAATGAAGCCTCCCCCAGGAGCGCGTTATTAAAGCACCAGAGGCCGGGGCCCCGGTCCTCCTGTGCCCCTGCTACAGAGAAGTGAAGCACAGCATGGTCGCTCAGGGTCGTGAACACATAGCACATCCGGCTCAGGCACGGGAAGAGACTCATGTGCCCCAGCAACAGGTAGATCCGGCTCTGTCTCAAGACACCTTCAACGACCTGCCGCCGAAAAAAGTCCCTCCGCGCACCATAGGCCTGACACCACGCATCCACGAACCCGTGAGCCTCCGCACTGCGCTACAGGAAGCTGCGAGCAGCGCTGCTCTTAAAGGTCATCCCAACCGCGACATCGAGCGCACTCAGTGCACAGTTAAAATCTCCGACGACCAGCCCTGGCTGCTTGAAGAAGGCGAGCCGCTCAGCTTCCCCATTGGGGGCGTAGATGTTGCTCAGCAGCACGGACTGTCCCAGAAACCCGAGACAGACCTGCAGGAGCCGGCCGTCCGTGTCGCGGTGCAGGAGCCTTACGCTCTCGTACACTCCCCTCCTCACCAGCTCGGCCACCCCCCCTCCTGCACAGGCCGGAGGCGTTGCTGTAAAACAGCTCCCAGTCCCACTGTGCTCTCACCTTCCGGACACACTCCTCGTCCCAGAAGGTCTCCTGGAGGCAGACAACATCCGTCCGCCCCAGCGGAGCCAACACTGCCCTCAGCTTCGCTCTGTCCCTCAGCTTGTTGGCATTTAAAGAGGCGAAAGATGCCATCACGTATATGGCCGGGAAAGAGTGAAGTTAATTCTCCGGCCCGCACAACAGTTTCCCCGCCCTTTCTGCCACATTCTCATTGCCAACACTTGCTGCTTCCTCCCCACCTCCTGTCTCCGCCACCGCAGAGACATCAGGGATGGGTCTGCGGACAACTCTTGAATTGGGCTTGAGGTTGGGCTGAGGCCTGACGTGGTGCCACTGGATCCTGGCCTTCGAGGGCCCAGGCGGTTGTACCCCGGCTCGCCCACTTCCCTCCCCCTCCTCCCTGTCCTCCCTCTCCACCCCATCCATCTCCACCACCTCCCCTTCCCCCTCCATCTCCATGCTCTGTAATTCCCCCTCCTCTGTCCCTGCCCCATCCATCTCAAGACACCCATCCTCCATTCCTTCTTCCACCACTTCCCCTACCTCTCCTCCCACGACCATATCCAACTCCCCTTCCTCAGTCTCTGCCAACGGTGCCTGCCAGAGCATTGAAGAGGCTCCCTCACCTGGCAGGGTGTCTTGTGGCCACTGCAGGGCAACCGGGCGCTTCCCCTCAGGCTCCTCTGGGTCCTCGGGCATCTCTTCGTTTGGGCCTATGTCCACCTTGCCAGGGTCTTGTCGCCGTTGCCGCTGCTGCTTGGTCACACGCCTCGCAGCAGCGCCTTTGCTGACCCCAGCAGGCATCTCATCCCCTGGCCCAGAAGAGGGCCCTGCTGGCTCACCGGTAAGCTGGGGAACCGCTGACGGTGATGGTGGAGGTGGTGGTGGTGGTGCCGTCGCCTCCTCCCTCTGCCTCTCTCCCTGCACAGGCTGGGGTGTCATAAGCCCACTGGTACGCTGAGGGGCCGCCTCTGGTGGTGGTGGTGCCCGTAGGATCTCAGCTGCACCACGCTGCACCACCGCCTGTTGTGGAGCAACCTCCCTCCGCTTCTCTTGCGGCACAGAGTGGGACGCAACAGGTTTGTTAGGGCAACGGGGCACCCCCGCTGGTGGAGATGCTGGCTGGTCCCCGGCTCCTTTCTGCTGCGCTGTACCCAGGATTGGAGGGGCCTCCCTCTGCCTCTCCCCCATCACCGGCTGGGGCGTTGCTGGCTCACTGGGGTCCTGGGGCGCCGCTGCTGGCAACTCTCCATGCTCAGCTGCAGCGGCCACTTGTAGTCCATCTTCAACCCCCTCAGCGTTGCGGGCAGCTGCTCCTGTGGCGGCTTGATCTTCCGGCTCCGGCTCGCAGTTGCAGCTCATGAGCGCATGGAGGCAGTCCGGGCACTTCCTGGCACGGTGCAGTTCCTGGCACGGTGGCCGGGCTGTCTGCACTCATAGCAGAGGAACTCGGAGCAGTCCTTGGCGATGTGCCCCGAGTCCAGGCAGACATGACACACCCTTTGTTGCTGGTCGTGGAGGACCCTGAAGTACTGCCCCCCCTCTGCCGTGGCGAAGCGGATGCTGTATGGCAACGAGGCTACATGCTCGGGAAAGCGAATCCGAACAAACCTCGTGCCATCAGCAATGGTGGTCCCGGGGTAGTGGCGCATCCTGATGTCCGAAATCACTCTCACCCCCCAGCTACTCAGCTTCTCCTTGATAGTCTCGTTTGAGATATATGCCGGGAGGTGGAGGAAGGACACCACTACCTTCTTCCGCTCCAGCCAGCGTCAGTAGCAGGGTGTGCCCTGTACATCCAGCCCCAGAGCCACCGTGTCCGCATGTTCTTTTGATTCCAGAGTCAGTTCAAACTCTTTTGGCGTCCAGGGGTGGCAGGCAAAAAGAGAGCCCTCCCCACAGACGCCGTGCACCGCTGCGATAATAGCACCCGCAGACGGTTTCCACGCCGCTCACATCCACCACAACAGTATGCGCCCTTGCAAAAACCCGCCAGGGGGGTCGGTCCAAATTCCTCATCCTTCTCTTACCTACACCACTCTCCTCCTCCACTACAATAACATTCTCTGCCTCCATGTTTTTTCCTTCCATTAAAACACAAACAGAACTCAGAAAGCAACAAAAAAGCAACAAAAAAAGTCTCTCCCCTCCCCAAACAGAGCTAGGCTGAAGGGGAGGGCTAGGCTGAAAATTCACAAAAAACAAAGTCTTACTGGAGACAAACAAATCCTCTATTCCTCTCCTTCTTCTCCTTCTTATAGAAAGGACAGCTCCGTCACCTCTTTTACGACGCTGCTTTTTTTCCCTTGTGTTTTTCTCTTCTTCCCACGTTCTCTCTCTTCACTGCCTTCGTCCCCGCTCTATTTCACTTCAGCCTTTCACTCTTGCTTCCTTCCAATGAGGGCGGAGCTGCGGGAGAAAGGGCGCTATAGAGGATCGCTGTGGAGAGCTGCTGCTGTGCTTTGACATCTGAGCTCTGTGGAAAACGATCTCAATACAATTCTGAAAAACACGACTCCCCGAACGCTAGCCGAAAATGTCTCCACAGCCGGAGCGCTGTGTCTCTTTTCAGCTGGCGATGAACCTTTCCTCGATCCTTTGCGGACTTGTAAAACTGTTCATGATCAGAATAAAAAACGCTCACGCTAATACACAAGCACCCGTGTCTCACCAAAGCTGACAAATAAACAGACGGAAAAGCCACACTGCACGTGTGAACAGGGGAATGAGCGAGCGAGCAGGGATAGGGCGCCTCCTGCGCTTAAGAGCTTACAGCACCTGTTATTCCCAGGCCGTCTCCCATCCAAGTACTAACCAGGCTTGTTCCTGCTTAGCTTCTGAGATGAGACAAGATCAGGCATGCTCAAGGGGGTGTGGCCACAAGTGAGAGCAAGCCTCACAGGCTCCCTTCTTATAGAGAGGACAGCTCCGTCACCTCTTTTACGACGGTCCTTTTTTTCCCTTGCGTTTTTCTCTTCTTCCCACGTTCTCTCTCTTCACTGCCTTCGTCCCCACTCTATTTCACTTCAGTCTTTCACTTGTAGCGGCAATGCTTGTTAATAAGACAGAATTAAGTGTTGCTGTGCTTTTCCAAATGAGGCCCCATCTCTCTGTTCATCTCTGTGGTGCAGCCACAGAGAAACTATTCATGCAGGCTGATTTAAAGATGTTTTCTTTTGTTAAGGGACAGCTCCCAAATGGGGATGCACTTAGGTAAGCCTGGCTATCATGATCAATGGTCATCTATTGGCGCCTATCTGTCTAGGGTGTGCCAGATGGACATCTGGACTGCATTCCTAAGTGTCAGTAGTAAGTGACTCATATCTCACCTTGATCAACCAATCAGGGACTGGTAGGGCTGAGTAACCCACGTGGGACTCTGATGTTCATGGAACTTTCAGCCAATGAACGAGCTGAAGTTCCTCCAGGTAAAAACAGGCAACACAATGACTGGAGATGTGCAATAGATAAGAAATCATAAAGAGGTAGATGGTGATGGTGTAGGTGTGGTCCGAGGGGGATGGCTAAATGTGTTCGCCAGTCTCACTGCTTGTGGATAGAAGCTATTGAAGAATCTTGTGGTAAGTGTCCGTATGCTCTTATATCTCTTGCCTGAGGGCAGTGGGGTGAAGAGCTCATGCCCGGGGTGGTGACTGTCCTCTGTGATGGCCAGAGATTGTTCCTTGGAGATTACCATCTGCTGATAAGATATGATCACAATATTGACCATATACAATTTCTTGCATAAGGAATTCATATTTTGCATACACCGATCTCCCCGGAGTCCCAAGTGATTCTGGTTTTGGAAAGCTAAAGGACAATGAGCTTCACGATACCAGGGGGACAGTGGGTGGTCAAGTCTCCCCTAAACAATGTCTCTTGTAAGATTATGATGTCAGTGCATTTAATAATGTTGTTGAACTCTCTTTAGCCAAAATACAGAGGAGCCCAGACCCAGAATGTTACACATACTGACAGAGAGTGATCTCATTATGTGTGTTTGGATTTTAACAACTATTATTATTGTTTGCTAGAACCAAAACAATCTATGTTAAACATTTTCATCTTCAGCCAAAAATACAAACCTGTGTACGTAGTGTGGTACAGGTTCTTGTCCAATCCTGCTCTTGGTACAGGTTGGAGGGTTGCACCGATTCTGAGTCTTGTTAGCTGGTATGGATGGGTTTGGGGGTGTTGATACCAGAGTGGTCCAGGAGGGGGGTGCAGGTGTCTCGGGGGCATTCTTGTTTTTCTATGAGTTCAGGTTGATTCTGTTGGTTCTGTCACGAATCTCCCTCAAGCAGGCAAGCGCTCCCGCATTCCCTCAAGCTCTCCCCGTACCAAACGTGCAAGTGTCAATCAGTCCTCTACTTAAACCCTCATCTGTCCCCCGGTCATTGCTCACGATTGAGATTCTCTCCCGGAGCTTACCTACTAACTACACCTTTGCCTTACTACGACTTCTCCCCTGGACCTCGACCCCGCTTTTCCGACTTCGCTTTAGCCACTCGATTTTGTACCTTCGCCT
The DNA here is from genome assembly GCF_059453375.1 of Lepisosteus platostomus. NCBI lineage: Eukaryota > Metazoa > Chordata > Actinopteri > Semionotiformes > Lepisosteidae > Lepisosteus > Lepisosteus platostomus. The sequence goes on along the minus strand of NC_142615.1, from coordinate 15,768,913 downwards.
GTTTTACGCTTTCTCGGATCCTGACCCCAGACTGTCTCTTCGTTTACGTCTCTGCCTTCTGAATCTACACCGACGCAACTTCTACGACTTCCCGGACTTCGACCCCTGCCAGTCCCTCGACTACGCCTTCGCCTGTCGATTCTGTGCCTATGCCTGTACTACGGCTTCCCGGACTCGGACCCCTGCCTGTTTACTCCGACTACGCCTGCGTCTCGCTCCAACCTTACCAAGGGCACCGCATTGGATCCCTATCCTCAGCAGTCAGCCCCTGCGTGACAGGTTCTGAGTGTCTTGGTTACATCCGTTTGTGTGTATAGATGAAAAAGCTATTGAAGAGCACCCCCACACCCCCCACCCATCTCGGTGGAAGTTCATGTTCAAAAAATACTAAAAAGATAATTAAAGTTGCACACAACAAAGCATGACTGTGAAAGGTCAGGAGGCCTGCCTAGTTAACACAACACTTGATTACAGTAAAAAAAAATCATTAAGAAATAAAGAAATGTTCCACAACTCGAAACAAGGTTGTATGAAGTTAGGGGAGCTGTCTGGTGTATAAAACACCTGGTTGCAGGACTGTGGCTGTTGTATTTGAAATGCTATTGAGCCATGAAGACGACCCACCTATCCCAGTGTATTGCCTGTAGTATCTTCAAAAAATCATAAACAAATAAAGAAAGGTTCCACAACATTGTGCAGCATTCCACAGCATTGTGGGTGCTGTGGTTTAAATGCTAATGGTTTGTGAACAGAATACCCCTATCCCAGTGCATTGTGCCATATTAAATAAAAGCACGAGAAAAAGAGATTCAGAAAGCAAAGCAAAAAATACCGCAAAAAATCGGTTTGAACATCATGGGAGCTGTTTTTAATAAGTTGCTGAGTAAAGAATATTTTAATCTTCCTGCTGTCAGTAGTATTGTCAATATAGTTGACCCTTACCTGGGTGAAAACAGGGCGTAAAGGAAGGGTTTCAGAAATCAAACAAAGCTTTATTCCCGTGCTTACAGTCTGGGTAATTGGAGACAGGGCTGTTCTGCTTCCTATGGTCATATACAGGTTTTTCGCACAAAGCCGTATTGAACAGTATTTCTCGCATTGTGAACGGCTGTACACAGCGGTCCCCCGGACTCCCAGTTAGTGCATAATTAAGCATCAATGACAAACTGGAGGTTTTAAAAAAAATAATTAGCTCACTGATAGTTTGATGTAAAGGCTGTGGAAATATCAACAAGTCGTGGTCTTTAAAATGCATTTGGTTTGAAGGCGTTCTGTGCTTCCATTGTGAAGATATGGACAAAAGAATATTCGTGCTTGGTCAAAAAAATGTCATAAAAACGAAAAAGTAAAGGCTGAGAAAGCATTCACAATGTATTTTATACACAAAGGAAGTATTCTCGCAACTCTATGAGGTTTCGCGTAAACGCTACAAGTGTGCCAAAATTGTTTTCGAACTTCAAGCTAACTTTACCCCAGTGGAGAGAGCGATGTCTTCCTCGTTAATATAGTGGCAAGTATCCCCGCCTGTCACGCGGGAGACCGGGCTTCGATTCCCCGATGGGGAGTAGCTTTTCAGAGTGCGAGACCACGGAGGAACTGTGCAGAGACTTCTAATACCTGGAGGCAAGGAACTACTGGTTCAGTAACTGACGACAACGGGAGACATTGGCATTGGAACAGAGGTACTGTACAGAGACTTTTAACACCTGAAGGTGACGAACAAGGAAACTGGCACAGCTAGCCGATTCAAACTGAGGGGAATGTAATACAGCCTGCAGAGGATTTCTATCACTACCTGAACGGAGACTGGGGAAATAGGACTGGGCGATACTCCTCTCCTTCAAGTGGGCCATCAGAGACTACAGGGACTAAGCAGAAACATTTGTGTGGCCCTCTTCAGTATTTTACAGGGAAGACTGCTGCCCCTCTGTATTCAATATGACCCTGGGAAGGACCTTTTGCTGCTGCGAATGCTGTTTTTCGATGAAGTGATAATGAATGTGAATGTTGTTAGTAAATAAAAGGGCACTTATACAATACAAATGCTTGTCGCTGGTCTGTGTGTGCGTTGGTGATTCTGGGAGATAAACAGAACCTGTGGTCATGTAGAGGGGCCCTAGCACCCCGTTTGTATTGTTAGGTGGTGTAGTCGGACACGAGGCAGAAACATTCCTCGCCCATAGGGTTCACCTTACTGTGACATAAACATTAAAATAAGCCCCTATAGGACAAGCGGAAGTGAGATACAACATCAAAAGAATACATCAATTAAATAAAGTAAGGGGATCTCTTTAATTCAAGACTCCAGCCCAGCCTGCACTCAGGGAGCAATCCTAGGGGTGTCATCTTCACACCTGTCTTTCCTGGGGAAGGATGAAGGACCGGTCCCCCTCAGACAGGAGCTGGGTGCCCTGGGTGTGCGGTTCTGCAGGCTGGATGGCTGTTAGGAAACGTAGAGAGACACTACAGCCGCCGAGCTCCGAGCAGCAGGACTAGGAAGTCTGGACAAGAGAACCACGCCCCCTCTCTTCACGGAGATCAAGACCACCAAGATCTCAGGGAGACCATGTCCGAGGTTTAAATACAGAGCGGGCTTCGAGGCCCAGATCTCCCAGGGGACCGAATCTTCTCGGCTTGGGAGCGAGGAAGAGCAGCTCTCGGTCTCTCCGCTGGAGAGACCTGCAAACCGACACTCAAAGCTTCCGAATTAAGAACGCCTTTCTAAAACAAAGCACAAAGAAGCCCGTTTTGTCTTTAATTCTTTTTATTGGAAAAAAAATGATATGCAGCAAACTTTTACCTTAACAAGCGTTCAAAGCAGCTTCTTTCTTGGCTTCTTTGGCAAGAATCTGCTTCAACAACATGGGTGGGCAGCTTGTTCCCCACCCCCACTACCCTCTGTGTACAGAAGAGCCTCCTGTCCTGACTGGAGGATCTCACCCAGCTGTGTCTGGAAAGAAGCCAGAGTATCGGCTTCAACAACACACCTGGGCAGCTTGTTCCACAACCCCACTACCCTGGCTCACTGCGGGTTTATCTAGTAAAGGGTCATACTCACTGTGTGTGTCCCATCTCTCTGTGGGTGTGTCCGATGCCGGGGGGGAGAGCTCCCATTTTGGGTGTGTCAGACGTGGGCCCTTCCCCTTGTGGGTGTGTCTAATTTGGCGGGTCTGCCTAATCCCACTCCCGCGGTGAGCATGTCTAATATAGTGTTACTCCCACTGTGTCTAATACAGTGTGGCTTCTTTTCAGAAAGTTGGATGGGATCCAACCCCTCCTACCCCAGCATCACAGAAGGTTTCCTGACTAGGACTCACTATAGCTCACTATATCTCATCTGCAGTCGCAGTAAAGCCCGATTGATCTAGCATTCAGAATCCCAACCAACCTGACAAACAAACTGCTCTCCCCCTGTGCTCTGGCAGGCAGTACTGTACCTGTAAAGCACTGACCACTGGGCTAAACGACAGCTACTACCCCACAGCAGTGTGAATTATTAACAGCTACAGTCACTGAATGCAACTCACCTCTGCACTCTGCACACACCCTGGACAGGACAGCAGTCCATCACAGGACACACACACTCACACACCCTGGAGAGGACACCAGTCCTTCACAGGACACACACAGACACAGAAACACACACCCTGGACAGGACAACAGTCCATCAGAGGACGGACACACACACACACACACACACACACACACACACACACACACACACACACACACACACACACACACACACACACACACTGTACTGACACAGCTGAACACAGGGTGCTAGGGTTCAGTGTTCAGTCATCTCCATCCTGCCTGTGACCTATTTCTCTAAATCACACCTGACAGCAGGTCCAGTCATAGGCAGCGGGCCCTGTCACAGGCAGGGGGTTCTGTTTCAGGCAGCGGGCCCTGTCTCAGGCAGCATGTCCAGTCGCAGGCAGAGGGTCCTCTTTCAAGCGGCGTGTCCAGTTGCAGGCAGTGAGCCCTGTCAAAGGCAGGGGGTTCTGTCTCAGGCAACGGGTCCTGTCAGGAGCAGTGGGTCCTGTCTGAGGCAGCATGTCGTGTCTCAGGCAGTGGGTCCTGTCTGAGGCAGCAGGTCGTGTCTCAGGCAGCGGGTCCTGTCTCAGGCAGTGGGTCTCAGACTCACCTCCTCCCTCTTCCGCTGGATAGAAAACTTGTCCGTCTGCCTGCTCCCTCCAGTGCAGGGTGTGGTTCCCCAGGAGACCCCGCTGGGCCAGCAGGTCCTCCATCTGCAGACACAGATGGACTGAGCGCTGAGCGCCAGGCCGTGTGCTTACAGCTGTGCTCAGTGACTCAACAATCAGGCCTGCTGCACTGTTGGACAGCTCACACGTGCACCTCAGACACATCGCTAACACCCCTGGATTCAAACAACACAGGTTCAAGCTCTGAAACATCCTGTCGGAGACCAGATCTTCTCCGTCTCTCCTGCTGAGCCCCTGGATGAGACCTGGATCTGAATCCCTGAGGATCAAGGACAGGAAGTTTATAACCCACCTCTCAACATCTGGAACAGTCTGTCATCGGAGTCTGAAACGCTCCCTTCCTGGGGGAACCCCAGTCTCCTTGGTGTAATTCCAAATCTGCTGTCTGCTCTTCAGCCTCAGGATGGTCCTCTTCCCTTTCCTCCTCTGTGGGTCTGGGGCAACAGGCATCAGTGAGGTCAGGTGAGGGGTGTGAGTGTGTGAAAAGGTCAGGTGAGGTGTGTGAGTGTGGTGAGGTCAGGTGAGGTGTTTAAGTGTGTGTTAAGATCAGGTGAGGTGTGTGAGTGTGTGAATAGGTCAGGTGAGGTGTGTGAGTGTGTGATGAGGTAAGGTGAGGTTCTGTTGCAGACCCAGCACTCTGGAGTTTGACATCGAGCGCAGATCTCTCCTTGCTCAGATGTCAGGCGAGAGGCCTGGTCTGAGAGCAGACAGACTCTGGGTTCTGCTGTCTCCACCTGCTGGTCAAACACGTGCAGAACAGGGAGCCGCCCTTAGTACATCCTTCAGCAGCCATATCACTCTGCAACTCACAACTGGCAACCCACTGAAGCTAAGCAGGTGTGAACCTGGTCAGTACCTGGATAAGAGACCTCCTGGGAAAAGCTAAGGTTGCTGCTGGAAGAGGTGTTAGTTGGGCCAGCAGGGGGCGCTCACCCTGCGGTCCATGTGGGTCCTAATGCCCCAGTATAGTGACGGGGACACTATACTGTAAACAGGCGCCGTCCTTCGGATGAGACGTAAAACCGAGGTTCTGACTGTTTGTGGTCATTAAAAATCCAGGGTGCTTCTCGAAAAATTTCCCATTGGCCCTTATCAATCATGAGATAATGAGTCTTAAAATCCCTAATAACCCCCATCTATGAATTGACTTCATTACTCTGCTCTCCTCCCTACTGATAGCTGATGTGTGGTGAGCGTTCTGGCGCACTATGGCTGCAGTCGCATAATCCAGGTGTATGCTGCACATTGGTGGTGGTGGAGGGGAGTCCCTATGTCCTGCAAAGTGCTTTGAGTGGAGTGTCCAGAAAAGCGCTATATAAGTGTAAGCAATTATTATTATTATCATCTCTGGAGCAGAGGAAGCTCAGATGCTCCTCACAGCTGCGGTTGGTCCAGCAGCCCCCTGTCTCTGTTCAGGCTTCACAGGGGCTGGAAGCAGGCCAACCAGGGGCTCCCCCTGCACCCCAATTCTGATTGATCAGGGGAGCCTCGTTCGCCCAGAACCAGGACCCCAAGACTTGGTTCTGTCGCAGGCCCAGCCAGACCAGGGTGGACTCAACAGACTGTCCATCTGCCTCTCAGGCTGCCCTGCAGGTCCACCTGTGCACGTCTCTGTCCACCTGCTGACCCAGGCTGCCCTCCTGCCCAGTTCCTGAAGCTGGACACCTCCTGGTCTGACCACTTCCAGGGCTCATTGTACAGGCTGATCCACATCCTGTGACCCCGCACTGACCTCCAAACCTCCTCATTCTCACTTTGGCTCCTCACACTGACCAGCTCTGTGTGCTTCTGTCTGCAGAGACTCTGGGCTTCAGTACAGGTCTGGTTAAGTTCAATTAGGGTGACGTTACTGCACTCTGAGCAGACAAGATAATGTATCAGTGAGTCAGTGAGTCAAAATGTCAGTGAGATACTCGAGTGATGGACTGTCCTCTTACCTCTGTTGAGTGACAGTGGTGAAGTGTGACTCTGATTTAGAGCAGAGAGATTTCAGTGAGATACTGGTGTGATGGACTGTCCTCTTACCTGTCTTGTTGAGACACATGAAGTACTTTCTTTCCTCACAGTCTCTTTCTTCCCATCCTCCCTCAGAGTCCATCAGCACACAGACGCGCCCCTGGGTTTGAGCGCAGGGACTCCCTGTGGCACTCTGTGTGTTCTTATACACACCAATCAAAGCTGCTCCTACATCACCAGTGTTTGTGAGGCTGAGAAGTTGTCTCTGCTGCTCCTCAGTGAACACAGTGACCAGGTCTGTGTGATTTTACCGGCAGTATTTCTGAGCTTCAACCCATGACAGTTTATAGTGTGTAGCTGTAAAAAAAATACATATACTGTAGAAATAATATTTCTGTACATTCTGAAATTGTCGTTTACTTGATATTCTGTCTCTAAATTCATTATTTGCTCTTGATTGAGTTCTGTATTGCAGCTGTGAGAACAAGGTCAGATGAGGGAGAATAGCTCTCTGCTGCTGTTCTCTCAAGCTGGATTCTCCTGAGACAAACTTAGCCCACTGACCTACTGCCTGGGGCTCTGGGACAGTCTGTTAGGGTTGGACTCAGCAGTGTAGCAGAAGAAGGGGCTGGGATATCTTCCAGTTGCATCGTTCCATTCACCTCTTTTTTATTATTATGTACACCATCTTTTAAAAACATCTCTGTGCACTGGGCTCCTCCTGCACCTGGCTCCCCAGGACTCCAGTTGCGAAACCCAGAGCACCCCCCGTAAGACCACTCCCAGCCATCCTGGAGCAGAGCAATCCAGACAGCGTGTCCCTGCGCCATCGTCTTGATCTGCTCAGACTCTCCCACACTGTCCACCCTGAGCAGGTCGGTGCAGCTCTGTCTGCAGTGTCTCTGGGCTGCAGCGAAAGTCTTGTTTTCCTCAATTACTCTGTACTGCTGTGTCCCACCTGTGAAGACAAGTCAGGAATGATGGTGTGTACAGCTGTGAGACTACAAATCCTACAATACTTTGCACCCCCCATTTCCTGTTTCTTGTTCATTCCTATGTATAGTTAAATAGGTAAAGTTTTATTCAAACATTTTAGCTGTGATGCCTTCTTCGGGGTCTGATAGTTAAAAAGCTCTCATTCCAATCCCTTTGTTATCATCAGTTCCCCTTTCACCTCGGTGAGCTGGACATGTTCATGTTATTTTGTTATTATTGGCAAAAAATATTTTTCAATTTTTTTCCATTTCTCTAGATCTGATAATCGGGTAAACCAAGATGTGACATAAATACATTTTTTTTTTGTTTAGATAAATGTTTTTTTAAGCAATATAAATATTGAACCTAATATGTTTGCTCTTCAATGAACACAGTAACCAGGTCTGTGATTGTGCCAGCAGTATTTTGTTTTTGTTTTTGAATTTTGTTTTTATTTAAAACTATTTTCATTGCATGGACAGTTATGGACATTGTCAATGTGACAATTACACAATATGCAATAACATTAATACAATAACCTTCTCAGTGTGATTTAGAGAGGTCTCTGTGGTTTATGCTCTCGGATACTGTATGATATTTGTGATTACTGAATGCTCTGTCATTCTGAGAGATATTAGTGTTAAGTTACAGCTTACTGTAATAATGAAAATACGTTTAAAATTCTAAGAAAAGGGGTCTTTATAGGTCTTTTCCTGTGATATGATCCCAGGGAAAAAATGTGTTGAAGTTTGTGTATTTTAAACCTGATTTGTAAATGCACACGTAATTTAGGACTACATTTCCCCTGATGCAATGCAATACAATGACTGCAACATGTGATGAGACTACAAATACCAAAATGCACTGCAATTGAGCTCTTCCTGTTCCCTGCTTATTCCTGTGTTCTACAGTTTAACTCAGATATCACTCTGAGATTCAGTCCTGTGTACAGGGTTGTCTCACCTTGACTCTCACATATGAAGTAGTTCTCCTCACTACAGTCTCTCTCCTCCCAGAATTCCGCTGCGTTGAGAGCAGCACAGGGGAGCTGACTCCTCCAGTGAGCGAAGGTCACGACCTCTCTGCCAGTCCACCGCCAGCTCTCTCTGCAGTCTCAGTACAGGCCCATCCCGGCTGTGCCACTGGGCAGGTTAGTAGTATTGCGGACTGTGTCCATTTCTGCTGTGCTGTTGATGGAGGCCAGGTCAGTGTAGTTGTCTCTGCAGTGTCTATGAGCGTCAGCCCAGTTCAGGGGTGAGTCCACAAAGTAGAACTTCCTGATGAGGCTGGATCCAGAAGGATAGAGCACTGGTAACACAGAACCATGGGTTGTGTAAGTTTCTCAAATTAATCTGTATTGCAGTTAAAAGGGTCTATAAGCTATAGAGTCAGTTTGTTTAAATACATTGTGAGACACAGTAACACCACATTGCTGCTGTACTCCACCCGAAACTCACTCGTCACACCGGCGATAAGAGAGGTGACCCTCCTGTCTGTAACGGACAAGTCTGTGTGTGACTCTGACAGCATGGCTGTACTGTACCTGAGCCCTGTAGACACTAACAATGCAGCTGGATCTGCTGAGTGAGACAGACTGAACACTGTCCATCTTACAATAATGACCTGGGGGAACCAGGTCCTCCTGTGCTGTGTTTTTACACAGGCGGTTCGTCTCTTCCTGACCTCTCATACAAACCAAGCCATCCTGAGCCGGGGTGGGTCACTGGGAGGGTTTCTAGCTCAGATCCCTGTGGAAGACGCGCCCAGTGCTGTCCTCGCTGCTAGATGAGAAGCAGCAGCTCTGTAGTTGGTCCTAATGTTTGTGCCGGAGAATATTTCCAGACCCTGTTTCTGCGTGACTGGTATCGTTGCCTGTGGGTGATCTCTACCTCTGTGTCAGCGGCTGTGTATTTAAGTCTGGGTCCTTGTGTTTGGATCTGCTGGATCCAAGTGTGAGGAAGAACTGGGCAGCCTTGTGTCAGGGGGCCCTTGGTGCTGATCACCATCTCTCAGTCTCGTGTTTTGTGTGAAGCAATACCCATCTGTGCCTATCCTTCGCCCCCCTTGTTTATCGAATTTCTGTTACTCCCCTCAGAATGCAGATACCGACACCACAACTTCAAAACCAACAGATCTAAGATCTCATTCATACCTGCAGCCATATCCTTAGCACTTGATTATCTATGCAAATTTAATAATAATAATAATTGCTTACACTTATATAGCGCTTTTCTGGACACTCCACTCAAAGCGCTATACAGGTAATGGGGACTCCCCTCCACCATCACCAATGTGCAGCATCCACCTGCATGTTGGTGTTGTGGTCGTATTTTTTTTGTCTGGTTCTCTGGACGCCCACACTGCTGCTGTGAGTAATAGAATAATAGAGACTCTCTCTCTCTGCAGCGGATGAGAGCTGAGGGGCTGACTGGAGACGCATGCCCAGGGGCTGCTGGATTCCCCCAGTCCTGCACAAGCGCCCTGCTGCTTGACCTGGGAGCAGAGTCACAGGCTCATCTGCCAGGAAGAGAAACACCAGCCCCTTCCTCTCAATCCTAGCAGATCTGCTCAGAGGTGAAGACACAGCGTCTCTCTCGGCTCTGGGTTCGAATCCTCCTGCGTGACACAGCACAGACACGTCTGACACAGTTCCTACAGGTCACTGGCGTGCTCAGGTCTCGCTAATGGGTTCAGTCAGATCTGAATTAACTCAGCCCTGCTGGGCTGCTACTGATCCCCCTGGCTGGTGTGGATCGGTCACCAGTGGAGACTGGGGAATACTCTCGAGATCCTGATCCCCGTTTAAACTGTCAGGACCCCCCACTTCCACTCAAAAACACCAGACTCTGCACTGCTGGAAGAGATTCCCAACAGTGGATTTCTTCATTCTCATCCTGCTCTCCTGTCTTCCCTGCTGATAGCATTAAGGAAATGTTCTTGACTCTGGTCTTGTCCAATTGGGCTGGCAGTGTCCAGCGCCCCAGCAGTGTCAGGCTCTGCTGTTCTGGGTTCAGATGGGCTGGCAGTGCCCAGGTCTGACAGTACTGCCCCAGCAGTGCCAGGCTCTGCTGTTCTGGGTCCAGATGGGCTGGCAGTGCCCAGGTCTAACAGTACTGCCCCAGCAGTGCCAGGCTCTGCTGTTCTGGGTCCAGATGGGCTGGCAGTGCCCAGGTCTGACAGTACTGCCCCAGCAGTGCCAGGGTCTGCTGCTGACCCTGTTCTGGGTCAGAGAGTCTAGGTCTTGTATAGCTGATCTGAAAGTTCTCTGTTTTTCATGTATGTTGTTTTGGTCTTATGTGTCTGTGTTTTCTTTCTAATAGTAGAGATGTTTAAAATAGTTTTTCCAGATTGATCCATTTTGGCTTGCCAATTCTTCTGGTTTTGGTTTATTTAAATTCTTCCATTTTTAATAGAATCTTTTTGATCTATCGATTCCTCGGTTTTCCGAGAGCTGTCCGGTTATGTGTGTGCTTCTTCTCCTCTTCAGGTTGTGTTTGCGGTGTTTTATCATCTCACAGTAAGTAGGTGAGGTGCATATCTGTGTTGTGTGGTTGTCTGTGTTTTTGGTTTGATTGTTCTCGCAGTGGTTTTCTAGCGTTTCTGCACTCTGTATCAAACCGTTCTTCTTGTGCTCTTGTTTCTTGAGTTCGTTTTGTATTCATTCTTTTGAATTTTAAATTTTGAGGCTGGTTTCTGAAATATGTGATTTAAATCTGTTATAGCCCTGTTGATGCCTGATTTGGTGGTTTGATACGCAGTGTTTTGGAATGTACAGTAGTTGATGATGTCTGAATTTCCTGGTCACTTACTATCTCCTCTCTGTCTGTCTCCTGCCTTTCTTTTTTCTCTCCCTCTGATTTGCCTACAAACACAGATTGTCCGTTCTCTATAACTAAACTCATGAAGGAAATACATTTGTTAAAAAAACAATAGGTGAACAAACAACCAACATAGGGAGTAAATAAATAACAATACTGATATCTCTCTTAGTTAAAATAAATAATTTCTTCAAGTAATTAAGAGACAGTATTTCAGTCAGTGACCACAGAGGCTAAAACACTCCTGAAGAACAGATGCCCCATCTCTTTAGGTACACCAATATTTCTATCTTCTCCTCTCCTCTCTCACTGCCATCTCTAACCTGTCTCTCTCTCTCCTCTCTCACCCCCATCTCTAACCTGTCTTTCTCTCTCACACACCCATTTCTAACCTGTCTCTCTCTCTGACTCTCTCTCCTCTCTCCTCTTCTGTCTCCTCTGCCTACAGACACAAACAGGAGCCTGACTGTTCAGCAGTTAATATTTCAGACCAAGAGGATCTGTAGTTAATTTTAGAGACTCTTGTACCAGTTTATATCTCTTGCAGAGTGGCAGGTAGCTACTGTCTCAATAGCAGGAGGCTCTACACTGAGGAGTCACTCTGCCCTGAGCCTTACCTCCTCAGTGCTGTGTGTCGGTTGGTCAGGGCGTCTCTCCAGCTGAGCTGTTTGTGTGATGTGTGTCACGCCCTCTGCAGCCAGAGGGCGCTCCTTCTCTGTCCTGTCCCTAGTTCCCTGCCTGCTGTCCTTCCAGTCCCTCTCTTTCCCTTGGGCTATATATTTCCGGGTCTTGCACTCTGCCCTCGCTTAGCATGGACGTTCGGATGTCCTGAGACCCGTCTAGCCCCAGGTCGCCCCACGTCCGCTACCTGAGGGCATAGGTATCTATACGGCACTCCTGAACTCTTTGCACTAAGGAGCCCGGGCCTTTTTCCTGTCTCGCCGCTACGCGTATGGGTCTTTTTCCGCTCTCCTGCCTGTGTCTGTCAGGGGGTTTCAGTGGGAACAGTGCAGGAAGGACATCAGAGAGTCACCTTGCCTGAGAACTTGCACATTAACTCAATGCCTGCGTCTTCAGAAAAGCTTTTTCATTGGTTGATCCCTCTGTCTGCTCCCTTCCATCTTCTATTACACTTCTAATCCCTTGAATTTAATTGTACTACATCTGGTTTTCCTATCTTTTTATATTGTTTTCTTACTGAGACTCACTTTGAGAAGCCACTTTTAGAGTTGTTAAAGTATTATTATTATAAATGGGATGAGACTGGGCAGTGAGCTGTTCCTAACAGTGGCTCCACCCTGGCAGAAACACCTCCTGCTTTACAAGTTCAATCCAACATAAATTCAGCCGGAACTCTTTCAGTTACTCTTTCTGGTTCTCTTCTCCTTGTTTCCGTTCGGAAGAGGGGACAGAGGGGTTACAACTTCCTTTACATCGCCTATAGACTATAGGAACATATTCCCACCACACAGAACAAGTTACAGTATGAGCACTGAGTGCCTGTTTCCCTACCAGAGGGAGCGTCACCCTCTTTTTTCGCTGCAGAACAGATGTGGGGTGAATGGAGTCTCCCCAAGAGCTCACAGCTGGTGCCCTCTGGCCGCCATCTGGTGTCTTTCAGAACACACTGCGTTCCGATCCTTTGAGCACAGCTTGTCTGAAAGGTCTTTACACCCTGTATGGCTCCCGGCACCCTGCACAGTCACTGGCAGCAGCTGATAGTTGTGATAGGACATTATGAAAGTGCACAGCTGTGTGAGTGCGTCTGCTGTAGGGGTGACCGGGCAGCCCAGAATATCTTAAATGGAAAAACTCTGATTTGGGGCCTTATGTGTTGATCTTTCCTTTTGTCTATTTACATATCATATATCTGCTCTACTGTTATATTCCTGTTTTCTCATTATTTGATATATTTTCTCCTGTGATTTGTCGTATCGTTACCTTATATTTGATTATTAAGTTACAGGTATTCTTATCCATTCAGCTGTGTTTGCTGGGTGGTTAGATTGTCTAATTTCCAGTTTTGTTTCCTTTGTATTCCAAACCTGTGATCACAGCTCATCTGAAAGGTTTTTACTCCCTGTATCATTCACCCCACACTGCGTCGCAGACAGTAGCTGCTGTCATCCACTTTATCTGTCTCTTGGCTGAAAAACTGAAATTCCTGCTCTGCCCGAACTCTGTTGAGAGAATTGAAGTGTGATAGAGTGTGGAGTGTTAAAGTAGCTCCTGTCAGGTTTATTGTATTGCTGTTGCTTTGTTTGAATGCCCTTTGTGGGAATGACTCTGTAAATGGCTGACTTGCTTGTAACTCATTAATCCATACCGAATTTGATCTTGAACAAAATTCCAAAATAGTAGAAACATAGAGACCCCCCCCCAAAGTATGAACAGTTGCCTTAAGAATGTCGTGGGGAATGACAGTAATAAGTTTTACAGTTTATCTTAAAGAAATATACACAGTATTCTTGTAGTTGGAACGTGAGGTTTAGTGCATATACATTTCAAATCCTGCATATATACTTAGAAAAAATGTAATGAGTATTATGATAGCCTACTGTACTGTATCCTTGCAGATACTTTTTGAACAATCCTCGATTGGACAGCAGAAAAAAAATGATATCAGATAACTTTCATATTCTCAATTCTGAAAATCAACTTCTCCTCTCTGGAAAACATTTTAGGGTTCCCAGATGTAGATCAAATTGATGCTAATATTCATGTTCCCTTATCTATTTAAACAGGGTAAATAAATCTGTGTCAGTAACGGCTTACTTTGTAACAAACTACGTAATGTGTAATTTAGGTGATGTGTAATATTTTGTGATGTATTCAGATGACCCGAAGCAATGTCTGTCCATAGAAAGTTTTCCCTAGGGGGATAGGACATCAAATAAAGTTGATCTTATCTTAAAACAGTTTTTCCTTATTCAAGTACGTTTGCATTACAAGCATGTGGTTTTTGCATTTTTATGATATTTCGGATGTGAATCTGTTATTTTTGTTGAGCTTTGTCTAGACAAGTAGCCTTACTTATACAGTATGTGGAGCGATTTGCTCATGAGATGTTTGCTTGTTCTATTTCTGAGCTCAGTATAAGGGGTAGGAAGCATGACTGTAACATAACCCACCTCTCGTCCTGGCCCGAGCCTGAGGCTCGCCCCCTAGTGCAGGGTTAGAGGTGTGAAATAACGTTGTAACTATTGCTCCATTAATAACATGTTGATTGCATGTTTCTAGATGGGTATAACAGAGATCTCAACTACAGAGGGGCCTTATAAGCCAATGAAACATGGTAGCTTCCTGAGAGACACCACAGGAAGACAGGAGTTTGTGATGAAAGTTCGGGAGGGATGGCAACAGCCAAGTTCAATCAGACAGGCTGTCAGTATTTTAGCAATCACTCCTGACTCCTCTCCTGAAACACTGTCAATACTGCACGTGATCCCCCTCTCTCCCTCGCATCCCTCCTCCACCCCGTCTCCACCTGTGCAGCTGTCCCCTGGTCACTCCTCCTCCTCAGCCAAGTTGGTTCGGCCAGATTTTCACACCATGATCCTTTCAGTACGCTTAATTCTTGGTCTTGTTTTTTTTCTCCCCAGAAAACTGACTGTTCGCCCCACCTCTGCACTAAGTGGCCTCCTGATAAAGTCAGGTTCCCTTGTGCCTTGTGTTTACAAGTAATACTTCAGACTGGTCGGCCTCGCCTCAGGGTGTTTGGGTGTTTGATATTATACAGTTGCAATGCTGAGGCCTGTGATTGTGATGCTTTAAGGCTACAGGAGTCTCTCTGGAAATCCTGAGTGATTTCCGGCGTTCAGGCAGAAATACAGTACCACCCTCCCACAGTGCCAGTCCTACAGTGTCCAGTCTGCAGAATCTCCTTGAGATGTGGTCTCTCCGATAAGCGATCCCGTCAGCGAGAGACTAGCTTAAGCAGGATGTTCTGTATGTTTCAGTTAATTATACTGTAAATGCACAGATGTTGAGCTCATCATCCTTTTAATTAAAATATATTTTGTCATCTATGCTAACTGTAGCTAAGATCAAACTATCAAGGTTACAAATAAATAATTATAAATTAAATATATGCATTATATTGCTAACGCTGATGCAAGAGGCAAGTCATAGGAACTGAACACAGAATGGATAGGAGTCACAGTGAATGAGAGAGGAATGAACTAAATTATTTAAAAGGATTAAAACACTGAAAAACAGGAGACACAATAAGAGATAGAAGATCACAGGAAATACCTCAGTAACAAACATACAAACACACAGGACAGGAGACACAGCGAGAGAGAGGAGATCACAGAGAATCCCTCAGTTTTAAGTAGACACAACCGGACAGGAGACAGAGTGAGAAAGAGTAAATGAAATACAGTGGGATTGATAGGAGATGGATTGTAAAGAGATTGGACACACAGAGATGGAAAGAAAGACGGTGTCGGTTGAACTCGCTGACTGAGTTATTTGACGTTGCTATTTCTTTGGCAGATTAATTACTTCCAAGCACACGAGGTCCAGAATTTCGCTGGCGTGGAAGAATTGTTCCAGGTTGGTCTCCTCCCATTCCTGCAGGTCAGTGCCCCTTCAGTCAGACTCTGTGTTCAGGGAGACACACAGAGAAGTCTCACACTGTGAAAAATGCTCCAGAGCATTTGTCCACCTTTTGGAATTCTTCTCCTATAGTGAACAGTGAAATAAAACCAAGAATGGGAGACTTCTTTACACAAAGGGTGGGGTGTGTATAGAACAAGCTGCCCAGCTATGTTGTTGAAGCTGATACCCTGGCTTCTCTCCAGACACAGCTGGGTGAGCTCCTCCAGTCAGGACAGGAGGCTCTACTGTACACAGAGAGGGGAACAAAGCTGATACCCTGGCTTCTCTCCAGACACAGCTGAATTAAATCATGGGATCAATTAATCACTAACTACCAGACAGTGTTGAAAAAACTAAAAACCTTCTCTTGTTTTTAACCTTTCTTCAGTTTTTAGAAAACCTGTATGCAGAAAAAAAATATTTCATTTTTTACTACTTCAACGGTCAGATCTCTGGGTATTTAAATCTGACTAGAATGTGTATTGTACAAAATCTCTTTTTCACTATCAGTGTTGTTTTTAGTGTCATTTTCATTACTTCTGCAGGTTTTATACTGTGGTTAACAGTTAAAAAAGTCCTCACTTTGTGCTGCTCTCGGTTTGTTGATGGTGGCGTACTCAACATCACTGTTTGGTTGTGTGATGTCTGTAAAGAACAGGATACAGGTCAACACTTACGTTAACTTATACTATACAGGTCATCACTTATACAGATGCAGCCATTCAAAGTGCGCGGTACAGACACATACCGGAGGTAATTGGCTATGGCGTCGTGCATCGTGACGCGTGATGACGCAAAATACCGCGGTACGTGATTGGTTGACCGACAGGGGCACTCGTGGTCTGTTGGTCTGTCGTAGAAAGACTTACTGTAAACGTCTTTACTGTGCCCGTTGTAGATATTGAATTTTACCACTGAAGGGAAATCTTAGTAGCTGAGCATAAAAAGAATAGGAGCATACTGTAACGCGTGTGAAAGCCATAAACGATATTAATTTTGGAACATAAACATACAGTATATAGCTGGTCTTGGTACTTTAAAGAAAAAAATACACACCAGTATTCCATTTCTCCATAAACATTGTAAGCTTCGAAGTCTTTAACGTGATACCAGACTCAACAAGCATACTTTTAGAATTTGATTAAAAGGGAATATAATATGGAATCGCGTATCTCAAGAATTTAATAACGGTATGATTATATCCATGTACTGCGACAGGGCTCTGTAGGGCTGTTTCGGCTGTCTGTTCATGCGAGCTGTCTTGTAGCCTACTGGTCTAGGTGGGTGACTACCAACTGGCAGGTTGTGTGTTCAAATCCAGCTGGTGCTGGACTTTTCATTTTTGTTTATTTATTTTTTAATCGCGTAACATAAACATATTACCGTATGCAAACTGTACTGTATACAGTATGTATATGTATATTTAATGTCTTAACTGTGCCCGTTTAATTGAATTTAAAAAAATTATTTAACACGAACATTAAGCTGTTTACATCTTCCGCCTGAGAACAGTCACCCGTTGCTACCCAACGCAGAATGGTGATTGGCTGACACCATCTGACACCCCTCTGATTGGAGAAAAAAGATGTGCTGGTTTGCTACACATACTGTACCAGGAAGAGGATTTCTTTCTATTCAAAACGTGTATTTTAAAAGTTTAAGAAGTAAAAACCTTACAGCGTACACAGATTTCTAAACTGATCAGGATCGTTATCTTTGTCTTATGCATAATAATGTTCACCGCTCTGTCCAGCAAATTAATAATAAACTTTATTTTATATAGCGTTTTAAACGAATAAGTAATTAGATTGCTCATAAACCTAATCACTTGCTTTTTCTTTTTATTTAGGCTCAGATTTCAACTATAGATCGTATTATTAATAACCATAAGAACAACCAACCAACAAAAACAACCATATAAACATAATACCAACCAAAAACATAGATAACAACCACAATACAAAATCAAATATATCAAACCATTTTACTCTCGCAAAGTCCTCCAATTATCATAATCCCGCCCCTTATGCAAAACCAAACCTTCCTCCCATCCCAGTTTATCATGTTTATCATAAACAAAATCCACCTCAATTTTCAACATAAAGCATTACACAAAATCAATACCTCAACACTCCATACTCAACAACGATAATTCACAAACAGCCAGAACATGTAACTACACATTCCCAAACAAACCTAATTTCCATAGCCCCGCCCCTTATGCAAAACCAACATCCCTCCCCTGTTCTCTCTCTCCCCTGGCGGTTGTAATTGTTTTTATTTTCAAATAAATTTTAGCAAAGTCATGTATTTTAAAAATCTTAAGATTTTTATATTTATGTCTTTATTTAGTGGTTTCATTAGTGACAAAGGCTAAACTTTCTTGGAAAAATGTCTTTTATGTAAACCATGTTTGCTATTAATTAATTCAGGGCTAAAATATGTTCATTGTCTTCTAATGAAAGAAGGGTTCCTTTCGCCGTAGTCGGGAGCCTAGCCTTTAACTAGTAAGTACTGTACTTACTGGGTTTTTGAGGGGGGGGAGGTGTCTTTCGCTGGAAATCTCGCCTCCTACTTTGAAAATACCCGTGAAACCGGTTCAATTCGTCACAGCCAGCACTCCTGCAGAGAGGGGGGTTGTACTTGCAGTGTATACAGTACACGCGTTCTGCTCTTCGTTAATGTCTAAGCCGGAACATATCATTATATCTCATTTTGTATTTCTTAAAAAAAAATTGTTTTCCCAGCCAAACAGTATTGTTTTTAACCTGTAAAGCGCTTTGAGGAGCCACCTTTAAAGGCGCCATATACAATAAAGTTCATTATTATTACTATTGTAAATTTGCTGGACAGAGAGGTGAACATTATTACACAGAAGACAAAGATAGCGATTTACGTTGCATTGTGTATCGTGCTGCTTTAATACAGTTTTAAATAATTGAAAGTCTAAACAGTATCAGCTTTATTTATGGGTTTTAAATAAAGGTGATTTAAACGCGATTTAAATCAATATAAATGTTTATATTGTAACGCATAGGTGACTATTCATTGTTATTAAAATGACTTAAATTCGATCATGTTGTGATATTTAGAAATATACATTTGTTTGGTGCGAGTGAAGTTTTATTTAATCTCTGAGCCATACTGATTCTTCTGGAAGCCAGTTTCCGCCAGGGAGTAAAAAAAAAACACACTATGGTATTCTCTCCAATGCAGTGCAGTTAAAAACATACCTCTGATGCTGCTCCTAAATGAATATCGTTTATGACCATCAGAAGCTTTAAGCTTTATTTTGAATTATATTTAACCCTATTTTTTCTTTAGTTTTGTATTTAACTTATTATAATAATAGTCAGACTTAATGTATATTTGAACAATGAAAATATATTTTTACAAGATTTTACATTAAGCACTTAAAATGAATATGGTTAATAATAGTAAACTGTAACATGCTGTAACAAGATCGGTTAAACTGTGAAGAAAATGCTTTCAGAGAAAATGTTTCAGGTGTGAAGAACATAGATCTCCAATGCAATTTCAACCAAACCTGTTCCCACACACCCTGCCCCCACTACCATTAGAATATACACAAACATTTTAGCGTTTCATTCTGAGCAGAAGACCCTCACACCTGAAGAGTGCTGGCTGTGACGAATTAAACCGGTTTTACAGGTTTCAATCACAGACCATGTGACATGGGACTCAGTAAACTAACAGCACCACTGGATTTGCTAATACCGAACCAAAATCCGCAATATGGAAACAGAACCTGTGTGATTGTTGATAGATGATGTACTCGTAACATTTTTTCAAGACGAACTACAACATTTAAAAAATGACTTGTATGTACTTGATATCTCTAATCAATCCACGGGTCCCAGCACAAAACGAAAGTAAAACGCATACCGTTTCGCGCTTCTTATTAGTTGCTCAAAAGTAATTTGACCGTATGAAATGCATAATATAAACCTAGAAACATATACGTGAGCAGTACTTAAGCACTGTAGTATCGGTGTTAAGACATACCTCTCAAATACTGTAAATCAAGTTAAAAATATCTCAAGACCGATTCTGGTCGTAATGAAACCATGTTTCGTGTATGTTTTCTTTTTCATCTTGAAATAATTCATTTCTAAATACCTTTTTCACTGTTAACATCTTGGAGCAACTCTGCGACAAAATATACACTCTGACAGTTCATCCTGCTACCAACATTAAATAAAACAAATCTTAAGATTTCTATATTTATGTCTTTATTTAGTGGTTTCATTAGTGACAAAGGCTAAACTTTCTTGGAAAAATGTATTGTATGTGTTGCAGAAAAAACTGACTTGCTTTAACAAAATATGTTTACAAATCCTTTCACCTGGCATTTTCGTAGTTAGAAATTATGGAACGCTCTGTTAAAAGCAAGGGAGTTTTTATGTCCGTTGCAGTTCTTTTGCAACATGAATATAATTATATCGTTATTAATTTCTTGAGATACGCGATTCCATATTATATTCCCTTTTAATCAAATTCTAAAAGTATGCTTGTTGACTCCGGTATCACGTTAGTTAAAGACTTCAAAGCTTACAATGTTTAGGGAGAAATGGAATACTGGTGTGTATTTTTTTCTTTAAAGTACCGAGACCAGCCATATACTGTATGTTTATGTTAAGATTTCCTTTCAGTGGTAAAATTAGATATGAATATTCAATACTTAAACGGGCACAGTTAAGACATTAAATATACATATACATATTGTATACAGTACAGTTTGCATACGGTAATATGTTTATGTTACGCGATTAAAAAATAAATAAATAAAACTGGAAGGTCCAGCACCAGCTGGATTCAAACACACAACCTGCCAGTTGATAGTCATACACCTAGACCAGTAGGCTACAAGACAGCTCACGTGAGCAGGCAGGCGAAACAGCCCTACATAGCCCTGCCGCAGTACACGGATATAATCATACCGTTATTAAATTCTTGAGATACGCGATTCCATATTATATTCCCTTTTAATCAAATTCTAAACGTATGCTTGTTGACTCCGGTTTCACGTTAGTTAAAGACTTCGAAGCTTACAATGTTTAGGGAGAAATGGAATACCGGTGTGTATTTTTCCTTGTGATATTTTAAGCTCTAGTTGAATGATAGGTGTCGCATTTTAAATCATTTTCGTAGTTAGAAATTATGAAACGCCCTGTTAAAAGCAAGGAAGTTTTTATGCCCGTTGAAGTAAAACAAAATGCCTGACAAAGTATGGCTTGGACAGATTCCAAGTGCTTGTACAAATGTGGTAAAGAAATTATACTTTGAGTATACAGCTTGTCCAAAGTCATCCATTATTAATACTATTAGTAATATGTTCAGTAAAGGCTTTGATGCATAAATATTTCTGATAAAGGTAGGTTGTGTACTTTTGTCCAACTGAGCAATCTTGCTTTCATAAAATATACCAACATTTTAATGACTGATGATTAACATGCTGTAATACACAGTTCACAATTAAAGGCTCAAATGCTGTACATGAGAGGTTAAGCTCCCCCTGGCGGTTTTACAAGGCAACGCCGGATAGTTAGTCACGTGACACACGTGAACCGCGTGATACCCCGGTGGGCGTGTCGCGGTATGCCGCGAAATACCTCACCCATTTTGAATGGCTGCATCTGTACTAACACTTAAACAACACTTACATTAACTGTACAGAACGACAGGACTCACTGTTCACACTTGTATTGACACTGTACATGACAACAGAACTCACTGTTCACACTCGTATCGACGCTGTACACGACAACAGGACTCACTGTTCACACTCGTATTGACAACGTACTGAACAACAGGACTCACTTTTCACACTCGTATTGACGCTGTACACAACAACAGGACTCACTCTTATTACACTTGTTCACACTTATTAAAACTGGACAGAGCAACAAGAAGTTATGTTTTAAAATTTCTGCTAGTTTTATAGGTATAAGTAAAAGGTCCTCACTTTGTGCAGCTTGGGATTTGTTGACTGTGGAGTATTCAACAGCAGTATCTGTCTGTATTAATTCTGCAAAGAATAAAACACATGTTCTCACCCATTAACACTGTGCAGAACAACAGTGATCTCGGTGTGTTAACACTGTACAGAACAGGACTCACTGTTCACAGTCATATTGACACTGTACAGAACAATAGGACTCATTGTTTACACTCGTATTGACACTGTACAGAACAATAGGACTCACTTTTCACACTCGTATTGACGCTGTACACAACAACAGGACAGATGTGATCTATCCACCCTCCCAGATGTGATGTCGGGCCTTTGCAGAACCTACCTCACGTCACCAGTTCCACCCCTCCAGCATTACTGTTCCCCACTTCTCCAGCTGGGCAGACTGGAGCCACAACAGGAGGTTACAACAGCAGCGTCTGCATCGGGGGCCTCGAACCCACGACCCGAACTGCACGCGGTCACAGCACGCCACCGAGGCCTACCAGCAGGCAGCTGCTCCTTGGGTTCGGAAGGCACTGGACTAGGAACGGGTCCAAGCCACCAGGGGGAGCTTACTGCGCTCTCTCGGGTCAACTGAGAGCTCCCTGCTGTGAAGTCACAGGAGGAACTGGTGCAGTCTGACCAAGAGACACTGGGAAATCTCCTGAGGGGCCCCTCCAGGGGCCTTCTGTCATAATCTCAAACACAATCTCAGTGGAGCCCCGCCTCAACCTGTCTGACTGTCCGAACCTGTGGCTCCTCCTCCTGCTGAGCAGGATCACTGCTGTGACAGCTCATCATCACTGGAGTAAAACTGACCCGTCTCTGGATGGTCTTATCCCAGCTCCCCTTCCCTCTCTCGATGTCTCCTGTGTCTGTAGGTGTTCCACAGGGAAACCAGTTCGACATTAAGTGCTCATCCTCTCACTACACTGTTTCCTGGTTGGTACCACCAAGGGAACACAGTGTTTCAATGGTTGGAAGGAAAAGGCACAATTTTTTAAAAAACCCGCAGAGCCACTTTATACTTCTGATGACGATAGAAGGGACATATTTACAAGTACTGTTATAAAAGGTCTCGGATCTCACCGTTACCGGCTGGGAGTGGAGTTTGCGCCAGGCAGTAATCGGAATCCGTTTTCTCCAGGCGTTCTGAAAAAACTCAAAACACATGATGAGAGACCGCAGTTTTAAAATTAGTTGAATGCAGATCGTGGACCGCTGGTTTTCTAACTGAACCAAACTTGCTCACGCTGGATCCCTTAAAACCCACAAACCCACAAACTCAGGACAGTCAGGACAGTGAAGGAGTCCTCATGGAGGAGATCAGATACAGTGAGAGAAGAGCCTAAGTCAGACAGAGACAGGATCAGAGACACAGTGGAGAATCAGGACAGTGAAGGAGTCCTCATGGAGGAGATCAGATACACTGAGAGAAGATCCACAGACAGAGAGAGGATCAGAGACACAGCGGAGAGTCAGGACAGTGAAGGAGTCCTCATGGAGGAGATCAGATACACAGAGAGAAGAGCCACAGTCAGACAGAGACAGGATCAGAGACACAGGGGAGAATCAGGACAGTGAAGGAGTCCTCATGGAGGAGATCAGAGATACTGAGAGAAGATCCACAGTCAGACAGAGACAGGATCAGAGACACAGGGGAGAATCAGGACAGTGAAGGAGTCCTCGTGGAGGAGATCAGATACACAGAGAAGATCCATAGACAGAGACAGGATCAGACACACAGTGGAGAGTTAGGACAGTGATCCCTGTACTCACGGCTTGCTCTAGCTCCTGTGTCCTTGATGACTTCATAGAAAGGCTCTGGCTTTGTCTGACTGTCTGCAGAGAGAGGAGAACGGACAGGGTGGGTATCTGTAAAGGTGTGGCTGGGGGTCCCATAGAACCAGGATTGGGGACCCCTGAATGATGTCATCAGTTAGCACTGGAGATTCAGAGTTCAGCTGGAATGAAGACTTAGAGATGTGGGTGTGTGGGGGGGGGACCCCTGGACCCCTGTTCTAGATGATTGATCTCCAGAGCATGGGCGGGGGAATGGAGAGATGAGTGGATCCTACCTCTGGGTCTCCTTCTCTTTCTGTGACACAGGATCCCCAGCACGAGCACACAGCACATCAGTAGGACTCCTAGTGAAGACCAGATCGCAGCCCAGTTCATTTGCCTCTCCTCTGTAGACACACCAGAGAGCGTGCTGAGATAATTCAGACACGTGCAGAGGAGTGTACACTGGAGGCTGTTTCATGATGCACTAGCAGTGTTCACAGGGTGAACACTCCTGGTGTTCACAGTGCACTCCCAGTATTCCCACTGCACTCCTAGTTTTCACAGGGTGCCCAGAGCACTCCTCATGTTCACAGGGTGCCCAGATCACTCCTGGTGTTCACAGAGTACCCAGAGCACTCCTCGTGTTCACGGGGTGCCCAGAGCACTCCTCGTGTTCACATTGCACACCCAGTGTTCAGAGGATACCCAGTGTTCCCAGTGCAAACCAGGGTACACAGGATACCCAGTGTTTCCAGAGCACACCCAGTGTTCACAGGATACCCAGTGTTTCCAGTGCACACCCAATATTCAGAGGTTACCCAGTGTTCCCAGTGCACACCCAATATTCAGAGGATATCCAGTGTTCCCAGTGCACACCCTTGAAGTGGTATTCCAGCTATACTCACTGGGACTTGGAGGAGCAGAAGACTCTGTAGCAGTGGTGCTGCATGTTGTTGAGTCTGGGAATGAATAAAAGAGGTTGGTTCGGCACAAGCTCCAGACACCAGTGGGCGGAATGGACATTGTCATCCTTTCTGTACCCTTTAACCAATGTGCAAACAACGTATCTTTTATTCCTCATTTATATAGAGGCTAGGGACCGTTAATAAAATTATATACTTTCTCACCTGCACATCCATTGCAACATGCATAACAGTCTGAAAAAGAAACAGAGTTTGATGAGGCACTGCAAACCCATCCTGGCTAACTCAGCCCCTGCTCACCCTTTAACCAGCATGCAGTCATGTTGAGTAAGTCCTGTTGTTCAGTACAGTGTCAATACGAGTGTGAACAGTGAGTCCTGTTGTTCAGTACTGTGTCAATATGAGTGTGAACAGTGAGTCCTGTTGTTCAGTACTGTGTCAATATGTGTGTGAACAGTGAGTCCTGTTGTTCAGTACAGTGTCAATACGAGTGTGAACAGTGAGTCCTGTTGTTCAGTACTGTGTCAATACGAGTGTGAACAGTGAGTCCTGTTGTTCAGTACAGTGTCAATACGAGTGTGAACAGTGAGTCCTGTTGTTCAGTACAGTGTCAATACGAGTGTGAACAGCGAGTACTGTTGTTCAGTACTGTGTCAATATGAGTGTGAACAGTGAGTCCTGTTGTTCAGTACAGTGTCAATACGAGTGTGAACAGTGAGTCCTGTTGTTCAGTACTGTGTCAATATGAGTGTGAACAGTGTCAATACGAGTGAGAACAGTGAGTCCTGTTGTTCAGTACAGTGTCAGTACGAGTGTGAACAGCGAGTCCTGTTGTTCAGTGCTGTGTCAATACGAGTGTGAACAGCGAGTCCTGTTGTTCAGTACAGTGTCAATACAAGTGTGAACAGCGAGTCCTGTCGTTCTGTACTGTGTCAATACGAGTGTGAACAGCGAGTCCTGTTGTTCAGTACAGTGTCAGTTCGAGCGTGAACAGCGTGACCTGTTGTTCCGTACTGTGTCATTACGAGCATGCAGACAACATATATTTATATTTAATTTATATAGAGGCTGGAGACCCTTAATGTAGTTATATACTTTCTCACCTGAACAATCAGTGCTGCTTTTATTAAAGTCTGAAAAAGAAACAGAGTTTGATGAGACACTGCAAAACCAGCATGGCTACCTCAGCCCCTGCTCACTCTTTAACCAGTGTGTAGCAAAATGGAAATGAGCGAAAGAAGGGAAAGAGAAGAAGCAGGGGAATGGAAAGATGGATCATTACTGTCCGCTGTGTCCCTGATCCAGTTGGTCCAGGGGTCTGTGTCTCTGGTCCAGTTAATACAAGGGTCTGTGACTCTGGTCCAGTTAGTCCAGGGGTCTGTGTCCCTGATCCAGTCAGTCCAGGGTTCTGTGTCCCTGGTCTAGTCAGTCCAGGGGTCTGTGTCTCTGGTCCAGTTAATACAGGGGTCTGTGACTCTGGTCCAGTTAGCCCAGGGGTCTGTGTCCCTGATTCAGTTAGTCCAGGGGACTGTGACTCTGGATCAGTTAGTCCAGGGGTCTGTGTCCCTGATTCAGTTAGTCCAGGGCTCTGTGTCCCTGGTCCAGTCTGTCCAGGGGACTGTGACTCTGGTCCAGTCAGTCCAGGGGTCTGTGTGCCTGGTTCAGTTAATACAGGGGTCAGCTGGAACCTATTTTAGGTTTTCAGATGTTCTTTTTTATTTGTGAATGTACCTGTATATTTTTGCAATACATATTTTTTCCTACTGTTTAGAGGGATATATACACTCACACACACACCCCCACAGTTCTGACTGCATATTTAGTGCAGCAGCTTCCTGTTGGGTTTCTGTGGCTTTTTAAAAAGCCGTTTGTCAATTTCCTCTTGGAGTTACAAGAGCCAGATAGATACGATCGACAAGAGCAGAGAAAATAGAAACGGTAAAAAAAGGCTTCCTTGCAATCTTGCAATTGCTGGCAATGTTTTTTGTATGTTCGTGTAAGGAAGAGGTGAATTTTGAGTGTCAGACAAATTAGAAAACGCTCGTGTGGAGAGGAGTGAGGAACAAGCTGCCCAGTCCATGTTGTTGAAGCCGATACCCTGGCTTTTCTGAAGACACAGCTGGATGAGATCCTCCAGTGAGGACAGGAGGCTCTTCTGCACACAAAGGGTGGTGGGAGTGTGGAACAAGCTGCCCAGCCATGCTTTTGAAGCCAATACCCTGGCTTCTCTCAGCCCAATTGGCCATGAGCTGTCACACAGGCCAGATGGGCCAACTGACACTTCTTTAAACAAAGGGGCGGTGTGGTGGCTCTGTGGCTAAGGATCTGTGCCTGTGGCTGGAAGGTTGCCACAGAATCCCACAGCCGGCAGAGGAATCCTACTCTGTTGGGCCCTCGAGCACAGCCCTCGTTGCCCCCGTCTGTGTGCCTGTGTGTCTCATGGAGAGCAAGCTGGGGTCTGCAAAAAGACAATTTCCTAATGCAAGAAACTTTATATGGCCAATATAGTGATCTTATCTTATGATCTTATCTAAGGGGTGTGGTGCTCCACACTATAACCAGAAAGGCTTATTTTTTCCATCGGTGTTTATCGGAGGACAAAAACAATTAATACAAATGATGTATTTGCAGAAGTAATTAACCAGTTAACATGGGAAGTAGTTTGTTGTAGGTGTGTCTTTGAGTTAACACTGCTAATTCCAAACAAGATAGCGGGTTGCATCTGCTCTACCAGAGTGATTGCTCTTACTGCGTCATATTAACCTGAAGAAAAGCTCCATTTCTCTACTAACGTCGATGCTTTTGATGCTTTTCTTCCAATTGCTGCTGCTTCTACTCCTCATAATCCTTTTCAGTTTTTGAGAACAAGATATTTAGCTTTGAAGCTGGAATTACAGAATATGTTTAGATATAAAACACGTGCAATATGTAGATATTCTGTCTGTGGTGCATCTCTTACAGTAAATTATCTGGTTCCTATCCTCTGTATCTATGTGTATACTGTACGTACATACACAGTGGAAAGTGACAGTACTGGGACAGGGAGATGAAATGAAATGCACTGGTGTTTAAGAGACCAGTAAAGTCATATAGAGATCAGCAGAAAGAAAAAACCCACTGTTTCGGCTGCTGAGCTCTCTGAAAGGTGTGATGCACAGTATGTATAAATTATAGACCTATTTACACATCGTAATTGTGCCAAGATCCATGTATATGAACAAGTACAGGTTTATTCCACGCTGAAAAGAGAAGAAAAACAACATTTCATCATATAAACTTCTTTTTTTCTTCTCTTTTCAGCGTAGAATAAACCTGTACTTGTTCATATACATAGATCTCAGCACACATATGATATGTACGTACATGTATAACCTTTACTTGTTGCTTTGCAGCCTATGCATGCTGACGCAGCTCCCTACGTGATCTGTGTACAGTACATGTACATATCGTATGTCTGTGGAGAACTATGGATATGAACATTTACACTACAGTAATACTTTCATTTCTACGATTTTTGTCCTGCCTCCCAGCAGCTTTGTTTTACACACAGAAATGTAACAAAACAGAACACCCAAATATCTCCAAACATCTGCTGGATGTGTTTGTTGAAATGCACGTACTGTATGTGTGTAGAATGCTCTGGGACTCGGTAGTGTGCTGGGGGCCAGGTTATGGAAGGTGATGGAAAAAGGATGGGAAGACGGAGCTCGCTCACCTGTGGAGTCGCCGGAGCATCCGGTGACTTCCCCCACGCGGTTCAGAGGGAGCAGCAGCAGGAGGAGCAGGGAGATGAAGAGGCAGGCTCGGAGTCCCATGGCGTCTCTGCAGAGCCCAGCTGTGTCACACTCACACAGGCGCGGGTGTGAGCGGCACAGCTATTTGAACCCCCGCTGCTATGCTGGAGGGATGGGGCGGGGGGTGCCATGTCGCTTGGTTTCCTGCAAGTAGTTTCAGAAACTTGTGTCTCCTCCCAGCAAAAATGAGTGAAAAAAAAAACTGAAAATCAAGATTTGGAGACATTTAATTGCTCTGTATTTACACTTTAAGCAGGAACTGACCCATGAATAACCGGCTTACAAACCCCAGGTCGAGTCCAGTTGAGCCTCACTGTATGAACTGTGTTCAGTACTTATATAGATGTGTTGTATTTAAACGAAGCAATGTTTATTGCAACTTTGGAATCAGTCCAGAGAAAAGCAACCGGATACGTTCCAGGGTTGAAGACAGATGACAGGCTAAAGGAACTGAGTCTCTTTAGTCTAAAGGGAGTGTCCCACAATGACAGGCTGCAGGAACTGAGTCTTTTTAGTCTGAAGGGAGTTTCCCACACTGACAGCCTGGAGGGACTGAGTCTCTTAAGTCTAAAGGGAGAGTCCCACACTGACAGGCTGCAGGAACTGAGTCTCTTTAGTCTGAAGGGAGTGTCCCACACTGACAGGCTGCAGGAACTGAGTCTTTTTAGTCTGAAGGGAGTGTCCCACATTGACAGGCTGCATGAACTGAGTCTCTTCAGTCTGAAGGTAGTGTCCCACACTGACAGGCTGCAGGAACTGAGTCTAGTCTGAAGGGAGTATCCCACACTGACAGACTGCAGGAACTGAGTCTCTTTAGTCTGAAGGGAGTGTCCCACTCTGACAGACTGAAGAAACTGAGTCTATTTAGTCTGAAGGGAGTGTCCCACACTGACAGGATACAGGAACTGAGACTCTTTAATCCGAAGGGAGTGTCCCACACTGACAGGCTGCAGGAACTGAGTCTCTTCAGTCTGAAGGGAGTGTCCCACATTGACAGGCTGCAGGAACTGTCTCTTTAGTCTGAAGGGAGTGTCCCTCCCTGACAGACTGAAGGAACTGAGTCTCTTCAGTCTGAAGGGAGTGTCCCACATTGACAGACTGAAGGAACTGAGTCTCATTAGTCTGAAGGTAGTGTCCCACACTGACAGGCTGCAGGAACTGAGTCTCTTTATTCTGAAGGGAATGTCCCACACTGACAGCCTGGAGGAACACAGTCTCTTCAGTCTGAAGGGAGTGTCCCACATTGACAGGCTGCAGGAACTGTCTCTTTAGTCTGAAGGGAGTGTCCCACATTGACAGACTGAAGGAACTGAGTCTCATTAGTCTGAAGGTAGTGTCCCACACTGACAGGCTGCAGGAACTGAGTCTCTTTATTCTGAAGGGAATGTCCCACACTGACAGCCTGGAGGAACACAGTCTCTTCAGTCTGAAGGGAGAGTCCCACACTGACAGGCTGCAGGAACTGAGTCTCTTTGGTCTGAAGGGAATGTCCCACACTGACAGCCTGGAGGGACTGAGTCTCTTAAGTCTGAAGGGAGAGTCCCACACTGACAGGCTGCAGGAACTGAGTCTCTTTATTCTGAAGGGAATGTCCCACACTGACAGCCTGGAGGAACACAGTCTCTTCAGTCTGAAGGGAGAGTCCCACACTGACAGGCTGCAGGAACTGAGTCTCTTTGGTCTGAAGGGAGAGTCCCACACTGACAGGCTGCATGAACTGAGTCTTTTCAGTCTGAAGGGAGTGTCCCACCCTGACAGACTGAAGGTACTGAGTTTCTTTAGTCTGAAGGTAGTGTCCCACACTGACAGCCTGGAGGAACTGAGTCTCTTTGGTCTGAAGGGAATGTCCCACACTGACAGCCTGAAGGAACACAGTCTCCAGTCTGAAGGGAGAGTCCCACACTGACAGGCTGCAGGAACTGAGTCTCTTTAGTCTGAAGGAGACTAAAGACAGGCTGCAATGTCCCACACTGACAGCCTGGAGGAACTGAGTCTCTTTAGTCTGAAGGGAATGTCCCACCCAGACAGCCTGGAGGAACTCAGTCTCTTAAGTCTGAAGGGAGAGTCCCACACTGACAGGCTGCAGGAACTGAGTCTCTTAACCCCCTAGGCTCAACCTAGAGTGATACCAGCTCAAGCACTCTTCAGGATCTTTGATCAGCTTCTAGAACTTTGTCTTTCCAAAATCAAATCGTCTCGCGGGGGAGCCAGAGCCTCTCCTGCATTCAACGGGCACAGGGCGGGGTACACCCTGGAGAGGACACCAGTCCATCACAGGACACACACTGGACAGGACACCAGTCCATTACAGAAGACACACACAGGACACACACAGGACACCAGACTTCCAGTACTGACATCTGCGCCCCCCTTCTGAGGTAAGCATCTTGTAGAAAGAAAGGGAACTGAAATTAAGGCACATGAAGATATAAGTAAATGAGATGTGACTGTTAGATGTGTTCAGGCACATCTGGGTGTCTCCAAGCTTTTTTATGCACTGTAACACAACACATCCAAGCGACCCATAAGATGCCCAGACGTTCTGACAAGTCATTAACCCATGAAAACCCGGAAAAAAATGAGGCAGCGAGTTCTTATTTTCAAACTTTAGTTCAACATCAAATCAAGTCAAGTCAAGTCAAGTCAAGTTCAAGTTTATTGTCATTACACTCATATAAATGGTATATGGTATAACAAAATGCTATTTAGCTAGCTCTCGGACATAAGAAAACAACAACAACAACAACAATACAGTTGTGTAGCAAAAGAAAGGCAGAGACAACAGGCAGTGTGCAAAAAACAACAGACCATGTGCAAAAAAACAACAACAGGCAATGTGCAAAAAACCAACAACAGGCAATGTGCAAAACAGGTAAGGTAACAGGTTGTGTGCAAAAATATCCATCAACAGAATAAAATAAAGGGATAGAAATTATGGGGAGTGAGCTTTTGACATGTATGGTAGAGGTAGATTTTCAATGTGTGTTTGGGTTTTTGGTAAGAAAGAAAGAAAGGAAGAAGGCACTGTGAGGTTCAGATCATAGGTGAGAGTGAGATTGAGAGAGGCTGGGAATTTAACAGTTTGATAGTGCAGGGGTAAAAATTGTCTCTGAGTCTGGTAGTCCGGGACCGAATGCTCCGGTACCATTTTCCAGATGGTAGCAGATCATAAAGTCTGTCGCTGGGATGTGTGGGGTCTTTGATTATGCTTAGAGCTTTCCTCAAGCACCGTCTGTCATAAATGTCCTGGATAGATGGGTAACCCCAGTGATGGACTGGGCAGTTTTCACCACCTGCTGTAGGGCTTTGCGGTAAGCAGCACTGCAGTTGCCATACCACACTGTGATGCAGACTGTCAGTGTGCTTTCTGTAGTGCATCTGTAAAAGTTAGTGAGGATCTGAGGACATATCTTAGCCTTCTTCAACCGTCTTAGGAAGTACAGGCGCTGTTGCGCTTTCTTGATCAGACAGGTGGTGTTGAGAGACCATGTGAGGTCCTCGGTGTATGGACACCAAGGAATTTAAAGTAACTGACATTTCCACTTCAGTCCCGTTGATGTGGATAGGGGCATAGTTTCTCTGGGATGATAGTGTTAAAAGCTGAGCTGAAGTCGATGAATAGTAGTCTTGTGTATGTGTTCTTCTTGTCCAGATGGGATAGGGCCGTGTGTGTGGCAATGGAGATTGCGTCATCTGTGGATCTGTTGGACCGGTAGGCAAACTGGTACGGGTCCACTGTGTTTGGGATGGTGTCCTTAATGTGCTTCATGACCAGCCTCTCGAAGCACTTCATGATGACAGGTGTTAGTGCCACTGGTCGGTAGTCATTAAGACATGTTACTGTGGTTTTCTTTGGTATTGGGATGATGGTGGTTGTCTTGAAGCAGGTGGGGACTACGGCTTGGGCCAGAGACATGTTGAAAATGTCTGTGAATACACCAGCCAGTTGATTGGCGCAGGCTCTGAGGATGCGACTGGGTATGCCGTTGGGTTCTGCAGCCCAGAGAGAGAGAAAAACAAACAAAGGGAGGAAAGATATCCAAAAAATATGTGAACGAAAAAAACACACACACACACACACACACACACACGAAGCAATACGCAGCTAGAGGTTATTATAAATCAGTTTTATATACATCTATTGTTTTTTTTAACATTGATATTTTTCATCTTCATAATACAGTTTAAGTGATATTGCAGTTCCATTTTATAAGCGTTAAAGGAGGGGGTATCAATGAGCCGTTTTGTTTTGTGATTGCGATATCTAGCCAGTTTTACCAACAGATCAAATGTAAACAGTCAACTTCCACATTACATCTTGCACAGTATGACATAATATCAAACGCCTTAAATCTAACATTGGAACTTAAATGCTTAGAGATATAGTTCTGCAAGTCCATCTAAAATAACTTTGTTAATATATGCAGGTGATAAATAAACGTGTCTGAGTATCTTTTCCAGCTTTACTGAATTACATCAACTTGCCCACCGAGGATAAGCGTACCTCCGTTGCCCGAGTAACGTGACGCCTGTGAATGACGTGTAAAGAGCGCATTCTATACCTAGTGGAGACGGACAACGTTTCCAGCGCTGGGTTTCAGGGGCTTTCCCAACCTCTCCTCGACCTTTAAACGCCTTACATAGTAAATTTACATTATCCTGTAATATGAATTTCCCTAACAGAAAAAAAAATGCAACAGAAAAAACTCTCATAAGGTTAAATTCCCCCCCACGATTACACCCTCCGATTAATCTGCTGCCTGGCCGGTGTACGCGTCGCCAGTTCGCTCCGGCTCCGCAGGAGACGGGCTGTCAAACCCAAGACGGGAATCCAGGTCCGGGCAGCCCCAGGGGTGAGTGAACTGCCGTCCTCTCCGGGCTTAGTCCGGACGGAAGCTCAGTAGTACCTTCTGCCCTGTTCACTAACTGCTGTAGGGTTCGTGAGGTCGGCGGTGACTAAACACTCCGCCTACAGGGAGAGGGACGGGACGGAGACGGTTATTCTCTTCTGGCAGTTTATTTTAACTGTCACATTTCCACCGTCTCTCTCTCTCTTTCATTTTTGTCCTGCTCTCTCCCGGTGCACCACTGCAGGTTGTTCAAGCCGGCTGACCAGCGCGGTGACTTCACCGCCCTTCCCTGTGAATAGCAGGGACCGCAGCCTGCAGGTAGGACGGGAGATCTTCCTTTAGTTCAACTGGCTGAGCCCCTGTTGAGTGACGCCAGTGACCCGGGTTCGAGTCCCCGAAGGTGGGGGGCTTACCTGAGGCGGCAGCAGTGAGGGCGAATCCCCACGTGAACCTGAGAGCAATACAAAATTAATATGGAATTGTATAACTAAGCAGCTAAAGTATCACAAGTGGACGTTTTGGAAACATTTTCACATTCGTTTCTTTTTTAAAAAAAACTTCTGTCCTCCTTGTAGTGGTAATGAGCACTGTAATGTAGCAAGCTGCACCCAGGCGGTTCAAAGCGCGATCAGAGCCGAATGCATAAAAATAGTCCACTATTATAGCTTATTGTAAACATGATGTGTCTCTTTCAAGTTTACACCTGAATTGAGAAAATCTATATTTTGTCTTACTCCAAATGTCATCGGCCAACAATTAATAATAATAATAAAAAACTACTATATAGTAAACCACCAGGGATTGAACCCAGTCTTTCAGCGTCAACAGGGAACCAGCTGCCTGGGCTGAAGGAGACCTCAGTCAAAGTACCTGATTTGGTCTGGGAGGTTGTTTCTGGAAAAATTTGATTCCGGCGACTGTACTGAATTCCGGCGAATTATACGTGATGGTTTTGTGTTTAAGGATTTCTTCACGGAAATCTTTAAGATAAATAAGGGGGGAAGGGTTATTATTTACAATTGCTAGTAATCGGAGAACAGCTTGTTAACATGATGTGAAAATTATTTTTTTAAAATAAAATAAATAAGATACAATGAGGTGCCCTGCCTAACGTAATCATTGCATGACTTTAAAAGCTGTAAAAAATGGTTTAGATAGTTAAAAACCACTTTTTATGCGCTACAAATGGGTGATTTTTCTTCCTCGTGATCAGTTTAGAATGTCTGTGTACACTGTTAGATTTTTACTTTTTAATTAAATGTTTAAAATACTAGAAATTTCATAAACGAAACACTTTCATACAGAAAAAAAATCACATTCTCCTCTCTTCCTGTTGTGTCGGACAGATCGGCTGGTCTGTTTTTCCCCAATCAGAGGCTGTGAGAATAGAGAATAGAGAATAGAGTCCCGCCCACTGCGCTCCGTCAGAGGCACCTAGAGCGAGAGGAGGAGCAGCACAACACGAGCTTTCTGTAGCGCGGAGTGTAAACGGCACCAATCGCTTCTGCGTTTATCACCTAGTTCTTAAAATTAAACAACGTATAGTAAATTATCTTTGTCTTCTAAGTCCCTTAATTTACTTTAAGCATAGCTTTCTCATCATTTAGATTTCTTTTTCATACCATCGTTAAACAAAGGAGGAGCGTATTGTAGTTCCTAATGGCATCACACGTGGAAAGATTATAGATTTGAATCATTTTTAATTTTATTAATTTTAGCGAACTACCATCTATACAAATGCCACAAAACTATTCTCGATTTCTGAATGTTATGTCACACTTAGTTAATGATTTTAAATACATCTAAATAAGAAAGTCAGGTGTGAATATAAACTATTAGTAATCAATAATGTTAAAATTAGCACTAATAAATTGTCGCACTCTTCCTGCATCTTGTAAAAATATTAATTTCCAAACCATTGTTCAAAGGTATGTTAAATCAGACTATGAGACAATATGTAAAATGTGAAATTAATGTGAAATTAACAAAAAATTAGGGTATGATATAATTTAAAATATTTTCTAACAATCAACAATTAATAATAGTCTTACCTGTTTAGAAAAATTAAATGTATTATCTAAGGGATAGGATGGCACAGTGGTTTGTATGCTTTCTGTATGTTTTTTCATAAATACAACAGGAGCACCAGATGTCTCCGTGGCTCCATGGAAATCATTGAACTAGAAAGATATCCATCCATTTCTAATGGTGACGCAGTGGTTAGCATTGCTGAGGCCCTAGGTTCAATTCCTGAGGTATTGTATGTCTGGAGTTTGCATGTTCTCTCTGGGTTCTCCAGGTAATCTAATTTCCTCTTGCAGTCCAAAACATACTGTTAGGTTAATTGGCTTATGGGAATACTGACACTTGTGTGAGTGTGTGTGTTTGTGTATGTTTGTATGCCCTGTGATGGACTGACACTATGTCCAGGGCGTATTCTGCCTTGCATCTGCTTCTTGCTGGGATAGACTCCAGCTACTCTGTAAAGAGATTAGAAGATGCATGGAACTAAAGGCACTGTGTGACTACTGCATATACAGTGTTAGAAACCCACTTTGAGATGCATGTGAGCTGAGGATAAATTATTTTATAGTGCTGGTTTAAGGAAACAGCCTTTCCACCTCTCTGGGACATCAGTATCCATAACTAGTCTGTATTTAAACAAATATCTTCAGATGCTGGCTCCGTGGATCAGCATCTGCTATGTTTGCCCATTCCTTCAATTTATGTGCATCCAACACACAGTTCAATGGTAGCAACTACACAAAATCTAAAATATAATCCTCATTTCAGTATCTACTTAAACATTCAACAGTGGATATTCAGTGAGTCTGTTCACTTCTTCCTTTGCAGCCCACAACATCTCATATCTATTTGTCAAAAGCCTCTTAGAAGTGTTTGTGTCGTCTGTGTATTCCTCAACTTTCCCAAAATGATCTTTTTCCTACCTACATCTCTAGACTTAACATGCTCCATTAAAACTTACTTTTAGCCTGTGCCTTTTCTTCTACTACATGTTCTGATGGTGCCAGACAATTTTTGTCTAATCGTACTATCATTTCTTGTGGTCTGCAGATAACACTTTTTTAAGTCAGTCAGTTATTCTAGCTTTTTAGAAAAACTTTGAAAAACTGAAAACCCCATTGTAATTTTCATCCCTATCCCAGCTTCTCTTCTTTCCTCATTTCACCTTTACACTTACTACAGGATGTTTCAGGTCCACATTCCAGCTTCTATGTGTTTTTCTCACTGTTCAAGTTTCTCTTACTTTCTTAACTTTCTTCTACCACTAGTAGATCTTTTGTCCATACATCCTCCCTTGCTTCTTTTTCAATCTTTCTAGCCTCCTCTTTCAGTGTCTGTGATCTGACATCTCCTATTCTGACCATACCTTGAAGATCTGTATACAGTACCTGATATTCATTTCTAATTACCGGTATGCCATTATTTTGCATACGTTGTTTTGTTGTTGTTGTTGTTGTTATTGTAAAAACACGCTGTTACTAACACTGATTTAGTTTCTTTTAAAGGGTACTGGTGAAATAAGAAAAGCTTTTTTCTAGAATTAATGACTGCACACCCTGTTCACCGGGGTAATTAAATCCACACTGAGCAATCTCCAATATTTTCAGAATTCGACAGCCAGAATCCTGATGGGTTGCATTACCTTCAAGTCGTGGCACTGGTTTCCTATCAGTTTTCGAGTCAACTTCAAAATCCTCATCCACATTCAGTCCCTATCTGGTTTATTATCTGTCTGCTCCCCACCTTGCAACCTCTGTCTGTCTGACTCTGGTCTTCTAGCTGTCCTCAAGAGCATCTACTTTCTGTGGGTGACAGGACCTTCTCTAGCTGCACCCCAGAGCTCTGGATTCGTATCCCAAGTGATATCAGAGGCACCTACTCTGAGTGCATTTAAATCTAACTTCAAAACCTTTCTTTTCAGGTTATTTAGTGTCTGTATCTATTTCATTTTCTAAATATGGTAGCACTTCGAACTGCTTGTCTTTCTTATATGTATTTACTTTGTAATCTGTGGTCCTTATAACTGTTTTTACACCTACTCTATTGCTTTGAGATGCTTGGATATGTGCTATATAAAATAAAGTGTTTTATTATTTTTATAGAGAAACATGATCAGATTTTCCCTGGATCAGAAAAAAAAATCTAAAGTATACTAGTTTGTCACTCTTCTCATCCCCTCTTTGCTAAATGGCTTTGCATACTAAAATGAACAATGTAACTGTACCTACAGTATGTTCTGTGCTTTCCCTATCCTGTTAGATATATAATTACCCGGATTCTTCTCCTTCTTGAAATGGTTCATTTATAAATACCTGTTTTCACTAACATCTTGCACCAACTCTGCAACCTGACAGCTGCTGAGTCCTAAGTTCATCCTGCTACTGACACTGAATTAAAAATCTTTATATTTCTATATATACAGTATATTATATTTTGAAAAACGCATGCAGAGGCAGGTACATGAT
This sequence comes from Lepisosteus platostomus, assembly GCF_059453375.1. Taxonomy (NCBI): domain Eukaryota; kingdom Metazoa; phylum Chordata; class Actinopteri; order Semionotiformes; family Lepisosteidae; genus Lepisosteus; species Lepisosteus platostomus. The sequence continues at coordinate 15,731,514 of NC_142615.1, read as the reverse complement.
AAAGCTAGTTTGCCAACACAAATTAAAATGAGCGAGATTCTGTCACAATATTGTTTGCGGACCCTTGTAAATTGACCTTTTATCAAGGCCCTAAAGGCAGTGTTTGAGATACTGTACAGAAGGTGTTTCTAAGCTCCTCTCAGACATTTTGGTCAGTGCAATTACCTGAGAAAAACAGACCACATGCACAGGTAATGAACTATTTAAAAAATATTAACAGAAGTAGTTAATTATGGTAGGAAAAAATGTCAACGTATGGTGGACTGCTTTTTAAATCATGTGTGTGATGCTGTATTTATTTGGTTTATTTATTGGTGAACAGAAAAACAGCCAGCAAAACTCAGAGCAACATCCTGCACAGCTTCTCTCCTGGAAGTGTCCTGTGAGCCACTGAGCTCTCCTCCTTCTCCTTTCCTAAACACACAGGGAATACAGCACCTCAACACCATCAGACAGACCATTAACATGACCAGTGGGAGGTCCTGTGCAGTAAATACAGTTGTCAGCTGATAGATAACTGTAAGGGACATTGTAAAAGTGATTCACTGGTGGCTAAGGGGAATGCCCTAGCTGAAGAAAGCAGCCTTAAGGCCTGGAGAACAGGACAGAGAAGGTGAGGCCTACGTCAGGATGGTGCATGCTGGCAAATGGCTGCAAGAATTACAGGAGGCTCCTCGGGCCTGTGAGACCATGAGGCTGCTGGGCAGCCCAGACTTAACCAAAGGAACTTTGAGTTGAATTACTGATTGTCTGTGGCAGTAAGTACAGCTCTTGACAGAGACCGGGTGCTGGAGGCCTGGGGACATAACCAGAAGGAGGACATGATCTGCTCTGTGGCGAGTGGGTTTGGGTCAAGAGGTTTCCTTCAAGCACCATGCAGCCCCGTTGGGAAGGACCGCTCCAAGTGCTGCTGACAACTGGATCGGCCGTCAGGCTGGAGGGGAAAGACTGCTGGATCCACGTCACTCACTGTCAGCGAGCTTCTCCAGAGAAGCAGATTTGACCAGCTACATCTTTTGTATTCTGCCATTTTGCTGTTTGATGTAAGAGAAGCGGGTCCAACAGGGGACCCAGAAAAACATAGGGATCAGGGAGAAAAGCTATTTCTGTCAGTAAGGAATAATCAGAGCTCGTGCTGGGTATGTATTGCCATACCACGTTACACGTTACAAGGAGGGCTGCTGTTGGGGGTCATTCCTTTTAATATGAACGACCATCTAGGTAGACTAGATTGGACACATAGAACTACTCTGAACATATATGCCAATTTAAAGGGAGGTAACTTAACGCGGCCTTATGGAGAAACAGCTAAAGTGCAGGGATGGAATCCCACAAATTTTGAGGGCTGGTACGCACCTCGTTATAATCACAGCAAACGTCCACCTGCCTTGCGCCTTGCCTGAACATACAGGGGCTGGTTATGTTTTAACAGGACACATACTGTAACTGCTGTTCACTGCTACAGGCACACAGTTCTCTTTCTTCTTTCACTTTACCTGCACAGACCTGTTCTTTCAGCACAAACTCACCCAGCCTGCATAGCAACATTCCCACTGAGCTGAGTCTGTGTCTGAGCAGTGAACAAGAGCAGGAGAGCAGGTGTGAACAGAGTTTGAAACTTGTTTTCTTTTACTGTCTCTTTAATTGTTTTTTATTCATTTTGGTCAGAGAGTTGTTGATCATTTCAGTTATGTGAAAGTTGTGTTTAATCTTCAGTTGCCTGAAGTTAATCTGTGCCATTGATGCCCTTTATGTTACTATGGACCTCATGTGACTCTTCTGACAGCTCCTGACCCTGTGCTAACAAGATCTGCAAACACAGCAAGGTACAATCAATACAGCAGCCCCTCAAACTTTCTGTTCACCCGCCATCACACTGACAGGACAGTGGACAGGGACACTCAGAGGTGTGGTCTGAGCTCTTTTCAAGAGACAGTACAGTGAGCAGGACAGGGACAGTCAGAGCTGTGGTCTGAGCTCTTTTCCAGAGACAGTGCAGTGAGCAGGACAGGGACACTCAGAGCTGTGGTCTGAGCTCTTTTCCAGAGACAGTACAGTGAGCAGGACAGGGACACTCAGAGCTGTGGTCTGAGCTCTTTTCCAGAGACAGTACAGTGAGCAGGACAGGGACACTCAGAGCTGTGGTCTGAGCTCTTTTCCAGAGACAGTGCAATGAGCAGGACAGGGACACTCAGAGCTTTAGTCTGAGCTCTTTTCCATATCTTAGTTTTTAAAATTAATCAAGCAACGTAAATAATTTATTTTAACTTAATGTCTATTAATTATCCTAAAGCAGAGTTTCCATAAAAGTTAGTTTTATTTTGAAACACTCGTTAAACAAAGCAGGAGCTTATTGTTCTTAATGACATCACATGTGAAAAGATTATAAAAAAAGAAACTCACTATGAGATGGCAGCAGTTACTCACTGAGGATACATTTTAAAGAGCTGGCTTAAGGCAACAGCCTTTCCACCTCTCTGGGTCATCAGTATCCACAGCTAGTTTGTTGTTTAAACAATCTACCTCTAAATATGAACATCTTGAGATGCTGGCTCCATGGATCAGGATCAGATACTGTATGTTTGCTTACTGCTTCTGGTTCTGTGCATCCAACACAGTTCAGTGCTAACAACTACACAACATCTAAAATACTTTTACATTCTATACGTTTCCATTAAAATACAATTCAAATATGTTTATCTCATTTCAGTAAACACCGAACAGTGTTCATAATGTTCTTTTATAACACAGCTTTCTGTGATTTTTTGTATACCTAAGCTTTAACAGGTGGTCCTGCATTCCTCCTCTGCACTATGTCTGGTCATGATTTGCTTTTTTCTGTTTGCTCATTTCAAAGAAACACCTGCTGCATTTCTAAAACTCCTGAGCTCTTTAATTGTGTAGAGATGAGCTTGTGATTCTCTGCAGCGCTCTGTAGGTCTGTGCAGCTCACACAGGGGGTCACTGCGCAGGTGAAGCACGAAGCCCTGGACGTACCCTGCTGGCCCACACGCTGCAGGGCAGAGCCAGGCAGCAGGCTGGGCTCACTGGCCTGGAGAGAGAGACACAACAGGCTGGACTGTTCGCAGTAAGAGCTCACACCAGGACAGTGAAATAGTCTGCACCATGTGGAGCTGTGACACCCCTCTGCCAAAACACAGCTGGAGGAGATCCTGGAGCCAAATAACTTCCAATGATTAAATAGCTGGATGGGCCAGCTGGCCTCCTCTTGTCTGTCACCATCATACTCTGATCTTCTCATGGTGTGTGAGTAAGTTAGTATTTTATTGTTTTGATTATTGGGAACACAAACCACTGGATTGACTTCACATGAGCAGTTACTAACATCCAGGTTTATTAAAAAAACTTCCCTCTGTCAGGCTGACACAAAATGACAAAGTGATTCACATCCCCCACAGCAACACACCTTCTTTGAAACAACAACCACCAAAGAAATCACAGCTGTTTCTAAACCACTGCCTCTAAAATCCTTAATCACACCCCTAACAATCACACCCCCTAACACTCACACCCCTGCAGCTCTGTGCAGATCTAGGAAGTGAAACTCAGAGATCAGCTTCTGAAACAGCCTCACTGCAGCTCCGTCTCTACTGCTCCTCTCTGTGCAGTTTTTACTTGTCAGAAAAATGGCAGAAGGCAATATTTCAGTTTCTCAGGACCAGTTCAGTTGGTCAGTGTGTCTGGATTTGCTGAAGGATCCAGTGGCTCTGCTCTGTGGACACAGTTACTGTATGGGCTGTATTAATAACTGCTGGGATCAGGAAGATCAGACTGGGAACTACAGCTGCCCCCATTGCAGACTGACCTTCACTCCAATGCCTGATCTTCACAGAAACACCATCCTGGCTGAAGTGGTGGAGAAACTGAAGGAGACAGGGCTCAGTGGACCTCCTCCTGCTCACAGTCCTGCTGGCCCTGGAGATGTGCTGTGTGAAGTCTGCACTGGGAAACAGAGGGGAGCTGTGAAATCCTGTCTGGTGTGTTTGGCCTCTTACTGTTAGACTCACCTCCAGCCTCACTATGAAGCTGCTCCATTGAAGAAACACAAGCTGGTTGATGCCACAGGACAACTGCAGGAGAAGATCTGCTCCACTCATGAAAAACTACTGGAGTTCTATTGCCGTACTGACCAGAAGTGTGTTTGTTATCTTTGGGTAATGGATGAACACAGAGGCCATGATACTGTCTCAGCTGCAGCAGGAAGGACTGAGAAACAGGTGAGGACTTTGAGTCTGTATTTATTTTCTAGTACAAGATGTAAAATTGATATTTAGGATATCTTGGGCTCTAACTGATCTCCTGACTGTATTTACTGTATCCATAATGCTGTATCTCTCCACTGCTGAGTCCTGCTCATGTACTCAGCTGTGATCCACACTGTTGTGTCTCTGAAGTGTCTCCTGTTCTTCTGTCTGTTGTTCATTATCTCCTCCTCCTCAACTTCACTGTTTCCCTCTTTACTGTCCTCATGTAGCACCAATGAACCTGTACAACTGCACAGCACACTCAACACCTCTGTAACAGACTGCACCCTCATTAATGCACAGCAAACTCAACACCTCTAGTACAGACTGCACCTTCATTAATGAAGTCATGCTTTAATTTCACCTCAATAGTATTATTATTAATAATAAACTTTATTTTATATAGCATCTTTAAAAGTGGCAAAGCAATTTACATCATAACAAATGCACAGAGAAAGGAGGTATGGTATCTTTAAAATGGCTTCTCAAAACACTTTACAGAACACCGAAGGTAGAAGGTAGAAAGGGGTTTGATAAAACAGCAGAAAAGCAAAGGGGCAGAAACAGACCCAGTTAAATTAAAGCTCTTAATGAATAGAAGATTGTGAGTCTGGATTTGAAAGAGCTCAGGGAATGTGACTCTATGATATCCATAGGGATAGAATTCCAGAGCTCTGGGCTGCAGCAGAGCAGCCCTGTCACCCAGAGTGCTGGCTTGGGGGACAGACAGGAGACCAAAATTAGAAGAGTGAAGGTTGTGAGATGGGGAGTAGGATGATAGTAACTCTGACAGGTACAGAGGTGTCAAACCATGCAGAGGCTTTTAGGGGAGCATGAGGACTTTGAAATCAACATGAAACCTGATAGGAAGTCAGTGCAGGGACTCCAGGACAGGAGTAATGTGATCACTTGCATTAGACCTGGTCAGAATTCTGGCTGCCAAATTCTGGAGGCTGTAGGATGCAGCCTGGTGGTATTTCTGAGGTAGAAGAATGATGTTTAGGCAATCTGTTGCACATGTCAAGCCTGGATTAGATATCACCCCCAAGTTCTTCAATTTTGACTGTGACTCCTTAACAGGTCCAATTTCAGAGCTAAAAACAGAGAGAGACAAAGTGAAAGTGATCAGTGAGGTAAGACTGGAGCAGTGTCAGAAACTCCAAACACAGTCTCAAGACAAGAAAGTGTGATGTTATGGCTGACAGTGTCGAAAGCAGCACTGAGTTCAGTAAGAATGAGGACAGAAAGAGAACAAGAATCAGGAGCCATTAGAAGATCATTAGTGACTTTGACAAGGGCACTTTCTGTGCTGTGAAGTCAGGGCACTTTCTGTGCTGTGAAGTTGTCTGAAACCAGATTGGAGTTCAAAGAGGATTATTATCTGAAATCTAACAGCACATTCTAAACATTTTGCTTGAAAAGGTAATTAAAAGGTATGAAAGTTGGATAGAGGGTGAAAGTTGTTCAGGTTGTCCAGAGCCATGATTCTTTTTCTCACACAGGGTTAAAAGCAGCAGTTGTGAAGGCCACTGGTACGATATCAGTGCTCAAGGATTCATTTATCATATTGAGGACTATGGGGCAGAAAGCAGAGAAACAGGATTGAAATAAAGTGCTGGGAAGGGGATCTAATAGGCAGGTGGTTTATCTCAGACACAAAAACCAGTTGTAAACTGTGGTATAATACCTTCACATGCGCTATTAAATACAAGACTCACGCTGGGCTCAGCTGGAGTCAGATCTGACACAGAACATGTTCCCTTTTCTCCTCTGAAATGATCTGAATTTTCCCAGAAGCAGACAGGATGTGAGATGTGGTCAGACACATGGTCTTACTGGTACAGAACCTCATCCAGCAGTCAAGCACGTCAGCCACAGGGTCTCCACTGACTGCAGGGGAAACTAGTAGCAACCGGGCTCATCAGTAGTGCTGAAATCCTCTGTTTGGAGATGCCAAGACCGGTCATATTGAGATGAATGAAATCTGAAATCTCTAGATTATGTTTTATATATAATTAGAATCACAATTATCTCATTTTTACATTTCACTTCACATACAGATGTGCAGACCCAGGTGTGAGGTGTAAAACTTGAGCAGGAGGTGGAGACTCATGCTCTGCTGCGCTGCACACGCTGCCGGTGTAGATTAGACAAGAAACAGGAGCGTGTCAGACAGGACCAGGAAACACATCTCATGTGGATAAGACATCAGGGATACAGAGTGTGAATTTTCCAGGGTGACTCTAAGGAGTGTCTCTGTGATGTGATTCTCTTACAGCAGAAATGTCCTGAGTGTCTCTGTTTCTCCACAGAAGCAGCTGGGGGCGACAGACACAAACCCAGCAGAGACTCCAGGAGAGAAAGAAGGAGCTGCAGAAGCTGAGACAGGCTGTGAAGTCACTCAGAGTGGGTATTGACCAGAGGAGTGGACACACTGACACACATTGCCCCAGCTGGACATTGGACAGTACCCTTTGGAAACAAAGCATACAACATAATGTAGTTTGAGAGTTTTCCTGTGTAATAATCCAGTGTGTGTCTCCTCCCTCAGAGCTTTGCACACACAGCAGTACAGGACACTGACAGGATCTTTACTGAACTGATCCACTCCATTGAGAGAACACGATCTGAGGTCACAGAGCTGATCAGAGCTCAAGAGAGGGCTGCAGTGAGTCAGGCTGAAGGATTCTAGAGCGACTGGAGAAGGAGATCACTGAGCTGAAGAGGAGAGATGCTGAGCTGAACCAGCTCTCACACAGAGGATCACATCCATTTCCTCCAGGTAACATCACTGCTCTGTGACTCTGCAGTACAGAAGGGTGTCTCTCACACAGAGCTGCTTCTGGCTTCTCCCAAGGAATGTGTGTTGTGTTTGACTGGAAACTCCTCTTTCTCTCCCCTGCTGCAGAATTATCAATCTGTCTGTGTCCCTCCTGGAGCTGGAGACTCACCCAGCATCCCTGCCAGTCCACACTTCTCTCCTGAGGCAGTGAGGAGAGCTGTCTCTGGACTGAAAGAGCGACTGGAGGATCTCTGCAATAAGGAATCAATAAAGATTTCCATGACAGGTTGGTGGAGAAACACACTGATGTCTTTCTGAATAGCTTATAAATTTCCTTTTTTTCTCTTATATTGTTTATAGATTTTTTGTGCAGTGACTGCATTTATCAGAGCAGCTTATCAGTCAGTTTCTAGGTGAAACATCTTAAAAGCTCTAGTCTCACAAATCTTTATGACAGTAACAGTATTGTTATATTGTGCTGTATATAGCTTAACAAGAACATTTTAATAGGACAGGCTTAGTATAGTAGACCAGTCTGTTACAATAGTAGCCACAGTTTCAGTACAGTAGATTCAGTCCTGTTACAATAGGATCTACAGCCCCAGTACAGTAGAACAGTCTGTTACAATAGGAGCCACAGTTTCAGTACAGTAGATCAGTCCTGCTACAATAGGAATTACAGTCCCAGTACAGTAGAACAGCTCTGTTATTCCTGTTACTCTGTTACTGTAGCCCTGATGAGACATTTCTCTGTGTGTCTCCCCAGTGACTGAAGTCTACAGTCTGCTGACTCCAGAGCCCGGGTCCAGAGCAGAGCTTTTACACTGTGAGTCTGTTTTCACAACAGCTGAAATATACCTGGAGCTCAAACACACAGCAGGAACAGTGATACATAAACTGATACACACTCTGACACACACACTGGTTCACACTCTGATACTTGCTGATACACGTCTGAATTCAGAAAGTCAAGCTTGCAGACAGTCACTGTGTGTGGATCAGAGACACACTGTATAAGAAACATTCAGATGCACACAGACAGAAAATCCAGTGGGCGTCATTTTTGTAAGAAAATGCACTTTATTACAGCAATGTGTCCTGCACTCAGTCAGTGTTACTGGTCACTGTGGGTACAGATCACTCAGTCAGTGGTACTGGTCACTGTGGGCACAGGTCACTCAGTCAGTGATACTGGTCACTGTGGGTACAGGTCACTTAGTCAGTGATAATGGTCACTGTGGGTACAGGTCACTCAGTCAGTGATACTGGTCACTGTGGGTACAGGTCACTCAGTCAGTGATACTGGTCACTGTGGGTACAGGTCACTCAGTCAGTGATACTGGACACTGTGGGTACAGGACAATGATGGCTGAGCAATGATCAGTTCTCAGTATCACCGCTGGTTCTTTATGAAATTACTGCTCGCTGTTGTGGACAGACTGTGTTTCTTTCTTATCTCTCTCAGTGGCTCAGGCACCAGACTCCAGGGTGTCCTGTGATGTGTCTGTGTGTCTTATTGCCTTGTGCTGCTCAGTCTTATTGAGTGAGACTCCAGTCTTACAGCCACTGCTGCTCACACTCACTGACACTCTGATCCACACTGCAGTGGAGACTGGGGATCCTGAAATGTACTGACTTCAGACTGTAGTATAAACTCTGCTATAATAACAGGTAAGAAGCAAGAATGGTCTTTAATACAATAAAGATCTACTTCTCCTCTGCAGATCCTGTGAAGCGAGTTCCTCTACCTAAATCACGTATGTACACTGTGTGAAACTCTGTTGACTGAGAGCAGTGACTGTACTGACATCTTTTTACCAGTGTGTGACTCTGATTAACACTGTCTGTGTCTCTGTGCTCCAGTGTGTATTTGTGATTAACAGTGTCCGTTTCTCTGTGTTCCAGTGTGTCTGTGATTAACAGTGTCTGTATCTCTGTGTTCCAGTGTGTTTGTGATTAACAGTGTCTGTGTCTCTGTGTTCCAGTGTGTGACTGTGATTAACAGTGTCTGTGTCTCTGTGCTCCAGTGTGTATTTGTGATTAACAGTGTCCGTTTCTCTGTGTTCCAGTGTGTCTGTGATTAACAGTGTCTGTGTCTCTGTGTTCCAGTGTGTGTCTGTGATTAACAGTGTCTGTATCTCTGTGTTTCAGAATGGCAGTGGCTGTGCAGTGCTGCAGGTAGGTCTGTCTCTTCTTGATGACAGAGATGCTGTTTTAAGCCCTAGTGTCTGGGGTTATTGAGGTCTTGAGACCAGAAGGTCTCTTTAATGTGAGATGGTTGTTCATGGTCTGTAAACAGAAGGAGATGTATTTCACTCTCATGTTTCTGTAACATCCTACATGTGGGCTGTGAAGATCAATCAAAGTTTCTTGGTGGGAATTTCTATCTCCGTCCTGTGTTTCAATCTAAAGGCTAGAGTCTGTCCTGGTGTAACAGGAGCCGGTGTGTGAAGTGTAGTTCAGGACCCTGGCAGACGGTATAATCCAGAAGTAAGTGGAGAAGGACATCGGGGAGGAGACGTAGAGGATCAGGGCAGGTTCACAGACAGGGGGGTGTGACAATGGCAAACAGTTTTAGGGAAGTTCAAAAGGGGGAATCTGGGGCGCATATCTGTGTGTCCTGACAGAGCTCTCAGGTCCAGTCAGTAAGAGACTCTGTGGCCTGTTTCTCTTCCAGAGTCTGAGGCTCTTGACCATCAGGTGTCTTATTAGTCCTGGTAAGAGAGGGGTGCTGGGGGTGTTTATCTGTCAGTAAGGAATCTGTTTCCTGGGCTGGAGAATTCATCTGAGAGCTGTGAGCTCTGCTGAGACAGGCTGCAGTGATGTGGGTTCAGTAAGAGACTCAGTGTAGTGTTTGACTCAGAATAGATCAGTCATTTCAACATCAGTTCATCGTAATCACTACTGTCAGCAATGATTGTAGTTTTTACCTCAGATTTGGGTTTGTCTTCACAGGGCAGGAGGAGGAAATTTAGCTTCTGTGTTTCAGTGTCTTCTTAGTGTGACACTGTGACTGTGTGTCTAAGAATAAAAGTTAAGGAAATTTTGTTTGAATTGAGAAACTATTTGTAGGTCAAGAGTAATAAATTCCTGGTTAGTAGTTCAAGCAGGTAGCTGTGTCAGCATGCGTAGGCTGCAAAGTTACAAGTAAAGGTTTATTCCTGCTGAAAAGAGAAGAAACAGAACCTTTCAGCTGTGGAGACTTATTCTGGTGTCCTTCAGTTGTTTTTGGTTTCCTACTAAAATAAGAATGTCTTATGTTATTGTTGGTCACTTGCAAAATCCTCAAACGCTTTTAAACTACAGTATGCAGACATCAAATGCACTTGAATTGGGAATTACACAGTAAAATGCAAGGGAGGTGTAATTTGAAGGGAGAAGAAACAGTATTTCTGCATATTTTATGCTGATGAATGTGAAGATATAGAGGAATGACAGACAAAAAGAAAAATAATTCAGGACAGCACACAGCCCGTTATACAGTTTGTCCATTGTTGGCTTGCTGTTTACTGGGACCAACAGTAACAGTGACAGGAAGCCAACAGGAGGTATAAGTCATCGTAAATTTATTCTGTTCAGTGTTTAAAGAGTGAGCAAACACCCTGTACAGGACATGTTTCTGCAGTTTCACATCAAGAAGAACAGACGTTTGGAAAGCTGTGTCAATTCTACTTGTCACAGAAATGGTAAAAACGACACACATTTAACCCGGGAACACTCACTGACACAGTGCTGTACTTCATGTGTACAAAAGACAGAACACATGCTCCTTTAGATGATTGTTTTCCAGAAAGAGGAGTGTGATGATATTCTTCTGTGTCATGTTCTACACAGAACAAATGTGAAATATCAGTGGAAGATGTTGTCGTGTCGGCTTCAGAGCTGCACTGACCAGAAGAGTGCGTCCTCTCTCATCACTGAACTAAAGGCGCTCTGAGTCCAGAAATGAATTCAGGTGTTTTTGAATAAATTCATGTAGGTGGCTGTGTCAGCCTCTCTAGGCTCCAGGAGTAAAAAAATAAGAGCTGATTAGAATATCTTTGATCTTCACTAGATTGACAGGCAGACAAGCAAAGGGACGTATTACTCAATATTAAGTATTAAGAGTTCATACTGAAGTATTAAGTATGGGGAGAGTATTAAGTCAGTGTTCATTAGTCATGTGAATAAAGCTTCTTGAATTGTATTGATTAAAACCCCCATTCAGTCTGAACACGTATAAGCCCCGCCCCTGTCTCTCAGTGGACAGAGCTCACTGATTGACAGCTGGTGTCTCCTATCAGAGAGGCGGACAGCTGAGCGCGAGCAGTCTGAAGTCAGTATGAGCGCCTCTGTTTCTCTCGTCTTTCTCTCCGGGTTTCTGGATGTGTTATTTCCGGTTTAAATTGAATACTTTGGATATTTCTTGGCATTTTCAAAGTAAGTTTGAAGTCCTTTATTTCAGCAAATTATTGCTTTTGACTTTAGATTTTTCTGACCATTATACAGTCTTTGAATTCAGCACTTTTTTATTCTGTGTCATCAGGAAAATGGTTTTAGAGAAGAACGAGCTGCTGAATTGGGATTTGAAATAAACCTTTTTAAAAGACAGGTCGTCCAGTTTCTTACAATATACAGGTCGTTGTGGTGGGTTTTGAAGTTTTTGAAAGCGAGTGGTCGGGCTGTAGTTTCTCTTGCAGTCCAGTCAGTCCTGTGTTTATTAATAATGTTGTTTAAAAAAATAAAGTTTAATCGCTATGAAAACAAATGTTTAATGTTTGTATTTAGAGGATATTGGGGATCACTTCCATGTGTAATACTTAGTGAAACAATGACAGAATATGTCGTTTCTCTGGAAGGGAAAATATATAATGAGTAATTTACTTGTTTTTCTCACGCAGTGTGTTTGGGGGACAAAGACATTTCACAGCATAATGGAGTTGAACTGGAATGTAATCGGCAGGAGCCTGTTGTGATGTTTGCTGTTTTATTCCCCAGCTGCTGTGACTCTGGACCCTGATACAGCTCACTGTGAGCTCAGCCTGTCTGGGGATGGGAAGAGAGTGAGATGGGTAGAGGAGGAACAGGATCTCTCTGACAATCCTCACAGATTCAATGACTGGGAATGTGTTGTGAGCAGGGAGGTCTTCACCTCAGGGAGACACTACTGGGAGGTGGAATTGAATCAGAGCTGGAGAATAGGAGTGACCAGAGAGTCTGCAGAGAGGAAAGGAGAGTTCAGCTTCTCTCCCCAGCAGGGTTACTGGTGTCTGGACTACTACCCTGATTTCTCTGCTCTCACTGATCCTGAGACCCCTCTCCCCCTCAGTCTGTGGCCCAGGAAGCTGGGGGTGTGTGTGGATATTGAGCAGAGAAATGTCTCCTTTTACACAGTGGAGTCCAGAGCTCATCTCTACACTTTCACTGACATGGTCTTCACTCAGGGGGAGAAGATCTATCCTGTCTTCTGTACTGGGGATTCAGATAAAGACCTTGAGCTGCTGCCTGCTGTCAGTGTGGAGATTAAACCCGTCCCTGACTCATGAACACAGGCTGACTCTCTCCCAGCTCTCTGTCCCACTGCTCATACTGGGAGACGAGTTTAATGGCGGGTAATGAGATGATGTCATAAATATAATAGTAATTTTAGAAATGACGATGTTGTGTTTAAACGTGTTAAATTACAGTAAAAGTTTTAAATAGGGAAAATAACATGTACGAGAGAGGGAGATATAACTCGAAACATGGTTTCATTATGACCAAAATCAGTCTTGAGATATTTTTAACTTGATTTACAGTATTTGAGAGGTATGTCTTAACACCGATACTACAGTACGTAAATACTGCTCACGTATATGTTTCTAGGTTTATATTATGCATTTCATATGGTCAAATTACTTTTGAGCAACAAATAAGAAGCGCGAAACGGTATGCCCAGGGCGTTTTAGTTTTGTTTTGTGCTGGGACTCTGCTTTTAACAATGTCGCCGTGGATTGATTAGAGATATCAAGTACATACAAGTCATTTTTTAAATGTTGTAGTTCGTCTTGTAAAAATGTTACGAGTACATCATCTATCAACAATTACACAGGTTCTGTTTCCATATTGCGGATTTTGGTTACGTAATATTATTTTCTAAATTTCACGTTGTGAATATATGATTTGGGCAAACAGAGCCGCAAAGAAGTACATTATGGGTTGTTGTTGTTGTTTGCAGTTTTATCTAGAACAAGCGATGCTTAAACCTTTGTGTGATTCTTGTGAAACTATCCACACGACAGTTACAGTACCTAGGAGTTGACTTCAATGATGTCACTGATGGGATGTTTCTAAAAATCCATCCTCTGTAAAACGTCTTCTCTAGTTGTCCTGCATATGTATACGCTAATGAAGCTGTGTGTTCTGAGCCTGGATCTCTACATTTCTGTATGAACCAGCTTAGAGAGCTAAAGACAGCTTGTGTTTAAATTGAGTGTTAGGTAATTTATGCTTCTGTAGCGGCGAGGCTTATTAATAAGGCAGAATTAAGTGTTTCTGAGCTTTCCCAAATTAGGCCCCATCTCTCTGTTCATCTCTGTGGTGCAGCCACAGAGAAACTATTCATGCAGGCTGATTTAAGGTTTCCTTTGATTTAAGGTTTCCTAGGACAGCTCCCAAAGGGGGATGCACTTAGCTAAGCCTGGCTATCATGATCAATGGTCATCCATTGGTGCCTATATGTCTAGGGAGTGCCAGTCTGGACTGCATTCCTAAGTGTCAGGAGTAAGTGACTCATATCTCACCTTGATCAACCAATCAGGGACTGGTAGGGCCGAGTAACCCACGTGGGACTCTGATGCCCATGGAACTTTCAGCCAATCAATGAGCTGAAGTTCCTCCAGGTAAAAACAGGCAACACAGAGAGCCTGAGAGATTCAGTGAGATTCAGAAGAGATTCAGGAGAATTCTGTGGACTTTTCTAAAGGGAATTCAAAGGAGAATTCCAGGGCAGGACGGCCCAGGAGCAGAAGGCTCCCAAGGGCAGGACATTCTCGCAGCCCGCCTCCTGACCATCCTGAGACTCAGCCCGGACAACCACGGAACGGCCAGTGTGTCCGAGTGCCAGAACTTTCCTTTGTTCTAAGAGTCTAGAGTGGAGGTTGCCAGAGAGTAACCAGAGGATCCACCCGAGGTGAGCACCAGCAGCAAGCCTCGTGAACAGGTCGGAACTGTGGACAGCTGAATCACTATTCAGAACTAGCTCTTCATCAGGAACAAACCGGTCCTCTTCCTGACCTGCTGGGACCCACAGTTATCTTTTCTCCTGTGCACAAACTTTGCTAGTTAAAGCCAACACTACCTAGCCGGTCAGTGAGCATCAGCAGCGCACCGTCGCAAGCCGCACAGCACAGCCTGGCACTGAGCCAGAGAGCGCGGATTGGACAGCAACAGCCTGCAACTGTTTCTTTGTGCCCGCAGGAGATCTGAATCCCCAGAGATTGGATGAGTATTCAACTTCAATGCATTACAGCTCGAGAATTCAATTGTTATCCCAACCAGTTGATATCAATTTAATTTGTAAGAGTTACAGTATGTACTTGTTTTGAGTATCTAATGTAGAAGTTATAACCAAGTTCATTTAGGAAACAGTCTTAATGAATGATATACTGAACGTATGTCCTCTTGAGGTGTAACACTTTGTAACTGACTGAATATATATCTTTTGTATTCTGATAACCCACTCGATAAGATCTGTTAGGTTTATATGCATATTCTATGTATTAATAAATGTATCCTCGTGTATTGGTACCTGTGTGTGTGCGTTGTTTGAGTTATGTCGCATGGTTGGATTCTAAAGCCATCAAAAGAATCAGCTTTGTGATTTACTGCTACAATTAATAATTGTCTCAGTAAATGCCAAAACCCTATAGAACTGGTGCCTTCAGAGAGCCACTACATTTACATTTTGGCTATGGCAACATTACACTTCTAAAGTCATGGTCAGCATTTATTATTGTACTGTGCTGTAAACTTGTTCTGTGCCTAGTCACATTATTTTATAGCATTTTTATAGCATTATCAAATCTGGTGGCGCTGCGTGTTAGTTTCCTGACTCCCATGTCACATGGTCTGTGATTGAATCCCATGGAACTATGACTTTATTTTTTAACAAACATTTCTTTGAAAAAATGAAACGTTTCCCTTGGTCAGAGATTAAATAAAACCTCACTCGCACCAAACAAATTTATATTTCTAAATATCACAACATGATCGAATTTAAGTCTTTTTAATAACAATGAATAGTCACCAATGCGTTACAAAATAAACATTTATATTGATTTGAATCGCGTTTTGATTTAAATCGTAAACGCGTGTTTAAATATATGTGTTTAAAGGCGATATACTGTATAAAAGGGCTGATTCTTATGGAGTGTGTTCCGCCGGGGATTCAAAAAAATTATTTTTTTTAATCGCGTATCTAAGGAAAATTGCAGTATAACTTTGTTCATGCACAAACAGTGGCATGTTACATTATAATTTGGGTGTCTCCTCTTGCCAGAAAGCTCTAAATTGCATTTTGAGTGCGGTTTTTGACTTTTTCTAAATTGCAACCCATAAATAAAGCTGATAAAGCTTAGACTAACTGTATTCTAAACTGTATTACAACAGCACATTGGACAATGCAACGTAAATTGCAAAAATGCACTTGGAATCTGTCCAAGCCCTCCTACGAAAATTATTTAAACTGTGACACTGATCATTCATCTCTAAATAAACTTTATTTTATATAGCGTTTTAAGCAAATAGGTAATTAGATTGCTCATAAACTTAATCGCTTTTTCTACATAAACAGCGTGATTGCTCTCTGAAAATCCTTTTCCTTTATATTTAGGCTCAGATTTCAACTATAGATCGTTTTATTATAAACTTTCTTGGAAAAATGTCTTTTATGTAAACCATGTTTGCTATTAATTCATTTAGGGCTAAAATACGTTCATTGTCTTCCAATCGAGTCGAGTTGACATTGGAAGCTTGCCACTCCCGGATTGTTAAACCAACGCATTAGCATGTTAAAGCGATTCCATTGAGGAGCCCAGCTACCAGTTAACACTGTACTTCCTACTTTGAAAATACCTGTGAAACCGGTTTAATTCGTCACAGCCAGCACTCCGGCAGAGAGGGGGTTGTACTCATAAAGTAGAAGCAGGCGAGATTTCCAGCGAAAGACACCCCCCCCCCCCCCTCAAAACTCAGTAAGCAGTAATGCTTTATGTTGAAAATTGAGGTGGATTTTCTTTATGATAAAGAGGATAAACTGGGATGGGAGGAAGGTTTGGTTTTGCATAAGGGGCGGGATTATGATAATTGGAGGAATTTGCGAGAGTATAATGGTTTGATATATTTGATTTTGTATTGTGGTCGTTATCTATGTTTTTGGTTGGTATTATGTTTATATGGTTGTTTTTGTTGGTTGGTTGTTATTATGGTTATTAATAATACGATCTATAGTTGAAATCTGAGCCTAAATAAAAAGAAAAAGCAAGTGATTAGGTTTATGAGCAATCTAATTACTTATTCGTTTAAAGCGCTATATAAAATAAAGTTTATTATTAATTTGCTGGACAGAGCGGTGAACATTATTAGGCATAAGACAAAGATAACGATCCTGATCAGTTTAGAAATCTGTGTACGCTGTAAGGTTTTTACTTCTTAAACTTTTAAAATACACGTTTCGAATAGAAAGAAATCCTCTTCCTGGTACAGTCGCATGAAGAGAGAGGCGAAACAGCCCTACACAGCCCTGTCGCAGTACACGAAAATAATCATATCGTTATTAAATTCTTTAGATACGCGATTCCATATTATATTAGCAGAAAATCTTAAAACTACCACTTTTTCACACGCTATTTCACGTTAGTTAAATTTAATTTATTTATATATTATATATTTATATCTCTGACCAAGGGAAACTCATTTTTTCAAAGAAATGTTTGTTTGTTGATTGTTATCAAAAATGACTTAGAATCGATCATGTTGCGATATTTTGAAATATAAAAGTCAACTGATTGTCCATAATATCGCTATTCTATTTTTTCGAAGAAATGTTTGTTAAAAGAAAAGTCCAGCACCAGCTGGATTTGAACACACAACCCATGAGTTGCTAGTCAGGCATGTAGACCAGTAGGCTACAGGGGAAGTCACATGAAGAGGGAGGCAAAACAGCCCTACACAGCCCTGTCGCAGTACACGAATATAATCATAACGTTATTAATTTCTTTAGATACGCGATTCCATATTATATTCCCTATTAATCAAATTCTAAAGGTATGCTTGTTGACTCCGGTATCTCTTTAGTTAAAGACTTCGATGCTTAAAATGTTTAGGGAGAAATGTAATACTGGTGTGTATTTTTTACTTTAAAGTACCAAGACCAGCCATATACAGTACTGTATGTTTATGTTCCAAAATTAATATCGTTTATGGCCTTCACACGCGTTACAGTATGCTCCTATTCTTTTTATGCTCAGCTACTAAGATTTCCCTTCAGTGGTAAAATTCAATATCTACAATGGGCACAGTAAAGACGTTTACTGTACTGTAAATCTTTCTACGACAGACCAACGGACCACAAGTGCCCCTGTCGGTCAACCAATCACGTACCGCGGTACCCCGTGTCATCTTGCGTCGTGATGCGTGACGCCGCAGCCAATTACCTCCGGTACGTGTCTGTACCGCTCACTTTGAATGGCTGCATCTGTATCTCTGGAAACCCTACTGTGTTTTGTTTTCTAATTTTTGAGAAAATAAACTTTTAAAATGAAATCCTGTGTGAGTCTCTCATGTGCGCAGAGGTGACTGTGAAGCTGCCAGAATGGTGAGGGACCTGCTGACGTCACCACAGCCAGGAGGAATAGGGACTGTGATGCAGCTGTCAGGAAGTGGCTCAGGGTGTTTATAGGTGTTGTAGTTTGTAGGCAGTGCTGCGTCTCTGAGCAGCTACAGCCAGTCTAATACGTGGCTCCCGTTAAGACAGGGTTTACATCAGCATATTCTGTATTGTGTGTTTTATGTTCTTATTGGGGTTATTTTCCTGTGGGAGATGGAGATAGACTGCAGCGGTAGTTTACTGCCCTGCTTCAGTATTTCATGTACTCAGCAGGATGAGCATCATTATCTGACAGATTATTTCTGTAACTTTGGGATGTGTATATATTTCCTTTCGTGTGTTTTCCTCTCTCTACCTTGGAACAAAACACGCAACAATTCTTTACTTGGTCACCACCTTTTCTCATCCTAGTCATGCTTAATCCAAACTGCAAAACTTCAAGTTTAGGTCTCTTAGTACTGCCATTTGCAAAAAAAAAATGATTACAAACGTTTAAAAACGTACTTGCAAGATCATAATAATACACTGTTATATGAAAGCTAACTCTCTCTGGGCAGGACACTGTGAGGGGCACTGCCCACCAGAACTTCACAGGGATAAAGTCACGTAGCTGATTCACAGCTGGATACAATTCTACCTTGCTTCATGAAACTCAAAATCCAGACATTTGTCAACATATTTACTACAATGTCCATCTCAGTGATCTCAGTGTGTTAATGTCACTGTGCGCCCCGTGCTCACTAAATCTTCACACTCCCAGGGTAATAAAATAGTGTTTTGCCAGACAGCGCACTTTCTTTCACTTCCATCTCTCTGCCCACCCCCACGCCCTGACGACGGTGATAAAACTCTTTCACAACTCTGCTCAACACAAACTCTGCTCAACAGAGCCGCTGGAAGAGGATGGCGGGTTTCTATTCAATTAAATAAAGCTACAGGACAGATTTTAAATCCTTCAAGCAATAATTGGTTGTCAGCTACTTTGTGAACAGTACACGACTTTCCATGTAAGAAATAAAAACCAAAGGGATCGCTCTGAGGTTAAATTCCAAGCTGAAAAGACGAGACTCGACGTGTCTGCTCTGTAACTCTTCACTTTCCAGCCTGTCATTCATTATTTATTATTAATGTCATAAATAATATCTTCCATATCTCAATAAAATTGGAACATTCTTACAAGTGTAAGAAGACGCGATACACAATGTGTCTCCTCTATAACTCTTATGTTTAGAGAAAAATTCCCCCTGAGCCACACAACATTGTCCAACATTGCTCTTTTTGTGTCTAATAACCCTGTTACAAAAGGGAACAGAGCACATGTCCTTGTCTAAAGTTAAACTTGTTCATAGCTGAACAGCACACACGATGCCTGGTGGAGTTTAGCGTTCATTTGCTTCTTTGAATTAAACAGTGCTCCATTAAATCATGTACAGTATATCACCTTCTGCAACGCTTCTAGTTTAGCAGGATTTGTGTGATAAGCACGTTGATTAATGAGGGTGACATTACCCACTGTAGGACACAGGTTTGAGCCGGAGTGTCTGTTAATAAAACAGAGTGTGTTTTATTAAAGGTGTAACCCGTCTGTCTTCAGTTATGGTTGGTTTCAGCATGTTGATAAGCTGTTCTCGGGTTACTGGCAATTGCAGAAATAACCCTTCCTCCCTCCTTTGTTTAACCTAAAGAAACGCGTGAAGAAATCCTTCATCAGAAAACCATCACGCATCACAATTCATCCAGATACACACACTCAAGCCAGAGCCAGTTTTACCAGCAGCAGCCTCCCAGAGTAAATCTTTGGACTGCGCAATACTGTGCAGTGCAATATACAGCACGGTTTAAAGGTTTAAATTCTAAATTTTAATTGTTGGCTGATTACTGGCTGCTGACATTTGGATTAAGACAAAATACAGATTTTTTCAAACCTGAAAGAGACGTGTTCATAATAAGCTACTGCATAATAGTG
The DNA here is from genome assembly GCF_059453375.1 of Lepisosteus platostomus. Taxonomy (NCBI): domain Eukaryota; kingdom Metazoa; phylum Chordata; class Actinopteri; order Semionotiformes; family Lepisosteidae; genus Lepisosteus; species Lepisosteus platostomus. The sequence goes on along the minus strand of NC_142615.1, from coordinate 15,711,655 downwards.
GACTATTTTTATGTGTTCGGCTATATGAGAAACACACCGAAAGTAATGCTCTGATCGCGCTTTGAGTGCAGCTCGCTACATTACAGTGCTCATTACTACTACAGGGACAAAAAAAGTTTAAAAAAACAAAACGAATGTCAAACTTTACCAAAATGTCCACCTGTGATATTTTAGCTGCTTACTTACAGATTCCATACTAATATTGTAGCGCATTCGCCTGGAGTAGCGTGATGCTACATTAAGAGACGCTGGCTTGGCAGCATCTTTCAAAATAAAAGTCCCCTAAAACCTGCCTGAGAAAAAATAATCCTGGACCAGGTAAAGTCACATTTATAGCACAACACTTTGTCCATCCTCAAAACTAGGTGGAATGTGATAAAGAGACCCACAGGTAATAGGAAATAGCTGTTCTTCATAAGTTTTTTTTAATTCTTGCAATCATTTTTATATTGCTTCCTCCTTGCAAACGGACACAGAGCTGTGCTTTTCTAGACAGGAAAAAGTCTAATTTCTGACAAAAAAATCGTGCCTCTCCAAAAGTAGCTCAAATCTCTTCTACAGACCCACAGCTAATAGAAAATCACAATGGTTTTCTCAGATAAGTGTCTTTGCTAAAGTTGCTTGGGTTTATAAGAAAACTTGCCATTCCCAGACTGGGACCATGCAGTGACCCCTCCCCTTACAGCCAAACAAACATTTGTGCCTCTCCAGAAATACCTCAGATCTACTCTAGAGATGTATAGCTAATAGAAAATCATCTTGGTTTGCCAGATAGGTGTCTTTGCTGAAGTGTCTGGGGTTGTTAAAGTTAGCTGTGTCACGTTCGTAAACTCCTCCTCTTAAGGACGCTCCAGCCCTTCCTTGTTTTTTACTCATCTCCCGTCACTTCGCTTAATGTTGCTATACTCCTCATACACTACTGTGGTAGCTGAAGGGTATTTATTTTGATTGAAATTCAGCTGTTGACATACACTTCCGTGTCGCTTAGTGTAGCTTGCATCACATTACTCTGACTTCCACAGTGGTTCACCACTTCCGGGGCATTTATATTTTGTTTCCTGATGGGACACACCTGTTTCCTTTGTTTTTCGGAATTAGCCCTTTCCCTACGCGGGTCAGCTGGTTTCTCCTGCTTAGCTCTAAGTCGATTATGTCGAGCAGTTCATCCTGAAATACCTGTCCTGGATGACCCTTCCTCTGGTCATCTTACACACACTACCTTTTCAAATTAAGTGACCACTCCATAATGCTGCTCAAAGCATGACTAAATATTTTCAATGGGGACACTATGGAAAGCTATCTCAAAAGGACTGCACCTGACCATGAATTAAGGTGTACTTTAGTTAGGGCCAGTTAAAGACATGTTATGATGCAAACTAGTGAAAAAGCAGTCTAGTCAAAAGCGTCAAAGACACAATGTTGGCATATACAGTATATCTTCAGTGTCATAGTTAATTCCACGGGATTCGAAGACCTGTCCGCTCATATTTATGACACCTGCATTTTCATGGGTAGTAGATACAGTAACACACTTATCACCCAGTCTATTTCCAATCTCAAAAGTCAAGTGTCACAGCTGAGCACTAGCAGTGTCCCCACTGTTACAGGTGCTGAGGACTCAGATATTGATTTTGGATGCATAGAGAATTAAAATTATTCAATTTCTTCACTGTTTAAAAGAATACATTAAGGCAATGGCGGATATAAACAGACAGGAGAACAAAGGGCCCAATGCCTATTTTGGTTCGAAACCTTTTTTTGTAAAAATAAATTCTGTCATCAATCCCAATATGGACAGAAATACTAATAGGCAGATTTCAGCAATACCAAAAAATGGATGGACTACATCAAACTCTGAGGTAAAGTTCAAAATGAATGTGTGGAAAGGTTAGGAACTTTTTACAAAGCACATAAAAGGGAATGTTGTGATAAGATAAGACTGAATTTGTCTAGAATAAGTAAGTCTCCTGCCCTTGTGAAAGAGGAGGAATGGAACAAGAAAAGAAAATTCCTCAACATCTCAGGCATTCATTCCAAAAAACCCCTATCAAGATAATCACACATTTTTAGTCTAAATGATAAATGCAAAATTGATGGTCATCCAAATGATCACAACAAGCTACTTATCATTAAACAGTGGTCTGGAAGCAACGATTTAGCTCTTGTCCACAAACTATTGTGATTCTGATTCCCAGAGCACATTCCACTGAGAACTGCAGTTGGAATTGGAAGGTGTTGGTAAAGTGCAATGTACTATTAAATCAACAATATGCCATGAAGGAAAGTCTATAAACAGAGGTGAACATTATTGGGTGGTACTTTTGTGCACTGGACAGAAATTTAGAATTAAAGTAAATGATGAAAACATCACAACACAGCCAACACATAGCATAAACTAAACTAATGTTGTGTTTGTTTTCTGGAAATAAAGGAGGCATCAGACAGAGACATATGTTGGTCAAACTATGTACTCACAGTTGAGAATGTCAATACTCATGAAACATAAAAAAACCTGGAGCCACTGAACAGTTACATATCAACTCCACTGCATAGTAAAGAGGCACTGAACGAGTCTTTGAATAGCTTGCAATCAGTGACGAAGAAACGGGCAGCGTTACCTGTAACAATACACAAGACTTTCAAGACCCTTCTGGGATCTAAAGCTATTCAGATTTTCAAAAATACCCATATTTGTAAAATTGAAATAGAATCTAATATACAGTAAGAGAATTTCTTGTGAAACATCTATCGTCCAAAATTGGACTCCCAAGCCGTGGACTCCCGGAGGTTTTCTTGCAGTTAAATGAGGTTTTTCCTCCCCTCTGTGCTGTGCAGAATTGTTGTGTCCAGAGGATAATAGGCCAGATAACTAAAGCAGCACTTGAATGTTGTCTGAGTAGTTCTACACTCGAAATAATAAAAACTCATCTGATTTAAGAGAAAATACCATAGTGTAGTGTTTTGATACAGAACACCTGCAAGGTATCTTTACTTCCCAGTCTATCGGAACGCATGGGGGGGATCAGTTATCAACTGGTACTTGGGCACCATGTAACCCATCGTTTCCACATTACATCAACTCAAAAAGGCTGCATACCATGTCTGTGGCAGAGCCACCTTCCCAGAAAAGATACATCACCATTGAAGGTCTATTCAATCTTTTGGCTGTTTCAATACACTCTAATAAATTTAATATAGCAAAATTCCTAAGTTTTATAATATGTCTTACATTTACACCCCAAACAATTATCCCATAGACAGTAGGGAAAAAGTGTGAAATTTACACTTTATTTCAAACCAGAAAGGTGAAGTGTTAACAATGCCCACATTCCAATAACATGCCCTTCGAGACAAATCTAGTATCGGCTGCTAAAAGGCCCCTATAAACCCCAGCAACATTGGCAAAGGATGCTCATCTGGCAAAACCATGGTTATATACCATTAGCTGGGGGGTCTGTAGAAGAGATCTGAGTCACTTTTGGAGAGGCACAAATTTTGGTTTGGTCGGGAGGGGAATGAGACCAATCCCTGCACCATCACTGCACGGTCCCAGTCTGGGAACAGCAAGTAGTCTTATAAACCCCAGTAGCTTTAGCAAAGACACTTATCTGAAAAAAACCATGGCTATTTTCTATTAGCTGAGGGTCCGTAGAATAGATCTGAGGTATTTTTGAAGAGGCACAGATGTTTGTTTGGTCGGGAGCGGGGTGAGACCACTCCCTGTCCATGGCTGCACAGTCCCAGTCTGAGGATGGGAGGTGCTCTATAAACCCCAGCAACTTCAGCAAAGACATTTATCTGAGAAAACCATGGTGATTTTCTATTAGCTGTGGCTCTGTAGAATAAGTTTGAACTATTTTTTTTCTGAGGCAGGTTTAGTGGACTTTGATTTTGAAAGGTGCTACCAAGCCAGCGTCTCTTAGTGAAGCTTGCATCGCGTTACTCGTTCAGACAGGGTTACGAGAGGGAACTACCTGCCTCCATTATTCTCCTCCTTTTCTTCTTTAAAATAGCCGTGGGTGAACATACCAGGCTCATATCACTGCTGCAGTACCGAAATACAATATGAGGTATTAATAAATATGTATATATAAACTACAGGATCAAAGAAGCTTAAAAAAAGCTGGAAGTGATATTAGAAAGCGTTGTTCACACTGATGAAGTAGACTCCTATTTAATACAGTCTCGTTTTAATAAATTCCCCTGTTTCTCTGGTAAATCCAGGTTTTATTGCTCATTTCAATGAGTTTTTACTCTTTACATTTCATTAGTGTGAAAGACGCGACCCTGTACTGGATAAAGCGCATAGAAACTGGACGGACCTTTGTTAATGACTGAAGACACTCAGTTTAAAGAGTTAATTAAACCAGTTTAAACTGGAACTGGGTACAACCCGGATCAAGACAAGAACTGAGAGATTCAGGACTCTCTCCCTCTGGTATCCTTTTATATATCTCTGTCCTGTTTCCTAAAAAAAAACCCACTAATACCCCGTGTAGGAAAGAAGGCTCGCTCGTCACTCCTGTTCTGTCCCAGTGTCGCAGTAACTGGGACTGAAGCAGACGGAGAGGAGATGCGCACTTCCAGAACTTTCCTTCCCGCTCGGTTATTCCAGCTGAGCCCCAGATGGACTTTTTCCCTCCTGAGGAAAGAGCATCTTCCCACACAAACAACCAATTTCTCTCGGAAACACTGGCAGCCCACAACACCCACAGCACAGGGAGCGTTTTTACCAGCTGTGCCGCCACACGGGCAGCAGGACTCCCCTCATCTGCAGAAACACCAGGGAAGAGCCTCCGCCATCCCTCCCAGCCCACAGGAGATTCCCGCTGGAAGGACCTGGCGGGGGATTCCGAGTCATTCCTGGAATTTCCAGGAAAGACGCAGTTCCTCACCTGGGAATAAAACAGCACTGAGAGGAGCTCGAGCGCTCTGGCCGGGATTTTCCAACTCAGAGCGTCGCCTAGCAACCGGCGCTCTCTCCTCGAGCCTGACGGCCAGTGTCTGGTCTCGCGCTGGGCTGTGGGAGCAGGATTTGGCACCAGTTTTCCTCTTTTATTCTTACGTAAAAGTCAATATCCCTCCCTTATCTGTCTGGATATAAGAAAGGTTATAAACCAGAGACACGCTGGGTAAGTACAGATCCCGGGACAGTGTGTGTGAGAGTAGGGGTGTGGACCCCAGTATCCTGGTCAGTACAGATCCCGGGACACTGTGTGTGAGAGTAGGGGTGTGGACCCCAGTGTCCTGACTGCTGGTCAGTACAGATCCCGGGACACTGTGTGTGAGAGTAGGGGTGTGGACCCCAGTGTCCTGACTGTTGGTCAGTACAGATCCAGGATGCTGTGTGTGAGAGTAGGGGTGTCGACTGAAGTGCTGTGACTTCGGTATTCTGATGACATAATAATCATCGATTCATTTCTGTCTTTAGGTATCCCTATTACCTGTAAAGCACTTTGAGTGAAGTGTCAAGAACAGCGTTATGTAAGAGTAAGGAATTATTATTTAATTTATCCATCAGTCTATGTAGCAGTGTTACTTTTCCACCAGGTGGCGCCAAACCAGCATCACAGAGCAGACGGGAAACAACTCGCTCAGATCAACTGGAAAAAAGGAGAAATGGCATCTGAGAGCTCAGCGCTCAGCCCTGGTGAGTTTTCTCTTGTTCTAACTGTCAGAGTATCGGAAAGGGAGTCACAGGGGGTCTCTTCTCTGTCGCAGAGCACAGCAACAGCTGGAAAAGTTTATTTCTGTCTGCTTAGAGTTTGTTGTGCCTGTCAAACGCACGGGGTCTGAACTAGGAGACAGATGGGAACTGATTTACTTTTAGTTTCTACTGTCATAAAACTATAAAACCTGATGTGTGTGGATTTGACGGAATATTTCACTGGCTTTTAATCAGAAGTTGTAAAACTTGATTCTTCACTTCATATGTACAAACACTGTTTCCTGATGGTCTTCAGTGGTGTGAACCCCGCTTGTTCTCTGAAGCTGTTCAGTGATGTGAACCCTGACTGCCAACTGTGTTTAGTGATATGAACACCTGACTGTTCTCTGACGGTGTTCAATGCTGTGAGCCCCTGTCTGTTTTCTGATGGTGTTCAGTGATGTGAAACCTGACTGAGTGTTCCCTGACAGTGTTCAATGGTGTGAACCCTGGCTTTTTGCTGATGGTCTTCAGTGATGTGAATGTTGACTGTTCGGTGATGGTGTTTAGTGATATGAACCCCAGTGGTTCACTGTTGGTGTTCAGGGGTGTGAAGCCTGGCTGTTTGCTGATAGTGTTGTGTTTACATGAGTGTTAATGACAGCAGCAGACATGATCAGTCATGGTTGTTACCTGGGTGTTTCTCAGAGGCAGTCTTCACTGTACTGTTTACAACAACTGAGAGCTTTTTCCCAAAACATTAGAAGAGAAGACTGGACATCTGGGTATTTCTTCAGAGTAGTCAGGGTATCAACTTTATAAACACTTACTTTCTTCCTCGAGACTATCCGCTATCCGCTCTCTCTCTCTGCCTCCTTGGCCTCTTGGCTGGGAGAAGGAAAGTAAGAGGCCAAGGAGGCAGAGAGAGAGAGAGGGAGCGGATAGCGCTTCCCAGTCTCGAGGAAGAAAGCAAGCACCGCGGGCAGGCCACGAGTACCTACTCCCAGCCAAGAGGCCAAGGATAGCGGAGCAAGAGAAAGGGGGAGGGGAGAGTAGAGAGCAGAGAGAGAACGTTGCTGCCGGATCCCACCCAGCTCAGCTGCTGCTTGGCCTTAACCCCCTAGGCTCAACCTAGAGCGATACCAGCTCAAGCTTTCTTCAGGATCTTCGATCGCCTTATAGACCTTTGGAAAGACAAGAACTGCGGGCATACTGCAGGCGGTGATGCAGCCTGTTCCCCAGAGGGGCTGCTGGGTAGGAGCTCACACACGTGTGGTGGTGTTTCCCCTGTAGCAGATCTCCTTACTTCCACTCCTGCCCTGGTTGGTGTCCGAGACCCTGTGAGCAGTGAAACCACCTAACCACCTCCCTCCTGTCCAACTGGGCTCCAGTGGTCTGGTGCTTTAGAACCTGTGTGGCACAGAGGAATGGGACAAGTTTGGGACTGAGCCAACAAAGCAGTCAGAGAGTAAACTAGCCCCCCTGGCAATGAGCTGTTAAAACATGAACAGCAGATGGAAACGCTGAAGGATGCTAATACGTAGTATTAATACTTATAATTCATGTTAATAAACAGGGGCTCAAACCGAGTGGTGTCTTTTACCTGAAGGAGAAGTTCCTTGTCAGGGAAGTTTTAGGAGCTGCAGTAACATGTTCACACTCCTATGCCACCAGAGGCTGTGGAGGTAAACGAATGTGAAAGTGTGAGCCCAGCTCTTCAGGAGTGAACACCAGACTCCAGACACGGAGAAGCGAGAGATTCCTGTAAGTACAGAAAGTAGAACTTTACAAAAACAGAAAAAACAAGCAGGATGGATGAAGTCACTGGGCTGTCAGAATGCTGGGGTTTTCTTGGTAACAATCAAGTAGTGAGATTTAGATTAAAACTAACTGATCAGAATGTGTTGCAGTGTCTCTGCATAGTCCTGCCTGAGACTGTCCTCAGAGCCCAGACCTGTAGAGACACTTCTGGAGACAAATGGTTGTTTTTTGTGAATTTCTGGAAGCTGGTCTGCTTTGATGATATTTAGTTTGTAATTGAGTTCTAATCTAAACTAATTTCTCATCTGCGTTTCTAATGAAGGTGAAGGTTGGGTGTTTTTCATCTCTGAGATAGGAGGGGTCATCGCAGTAAAATTAAAAAAGGTGTTAAAAATTTAAATCTGCATTTTACGATGGGGGAAGAAGATGGGAATTTTTATCAGCAACTTCAGTTGACATTTTACCAAGTTAGTCAAATGCTGAGGTTAAAATAGCTTTTATCTTTCAAGTTCTCTCAGTGCTTATTGGAATTCATTCTCTCTCTGTCCCATTTCCATTGGCTCAGACGAGAGCTGTTTTTTGACATGAACAGACACGTTGGGTGTCAGACTGGTTAAGTGAGATTCGTTATGTACAGTGGATATAAAAGGTCTACACACCCTTCTGAAATATTATTATGCAGGTTTATGTGATGTAAAGCCAGAAATCAAGATAAATCATGTAAAGGCCTGGACTTTGCGATTTTATGCCACTCTTCCTTGCAAAAAAAGTTCAAGCTCCTTCAAATTGCCAGGAGATCTCCTGTGCACAGCCCTCTTTAGATCATTCCAGAGGTTTTCTATGGGATAGAGGTCTGGGCTCTGACTAGGCCATTCCAAGACTTTGATCTTTTTCTGAAGCCATTCCTTGGTTGACTTGGATGTGTGTTTGGGGTCGTTATCATGTTGGAAGGTGAAATTCCACTTCATCTACAGCTTTCTGACAGAGGCCAGCAGGTTTTGTGCCAAAATATCTTGATATTTGGAGCTAGTCATTATCACATCTATCTTGACTAGAGCCCCTGTCCCAGCTGAAGAGAAGCAGCCCCAGAGCATGATGCTGCCACCACCATGCTTCACAGTAGGTTTGGTGTTCTTTGGATGATGGGCTGTGTTGTCTTTGTACCAAACGCATCTTTTAGAATTAAGGCCAGAAAGTTAAACCTTTGTCTCATCAGACCATAAGACATTTTCCCACATGGTTTGGGGTGATTAGATGGGCTTGGATGTTCTTTTTTGTGAATAATGGCTTCTGTCTTGCCACCCCACCCCATAGCCCAGACGTGTGCATAATACATGAGACCATTGTCACATGCAAAGAGTGACCAGTACCTGCCAGAAATTCCTGCAGCTCCTTTAATGTTGCTGTAGGCATCTTGATAGCCTCCCTGATAAGTTTTCTCCTTGTCCTATCATCAACTTTGGAGGGTTATCCTCATCTTGTCCCTGTGTCTCCACTTATTGATGATAGTCTTCACAGTGCTGCATGGTACATCCAATGCCTATGATATTCTTTTATACTTTATTCAACTTTATTGTCATTATACTTACAAAGGTGCATAGTATAATGAAAAGTGTTCCTCATTAGTCACTCAGGTGCAGTATATAAATAGGACAGAAGATAAGACAATAGACAGTAACACAATAGCAATAACAGTAATGTGTAATAACATAACAGTAATAACATGTAATCAAGTAATCAAAAACTGTGCAAACAGAGAAAATATAACAGGACAAAAACAGTGCAAGGTCATTCTTGGAACAGTGCAAAAATAGTATGGTTAAAAATAGTATGGTTAATTAATAAATATTTTGACCGGTACAGTTTTACTGGGCTATTGTATCGGGACAGAACAATTTCGGCTTACATGTGTGTGTAGTGGTGTAGGAGTACAGTCCTTGTGGGTATAGGAAGACATTAGGAGACATCATAATATGATGGGAGGGAGTGGGGGAGATTTCATATCCCTCTCCTGATCGGTACCTTTCAACAATAAGATCTCGTAGATGTTTTGTCAGCTCCTTGCAGACCAAGGCTATCCCAGTAGGATGCAACCTGAAAGTTTCAAGGAAATCCTACAGGAACGGCTGATTTTTATTTGGGGTTAATCAGAATCACTTTCATTGATGGCAGGTGTATGCTGCTTACCTTTGGACATTATTTTAAATGTGATTGGTTAACTCTGAACACAGCTACAGCCCCCATTATAAAAGGGTGTGCACACTTTTGCCACCAGGGTGTTGTAGGTTTTTTAATTTCAATATTTTTTTCCTAATAATTATCTATTTGTTTTTCTCTTTTATCTATTTTGTGTTTGCAAGGTCACATTAAAGATGGAAAAATGTATGACATGATTTATCTTGATTTCTGGTTTTACATCACAAAAACCAGCAATTTCAATAATTGTGTGTAGACTTCTTATATCCACTGTAACTACTCTTCTGTTTGTGCTCAACTGCTCATATGAGTGGGTTCTGTCAGACCTGTAGCCAGTGTAGTTCAGTTGGCACCTACAGTATTAATCATGTCTACCTGTAATAATTGTGTTTCCTCTTCAGAGACGTCCTGATCAAAACACTGTATCCCATCAACTCCAGGCATGAGAGGAACTGTATATAGTGTATATTTAATTAAAAATCTTATGCTTGAAACATAAATAATTGTATTGTAAAAATCTCATTATTACTTAATACTTATAAACTACTGTTCCTACAGACAGATACTTTAGAGTAGATATTTATAAGTTTGTTCTTAATCAATTATGAAGTTAATATAGTTTTTATTAAATAGTTAAAATAAATAAATAGTTAAATAAATAGTTTGTATTAGGACAGTATAGCTCTTTAAAACTCTCCTGAAGTGGAGAAATGGAAAATATGAGTAAATATGTTTCCTTTTGTGTTCTGCTCTGCCTGCTGAAAGACAAAAAGTTTTTTAAACTTGTCAATGTGGGACACTCTCTTCAGACTAAAGAGACTCAGTTCCTCCATCCTGTCAGTGTGGGTCACTCCCTTCAGACTAAAGAGACTCAGTTCCTCCAGCTTGTCAGTGTGGGACACTCCCTTCAGACTAAAGAGACTCAGTTCCCTCAGCCTGTCAGTGTGGGACACTCCCTTCAGACTAAAGAGACTCAGTTCTCTCAGCCTGTCAGTGTGGGACACTTCCTTCGGACTAAAGAGACTGAGTTCCTCCAGCCTGTCAGTGTTAATATACAGCCTGTGCCCCAGACTGGCTAATGTGAAGACATTCATGTGTTGTCTTTGTGTGGTGGTGTTTTCTCTGTAGTTGATCTTTGTGTTACACTCCTGCCCTGGTTGGTGTTTGTAATCCTGTGAGATGGAGAAAGATGAAAAAGGGGAAATTTTATCACCTCCTTCTGTACTTCACCCGAGGCTGTCAGGTCAATGAATGTGAAAGTGCGAGCCTACTTATTCAGGAGTTCACGGGTTTGGGGTTAGTGTTAGTGTTCGGGTTTATTATTATCACTTCTCAGGAACCTGTAGCAAGGGCTCCATGTTTCTGTCCAGCAAACTGTTTGGCAGATATTTTGGCTTCAGTATAGCACGTAGGTCTGCTCGGCAGTATTGGATTTAATCCAGCTCTTCTCACTGAGCTTTGCAGAAGTTTTCAGCGCCAGCGTCGCCCAGCACATGAAGCCAGTCTTTGGTCTAAGCAGCAGTCTCTGCAGCCTCAGGACAGTGCATCAGATACGGAGGCTCGCCAGTCCATCTCATCTGCACTCGAGGCTGTACCTGTTTCTGACTCGCAGTGTTTGGCAGCAATTTCAATTTAAAGTCAATAAGGGCCTTATCTCTGCACGGCACCCTCAGAGGCCTCCGGGGTCTTATATCCGCGCGGCCTCCAGCCAGCCTCCAGCTTTTAGTTTCATACTTTGACATCTCTTGCTTAATTTTTTGTTATTCTGCTGCTAGACAGACCACGAAGCAGATGCTACATCCAAAAAAAGTCACAAGCACTCAATCAGTGAGAACATTCATCTCTATTTTTCTGTGGCTTGTGATTTTTTTACCCTTTTTTCTCTTTTTCCTTCAAAGCTACAGCTCTCCCACCATCTCCAGACAGTCTCCTTCCGCTGGCATAACTCTCTGCAATTCCGACAGCTGTATTCAAACCAGTCTCTCTGCTGCATCAAGGCAGCTTTTTTTCCAACTTCCAATTATTTTATACAGCTCTGGTTTCAATCAGCCTGCCTTATTACTTCATCATCTCTCATTAAAAGCCTGAAGAGGTTCCGCTGTGAACCTGCACTTGGAGCTTGGCTTGTCATTAAGCACTGTGCCGAGATCTCAGGGCCCAAAGCATAACATTAGGAATGTATTGTAGTAAATAAATTTTATGATATGGCTGGCCAGGATCCCTGCCCTCCATCGATAATGACACAAATCAGCAGTTAAAGACTCTGTGTATCACCATGATATTGAAAACCATTGGGCTTCATACCTGGGCAAACCTCACAGAGCTTCAGAAACTGCACAAGGGAGGCAAAGACCGAAACAGTGCTGAGGTGAGAGAACTGGAAGACAAGATTCGCTCAGCCCTTGACGTTCCTCAGGAATGCTGGGTACCTGCTGGAGAGTCTCTAAACGAGCTGGTGGAAAATCTGCACCAACAGCTCAACCTTCTGGAAGACTCCTCCCTGTCTCACCCTGGGAATGTTCCTGATGAGGATGTGTTAAGAAGCGCGTCTGGAGGCCTGGCTCTGCAGGGAGTCTACTGCACTGGGATTCTGGAGAACATGCTGGAGAAGAGAGAGCAGCTCATTGAGGTTCCTGAGGGCTTCTCACTGCACAGACCCCAGCACAGCTCGCTTTATGAGAAGGAAGCATTTTCCTCCTGCACATCTCTGACCTTCTTCCAGAAGGTCGTGGAAAAGCTCGGCTAAACTTTTAGCATTTCAGCAAAAGTTAGATTTAAAGTTTTTACTGTTGAAAACACAACAGAAAAGTCACACTGTACTAAAGAACAGGGGAAATCTCACACATCCTCCTCTGAAGAGTCCTGCGTGTGGAAAACGATGTACAGTTATGTCCCACTGGCGTCCAGCTTTATTCAGAAGGACAAACTGAAGCTGTCAAGTGCTGCCATGAAAGACCTTAGAGACATAGAAGCAGTGCTGATCAACAGTGATGAGGGTGACATGACCCCTGAGTTACTGGACAGAGTTGGTGAGTTTTTCAAGAGATTTGGTTCCCACGCTGACCAGGGTCCTCTTCACTTTGGTGGGGTGTTCTGGTGGAAGGCCTCTGCCCAGGGGTTCAGCAGCAGTGAAGTCAGACAGATGAACAGCCTGATATCTGAAGCCTTACATCTCTATGTTGGTGCTGGATACAGTAAATTAACCTCTTTATGTTCACCTAAAGAGAGCAATGTCGCTGGAATCAGAAAACATTTCTTATTACTGAAAAAAATATTTTTTTCAATCACTGCGCCTAAAAGTGAAGTGAGCGTGTCTGCATCACAGCTGAAAGGATCCTTTACTGGGAGCTACAGTGAAGCACAGATGAGCAGAGTGAAGCTTTCTGTCTCTAAAACTGGGGGACCTGCTGAAACCAACAATCACCTGCAGTGGAAGTGTGCTCTGGTCAGCAGTAACAGGACCTGGCAGGTGATAGACAGAGGAACCAGTTTGATTCCTGTGTGGGACATCATCCTGTCTGCTCACACTCAAGACTTCACAGACCCTTTCAGACTGAGCAGCAGCCTGCTGGAGGCCTACAGAAGGATCACAGGGCAGGACGCAGACCTGATGTTGACACACATTGTTAATAAAATGAAAATGGAAGATTTTACTAATTTGCTTCAAAAACTGGGAATTAAGTCTGTGTATTCCAGCAATTTGAAAAATCAGAGGTTCTTGTCATTGACAGTCTATCACTCAGTGCCAAGAAGCCAACAACAGAGACACAGCTGTGTTCTTACTATCTCTACAAGCTCATGACGCTGGACTACAGTGCTCGGTTTTTTGTACTGAAACTTCCAGATAATGAATTTAAGAAAAGCAGTCCAGACAACCAGTGTTCCAGTAAAAACAAAAGGAGTGACTTCTTCAGCGTTGGACAGGAGGAAGATGAAGAGGATAACAAACTAGACTCATATATTCACCCCATGGACGTCCACATGGCTGTGTTCCACTGCTCTGGTGACTTCCTGAGAGCGTTCCTCTTCAACAAGCTCTCCACCTGTCAGTTTGCCTTGCCCCTCCTGGTGCCCAGCCCTGAGACTGGGGCAGTGGAGCTCCCTCTGTGGGCCCTGAGGCAGGTCAAGAGGTCCTGGTGCAGTAAGGAGCTCTCAGTGAGAGGCAGCTCTGTGAAACACAACTGCAGGGACATGTTCAACACTCCAGTGCCAACTGTGTCCTTCATCAGGCTGGGATCATCCTCCATCTCAAAATCCCAGATCCTGAACAGTGTCATCAGCCCCAAGAGACACAGTGTGTTTTTCCACCGGCACTGCAGGGGCAGCTCCCCAGACTGCCTGCTCATGGACGGGGTGGTGGAGATCGCCTGGTACTGTCCAGGAGGCAGGAAGGACGACGTGTTCGACAGCTGTATAGCTTTCCTGAACCTTCACGGAGATGCCAGCCAACACCCAGAGCAGCTGCAGTTTCTCCAGGAGGTCAGCACTGTCAACGTGCTTCTGATCCCAGAGTCTCCGCTGGTTGGAGAAGAGAAGAAGAAAGCTGAGGCTCTTTCCAACTCTCCTGTCCCCCTGATCTGTCTGTTTGCTGGACAGAGTAAAGTCTCTCCAGGAAACAATCCAACCAAAGTGAGACTGGCAGCCAAGAACAGGAGCGAAGGTAATCTGACTGATGAGATCAGTTCACACATCAAACACTGCATCTCCACTGTGAACAAGACCTCCAGCCTGCAGACATACTTACAGGCAGCGAGACGACAGCAGTTCAGGGTGGATGAAGAAAGCGAATTCTGTACAGAAGGGAAGGAAAAGGCCAAGATTTTGTTGAATCTGTTGAAAGAGGAGAGATTATCAACCCTAAAAGAGACTCTGCTGCCTCTGCAGGGTGAGCTGTGGCACAGGTGGTGCATGAAGGACAAAGAACAATATCGTCTGAACAGCAAAGCGAACAAAAGTATTGAACAGCAAATGAGTGAGATCAGAGCTGAGAAAACAGTCCTCCGTCATGAACAGCTGAAGAGAGCTTTCCCTCTCCATGACTTCACGAGATCCTTCCTAGAGTGTTTAACTTCTGCAGATCCACAAGACACCAAGCTGTTCATGCTGCACTGGCTAGGGATGTATCTAGATGAACTGACTGCAGACACGCTGAATGAACTTCAGGAGAAATACCACTCCACGTGGACAACACTGAGACTGAAAGACAAGAGTAAGGACAAGGATCAGGAAATTAAACTGCAGAAGGATCTGAACACAATATCTAAACAGATTAGTGCTGCTACTCTCGGACTTCAACACCTCATGAGAGAAACCGCTCAGCTCTATGAAGCTGGTCAATCAGGAGAGAGTCTAAAAAATCAGAGACAGTTTCTCAGTGTCCTTCCTGCTGTTGGAGCGGAGATGCTGATGTCAGGACACCCTCTGGAGCTGATGGACGGAGATGCTGCCCATGTGCCCCTGGTGTGGATTGAGGCCGTCCTGGACAAGCTCACTGAGAGACTTGGAGACAGAAAGGTGTTTGTCCTCTCAGTCCTTGGAGTCCAGAGCTCAGGAAAGTCCACTCTGCTGAACACAATGTTTGGGCTGCAGTTCACAGTGAGTGCAGGCAGGTGCACCAGGGGAGCGTTCATGCAGTTAGTGAGAGTGAGTGAGGAGGTCAGAGCCCAGCTGCAGTATGACTTTGTCTTGGTGGTGGACACAGAGGGGCTTCAGTCACCAGAGCTCAGTAATAAAACCTCACTGAGTCATGACAATGAATTAGCAACTTTAATTATCGGGATTGGGGACATGACTCTTATCAACATCATGGGAGAGAATCCGTCTGAAATGCAGGACATTCTCCAGATTTGCGTCCAGGCATTTCTGAGAATGACAAGTGTTCAGATCAAACCAAGTTGTATTTTTGTGCACCAGAATGTTGCAGAAGCTTCAGCGAATGACAAGAATATGGAGGGAAGGAGGTGTCTCCTGGAGAAACTGGATGAAATGGCCCGCATTGCTGCTACAGAGGAAAAGCATGAAGTTACTGGCTTCAGTGATATAATCCAGTTCGATGTGGAATCACAGGTTTTCTACTTCAAAAACCTTCTTGAAGGAGACCCTCCGATGGCTCCTCCCAACCCCTCCTACAGCCAGAATGTCCAGGAGCTGAAGATGAAGCTCCTCAGTGTTGCTCAGTGGCAGCCTAGAGTGAAGTTTCCCTCACTGTCCGAGTTTAAATTACGGATCAGAGATGTCTGGAATGCACTGCTGGGGGAGAACTTTGTCTTCAGCTTCAGAAACACCCTGGAAATGTTGGTTTACAGTAAACTGGAGGAGAAGTACGGAGAGTGGTCATGGAAGATGAGGAAAAGAGCCCTGGAGATACAGAACAGACTGAGCAACCAAATTAACAATAATATAGTTCAGGCTGTGACATTGTCAGATCTGATGAGAGAATTTAATGGGGTTTACAGGACTCTGACAGCTGAAATAGAGAAGTATTTTAAAGAGGAAAAAAAACAGGAGATCTTGATTAACTGGAAGGTGAATGTTGATAAAAGATTTGAGATCCTGAGGAATGAGCTCACTGAAGAAACCCAAAACAGAGCAATGAACTGATCAGACTGAAGAAATTCCGATTAGAGCTGGACAGGAAGAAATCAGAATATGAATCAGAACTGATTAAAATGAGCAAAGACCTGGCTTCCAGACTGAAGGAGCAGAAGCTCAGTGATAAGAAAGTGGAGGAGCAGTTTGACAGACTCTGGAAGAGCTGGGTGACCAGAGTGTCCTCAGAGCTGCCCCCTGAGGAACCGCTGGACATCAGAGCCACAGTGCAGAACATCCTGCTGGAGAAATTCAAGAACCAGGGAGATGTCCTCAACAAGATTGTCAACAGAGAGGAGATGTTCCAGTTCAATAAGAAAAAACACATCAAACAAAGCTGGGCAAGATCTGTATGGAACACAGTTACTTCTCAAGACCCACAGTGCGGGTTTCATGGGAATGAACTCACTCAGCACATACAGAGAGCTGTTAATAAATACATTGACAGGAGAGAAGGGGAGAAAGTGGATTTCAATGAAAACTTCATCCATGAAATCCTGGGGCTGATAAAAAGTAACATAACTGATTATGAAAAGTCTACAGAGCAAAATATATTCACAAAGGAGTACGAGTTTGAACTGTCTGTCTATCTGTGCTTTACTGCAGCACCACAATTTGAGAAACTACACACAGCCTTCAGGAGAGCCAACAATCCTCTGATTTACCTCGAGAGTAAGAGGGATCAGTACCTTGACTCTTTTAAGAGCTTCTGTAAAGGAGCCACATCTGTCACATTCTTTGTAGATTTTTTGTGCAGATGTCTCAAACCTGCGATCCAGCAGGCAGTGTGTGCTAAGACCTGTATCCAGATCACAGATGATATGAAATCTAACTGCCCTGCTTTCAGTGGTAACAGATCCAACCTGGAGAACCACATTCTGAGACACCTCGCTGAGCAGGAGGACTTTGACTCCTATATGGAATATATTAACCAGCCAAAGGATTATTTTGAGAGGTTTATAAGGGAGCGTGTTGAAAGATACTGTAGAAACAACAGTGATCAACTGAGAGTGATGTTTAATACCAATCTGACTGACCTAGTACAGCAGGTTATAACAGTGAACACTACTGTCACTGCAGCTGTGAGAGAGAGACATGGTGGTGCCACCTTGTGGCTGGATGACTTCTGTGTAGCACTCAGTGATCATATGGAGCTCCCCAGACAGGACTTCAGAAACATTGAAAATGAAGACATCACAGACCTGAAGTTCCTCAGAGAAACGATGGACAGATCACTTGAGGAGATACTGGAAAATCTTCAGAAAGAAAGCAGCAGCAAACCTGACCTTGACTTAAAGATGTTCAGACTCAGACCTGATGAGATTCTGTGTGAGGCGCTCAGTGGATGTTGGGAACAGTGTCCCTTCTGTAAAGCCATCTGTACAAACACCATCCCTGGCCATGAGACTGACCACAGTGTCCAGTTTCACCGATCAAAAGCTCTGGCTGGCTGGCATCGCTGTGGAACTGATGAATTCTCTGTTGATTTTTGTACCACTTCAGTCAGCAGTGACAAGAGATTCAGACCTTTGAGTTCCAGTAGTTCTTTCCCTTATAAGACCTACAGAGCAGCAGGTGAACCTTACAGTAGATGGAGCATCACCCCAGATAACAGCGAACAGTCCTACTGGAAATGGTTCATCTGTACTTTCAGGTCACAGCTGGAGGGGAAATTAAAGCTAAAATTTGAAGGTAGTGGTGAAATTCCCGATGAGTGGAAAACAATTGAAAAGAGGAAATGAAGTAACTTTAGATCTGAGAAAGAAAAAAGTACCATTAATAACAAAATTTAAAGATGAACTTTTCATATAAATGTCTTTTTGTATAAACTGACACCTGCAATGGTGTAAAAATGAAGTGATATCAAACAAACAGTTCTACTGGAAATGGTTCATCTGTACTTTTAGGATAAAGATCGAGCAGGAATTTGGACTGAAATTCACAGGTCTGGGTAAACTCCCTCATGACTGGGACAGAAGCAAAAAGGAAGCAGCCCTGAGAGACGTGTAGTAAACCCACATCAGTGTAAATATTTAGGTATTCAGGGACACCGATTCAGAGGGATTATGGATCAATCCTTTCAGGAGCTCACCTACGGATCAAGTCAGTCTTACAGGTCCTCATATCATATCGTCATGCTCATCTGTAACAAATCTGGTTATTAATGAACAGATGAGAAGCTCTCTGGGTTAGATATGGTAACATATGGCCTTCAGATTGATTTAGGATTGAGGTTCCAAAAAGAGAACTGTCTCCCAGTAAAATTATTTCAGTACTAGAATGTCACAGAAAGCTCTCACTCAACAGACATTTAGACACTGAATAGTGAATGAGTAACTGCAGATTTCTGCAACTATTGTGTTTTATTTTAACCTGAAATTGGTTTTATCTTTAAACTTTATTCTGACATTTGTTTTGCTGTTTGTGAAAAGTCATTCAGAGTTTGACTAAGGAACTTCATGCTGTATTTTGAAGCTGTGGGTGTGATGTCCACAGGAAATCCCGGCATCTGCTCTCATACTCCATCATGGGTCGGGTTTTCTGTGTAGGAAAATTCTTATGTTTACTGTGCTGATAAATTCTTATATCCTCTGGTGTGTGATTAATGGAAAAAGATTAAAATAGGGAAAAAAATGATATACTGCAATAGAAACACAATACATTGAAATGGTAATTGAAAATTGGTGACAGTTGGTGACAAAACTTTCTTCTGCTCCTGTACTGACAGATGGGATAATTACTGCTTCTAACTTAAATATCTAATAAAGGAAATCACAATCAAATGTGACAAACTGTATCTTTTTACAAGCATTAAAAAGTAGTGACATTTCACTTGGGTTGTTTTCTTCATTTTGAACTGTTTGTTGTTTGACAAACATACAATTTTGCAATACATCATACCAGATTAATCTGCCAGTACAGTTCCCTCCAGTTTTACAATCAGCGATTCTGTATACTTTCTTCACTTTCAGTCAAATGACACTACAAGTCCAGACCACTGAAACCCCCACCATGGTCAAATTATTAGGATCCCTACTTAAAGATCTTAAAGTGTTCCGACAAAGCCTGAAATGAAATAAACAAACATACCATACAACTTCAACACCTCAATGGTTCTGTTTTTATCAGCTGACATAGTAGTGAGCACAGAGCTGTAAACTGTAACTGCTCTACAGAGGGCAGAAATACACACAACATTAAGTCTTGTTTTCACCCTTTTATACCTGCTACATCTTAGTTGCAGGGTAGTGCAGTGGTTAACATCGCTGCCTGGCTTCAGTTCCTGGGGGACTGTCTGTGTGGTGTTTGCATGTTTGTGTTCACTTGGGTTTCGGGTTAATTGGCTTGTGGGAAAATTGGCCCTGGTGTGAATGTGTGTGTGTGTCTGTGTGTACCCTGCGATACACACAGACACACACACAGACTGGCGGGACGGGATGTCCTGGTGTGTGTGAGTGTGTGTTTGTGTGTCTATGTGTGCCCTGAGACAGACTGGCATCCCGTCCAGGGTGTGTGAGTGTGTGTTTGTGTGTCTGTGTCCAGGGTGTGTGTGCTGTCTTACACCCATTGCTTGTCAGGACAGACTATGGCTCCCCTGCAATCCTGGATTAGAAAATGGACAGATATACAAAACAATATATAAACAATATATAAACAATTATATTTCTATTGGTAAAAAAGCCCTCCATACAAGAAATACTACATGGTGCAGAGGAGTGTACTGTTGTGTACTGTTGTCTTGTACAGAGGACATCTTGTTACTGACCCACACACACTCACCAGTAGGAGAATATGGTGACTGTGGCTGTTTTTCCCAGGTGTGTCCCTAAACCATATTGCAATATGAATAAAGACCTTACTGAGTGAATGAGAATTACATTCACATGAAACAAATGGTCAGTAATAATTCTGTAAAATAGGAATCTTCACTGGTATATTAATATATATTTTAATTAAAATGTTATATTTCTTCTACCTGCTACACTACATCTGTTCTCACCCCTCCGTCTGGGCAGAGAGGGTGTAAGGTGCGGTAATAAGCCCCTTTATGATTTAAAAGATTATTAACAGGATAATATAGTCAAAACCGTCCTTCGGATGAGACGTAAAACTGAGGTCCTGACTCTCTGTGATCATTAAAAATCCCAGGGGTTTCTCGAAAAGAGTAGGAGTGTAACCCCGGCGTCCTGGCCAAATTTCCCATTGGCCCTTACCATTCATGGCCTCCTAATAACCCCCATCTCTGAATTGGCTTCATTACTCTGCTCTCCTCTCCACTGATAGCTGATGTGGGGTGAGCGTTCGGGTGCACTATGGCTGCCGTCGCATCATCCAGGTGGGGCTGCACACTGGTGGTGGTGGAGGGGAGTCCCCATTACCTGTAAATTGTTTTGAGTGGAGTGTCCAGAAAAGCGCTATATAAGTGTCAGCAATAATTATTGTTATTATAAAATGCCCCTTACTGAAAGCAGAAATATACAAACCAGCCCGCGAAGGAGTCGGTGTTTAATAATAATATAATAATAATAACAACAACAACTCAAACGTACAAATGTCAAATCGTCATTGATAGAAGCCGCCAACAGTTCCTGCTGTAATGCTCTGTTATGTACCACTCTCATATTTTCATTGTTTAATAGAGAGACTCGGAGAAGGGTGAATACTCGTGTGTCTTTACTTGATCAACCTCACTTCCTCCCACATTTCCGGGTATTGTGGGTAATGTAGTACACAAGCGGCTCGCCAGATACAGCAGGTATCCCACCTGTCAGCTCCTCACAAGCAGAGGGCTCCGGTACTGTACATCAACACTCCCAGCTGATCCTCAGTAACAGCTCCTGGCATAGAAACACGACCCAGCGCTTTCCTGTCAACTCTTGTACACTTGAACAAGTAACAGCTTTATTCCCTGCTGGTAAGAGGAGAGACATGTCACTATAGATACAGTTCACACCTGAAGAAGGCTCCACAGACGATACGTTGTGTTTTCTCTCTTCTCTTTTCAGCAGGAATAAACCTGGTACTTGTTTTATCTTGTATATATATTTATTTATTGTAGTTGTCACTCAGTAAAGCGCTTTAAGAAACCACCTTTAAAGGCGCTATATAAAATAAAGTGGATTATTATTATATAAAACTCACACAACGTCAGCTCTTGCACACTCGTGTGCTTCTGCATCGACAGCTGTCTCCCGTCCTCAACTCGACCCGCAGACCCACACGAACTTGACCTGTCGAACCTGCTGTCGGGCTGCGGCTGGTTTTTACTGAAACGGAATGAATCCGGATCGGAGCCGCCGGACTGTCAGTGGGCCCGTCGCCATGGAAACCAGACCAACCGAACCACCTCCCCTGCTCGTCTAATAATATCGCATATGGCCACCATTGCAGGTTATTTGAGCCCTTCTCTGTGAATAGCAGGGACCGCAGCCATCGGGCTGATGGGAGATTTCCCTTTGGCTCAAGTAGCTGGCTGGGACCCTGTTGAGTGACGCCGGAGGCCTGGGTTCGAGTCGCCGACGTTGGGGAGCCGACCTGGGGCGACAGTGGCGAGGGCGCGTACCCACGTAAGCCCAGGAGCATTACAATATTAATTATTATTATTTTTGTTGTTCTTGTAACATTTGGATCTTGAAGTCAAACTTTTCACACATCCTGTACCATTTCTCACCTCAGCATCTCAGACTCAGTGTTTCCTCTTTTAGTTTTAATCACACGCTCTTCGGCGCTGACCAGATGTATATCTATATGTGCTTTAGTAACACTGATTCATGACTCGGTGAAAAAATTAACGCAATTTACCAACAGGTACAGGACATTTGGGAAGAAAATAGTTAGCAAGCTGATTTTTTACTTCCCAGTATAAATGTTATCTGCCGTCTTAATGGGACAGTTTATAAAACTCTTCAGGACCGGAGGACACAGGTGAGAGAGACATATAGCATTATTATTATTATTATTATTATTATTATTATTATTACCAGTACAGAAGCACCACATTTTAAACCAGTTTAAACTGGGACAGGGTGCAACCCGGATCAAGACAAGAACTGAGAGATTCCTCAATCAGTTTCAGTAAACCCCACTAATACCCCGTGTAGGAAAGAAGACTCGCTTGTCACTCCTGTTCTGTCCCGGTGTCGCAGTAACTGGGACTGAAGCAGACGGAGAGGAGACGTGCACTTCCAGAACTTTCCTTCCCGCTCAGTTCTTCCAGCTGAGCCCCAGACGGACTTTTCCCCTCCTGAGGAAAGAACATCTTCCCACACAAACAGCCGGTTTCTCTCGGAAACACTGGCAGCCCACAACAGGCACAGCAGAGGGAGTGTTTTTACCAGCTGCGCTGCCACACGGACACCAGGACTCCCCTCATCTGCAGAAACACCAGGGAAGAGCCTCCGCCCTCCCTCCCAGCCCACGGGAGATTCCTGCTGGAAGGAGCTGGCGGGGGATTCCCAGTCATTCCTGGGATTTCCAGGAAAGAACCGACTCCTCACCTGGGACTAAAACAGCCCTGAGAGGAGCTCGATCGCTCAAACTCGGAGCGTCGCTTAGCAAGCGGCACAGCAGCAGGATTTGGAGGACGAGCGAGTTTTGGTGCCGTAATTAAAAGGATGAGCCAGAAGCGGGTTTTGGCGCATGTTTTGCTCTTTTATTATCGGCTCATGAGAATAAAGTTTCCACCAGGGAGTAAAAAGAAAAACGCGCTATGGTATCTCACCGTTTTGACTTTAGTTCTCAAAATTACTACTTTTATGACTCGTAATTGTGAGATATAAAGTCCTAATTACCGAAAATAAAGTCGTAATTCTGAGACTTTAAGTCGCAATTGCGAGATATACTAGTCTTCTGTCACATCAGCTAAAAAATCACTTTGTAGGTTGGGTGGTGATATAGATAATAGACTCACAAAAAAAAAACATAAAGATACTTCAATTTTTCAAATTGTACATCCTCTTCCTTCTCTTTAAAAAAATAATTAAAAAAGTGCCAATTGATCAAGAAAATGTCATTTTATGATGGGGTATTGAAGAAGAGTTTGTTAGTCCTGTCTTTTGCAATAAACACACTGTATTTTTGTTTTACATTTCACCTTTAATATATATTTCACTTTTTTATATCAACAGTATCCCAGTTAAGTTTTTAGCCTTGGAAAGAGGTTCAGACACAGTGACCCTTTCCCTGATCCTGCTGGTGGATCTCAAGAAATCCAGGGATCCAGTCACTATCTGGGATCTTTGCCCATCAGTCAAACACACAAAATCACAAGTAATAATAATAATAAAAAAACAACTTTATTTTATATAGCGCCTTTTAAGGTGGCTTCTCAAAGTGCTTTACAGAATGACAACAATAGAACAAGATCATACACAAGACAAAACACAATTACAATATACAGAGGATGGTATGGTGGTACTAAGAAAAGCAGAGAGGTGAAGAATGGAACCAGTTCAGTAAAGGCTTTTCTGAAGAAGAAGGTTTTGAGTCTGGATCTGAAGGAGTTTAGAGAAGGTGACTCTCTGATATCCTTGGAGAGAGAGTTCCAGAGCTTGGGGGCATAACAGGAGAAGACCCTGTCACCCATACAATGTAGACGGGCTTGGGGGACAGTAAGGAGAGCAGAATTAGAAGAGTGAAGGTTGCGAGGTGGGGAGCAGAGCGATAATAGTGCAGACAGGTACAGTACTGAGGTGCCAAGCCATGCAGAGCCTTATAGGTGCGCATGAGGATTAGTCCCCACAGAATTTGACCGGAAGCCAGTGCAAGGACTCCGGAACAGGAGTAATGTAATCACTTGCATTAGACCTGGTCCGGATTCTGGCTGCTGAATATTGGACATACTGCAGTTTGTTCAGAGTAGATTTAGAAACTCCAGCGAGTAGAGCATTACAGTAGTCAATTCCTGAGAACAAAAATGTGTTGATCAGCTTTTCAGCCACAGTTAGCGATAGCATAGGGCGTAGTCGAGTGATATTTCTGAGGTGAAAAAAAAGATGTTTTGACAGTATGCTGCACATGTGTGTCGAATATTAAACCAGAATTGAATATTACCCCAAGGTTTTTCAATTTAGACTAATAATTTAAAAGAACTGGGGTGCTGTTCAAGGCAGAGAGAACAGGAAAGAAAGCACACCCCCAAGTTACAGACATTAGTGTTACAAGTATATACATATACACTGTTACAATTACAGTACCTCCAAAAAGTATACATGACATATACAAAAAATACCATAATAAAAACATGATCAAAACAGAATATTAATTTAAAATTAGTTTTCATTTTTGTGTTTGTTCTTGTGTGCCTGTGGGTTGTGCATGCTCCTGTGCGTGAGTCTGTGCTGCTCTGGCTTCTCCTCACAGTAAAGCACTGAGTTCCTGCTCCTATCACTGTTCCTGCTGCTGCTCCTGTTGGGCCCCCAGGGCTCCTGCTAGGGGCCCAAATGCTGCCCTCAGTCCTGCTCCCAGTATCACTGCTCCTGTGCTGAGCTGCTGCTTCACCAGGTCCAGGTGTCTCTCTGCCTCCTCTCTGGCCTTTTCCTTATAGTGCTGCCTGAGCTCCTCCATCTCCCTCCTGTGTGTTCTCCTCTCTCTCTCCTCTCCCTCTCCTCTCTCAGTTCCTCCATCTCTCTCTGCAGCCTCTCTCCTCAGCTTCTCCTCCAGCACTCTCCTTCTCCCCTCATCCCTTTCCTCCAGCTCTGCTATCTGCTCCTCCAGCGCTCTGATCTCCTCTCGTGTCTGGATCTCCTCCTCCATCCTGCGGAAGTAGTTCTGCAGCTCCTTCTGGTGCTTCTCCCTTAGTCTCTCCTCCTCCTCTCTCTGTTTCCTCTCCTCTGTCTCCATCAGGATCTGCAGCTGCCCCTGTCTGATCTGGGACTTGGCCTCCTGGTATATCTTACTGCTGTAGTAGCTGCCCTTGTTTCCTGCTACCAGCTTCTCTATCTTCTCCAGCAGCTCTGTGACCTGAGTGGCGCCCCTGTCCTTGTTGTTGAGGGCGTGATACCTGTTCTCACACTTTCCCAGCAGCCACTGGAGCTCCCTGCTGCCTGTGTGCACAAACTCCTCCAGCGTCCTGCTGGTCAGCTCATCAGCGTGGGTGAACAGGATAATGGTGTGTTCCAGGGCCTTCTCCCCGAATATCTCCAGTGTCCTCTTCTCCTCCCCTGTGGATCGGCCCAGCGGGGTCACCAGGAGGAAGGCATGGGGTCCCAGGGCAGACAAGTTAACACAGAGCCCCACATCCTGTCTCCTGTCCCCCTCAGACAGTCCAGTGTGGAGCCAGTCTGGAGTGTCCACTACAGTCACCCATCTCCCGGACACTTCCTGTCCTCTTCCGGCTCTCCTGAGTGACCGCGGAGCTGCTGGCTTTGGAGGGAAACTCTTCTGAGCCCAGGATGGTGTTTCCTGCTGCACTCTTCCCAGCACCAGTCCTGCCCAGCAGCACCAGTCTCAGCTCAGAGGGGCGGGGCTGGAGTCTGGGTTTGACTTAATTCACTGCAACAGGAGGAGAGACAGGAACATCAGGGAGGATACACATGAGAGGAGACCAACCTTTCCACAGATAAGAAGGGTTCAGTTTGCTCAAGAGTCAAAACTTAAAGAGCCATTATAAAAGAGACTCATAATCTTTAGCATCAACTAACTACAGAGTTTTACGGGATGTTCATGATTTTGTGAACTTTTGTCAGAACTTTTCCCCCCCAAAGTGAGTCAAGTTTCATTTTAAAAATCATGTTCACTTACCGGCCTTCAAGCAACAACAGTCATGCTGTAGTACTGTACTGTTACAGGGGCTGCCAGGAAACCAATTGGTAGAACAGGAGGAACTTTATGCGCAACCATGAATCTTGCAGAATGTGGGAATGTGAGGGGTTCAATTAGGAGTGAGATTGTGAAACAGTGGGCTTGGGAATGCAATGCCGTTTGCAAGGGAGAGTGTGGGGCGTGACAGGGGCAGAGTGTAGAAGGAAGTTAATTGAAAAAGGAGAGATAATCTCTTCAATCCAGTTAAGAACAGCACTCTAGGAGAGTGTGCAGTCCAGTGCAATCATCCTTCTGGTATTTCACTCTGAAACTGATCACACCCAGAGTCAGAGTCCACTGTGTCTTTACTTCAGAGTATGAGAAGAGAGAAACAGCCTTAAAGCTTAGCACCTCTCAGCGGAATAAACTCAACCTCATGTTCCTGGTACCACATCCCCACGGCTGGGCTGTCCTGCAGTGATTCTCTTCCTCAGTCGGTAAGGAACTGTCCCTTCAACACTGAGACCTTCAGTCTTGACCACTTTGTTAAAAAAGCAAAATTCAGACTCCAGGCTGTTCAGTAATTCTCCATCTCACCCTGTTTGACACAGATTCTACAACAGGCTGCTGCTGTTTAGTCACAGACTCACTGATCTGCAGACAAGCTGTGAGTCTTTCAGACTGATGTACAGAAACAGCTCTTGTCTGGGTTTCTAATGACCTGCTGATGGGCTCTTTCATCCATTCCTGTCCTGCAGGACTTCAGAGCTGCCTTTGACACTAACAGATCAACTGAGGAGGCCATCGCCACTGCTCTACACACTACCCTCTCACACCTAGACAAGAGAGAAACGTATGTGAGAATGTTGTCGATTACAGCTCAGCATTCAACACCATCATACCCTTAAGGCTTATCACCAAGCTCCAGGACCTAGGACTAAGCTCCCCTCTCTGCAATTGGATCCTGGACTTTCTGACAGGCCGACCACAGGTGGTGAGAGTCAGCACAAGTACATCCTCCACCCTGACTCTGAGCATCGGTGCCCCCCCAGGGCTGAGTAATCAGACCTCTCCTCTACTCCCTATTCACCCACGACTGCATCGCCAGGAACAAGACAAACTCCATCATCAAGTTTGCGGACAATACAACGATCATCAGCTTGATCACGAACGGTGATGAGTCTGCAAACAGGGAGGAGGTAGAAACGCTGACAGCATGAAGTCATGACAACAGCCTCTCTCTGAACACCAGCAAAACTAGGGAGCTGATCGTGGACAACAGGAAGCACCAAGTAACAGACCACGCACCCATTCACATCAGCGGGTCTGCAGTGGTCCAGATTTTCAAATTCCTAGGTGTCAACATCATAGACGATCTAACCTGGACCTACCACACCAACCCCGTAGACAAGACAGCGGCTATGCTTTCTCCGCAGACTGAAGAAGTTCAGAATGCCGTCACACATCCTGACCAGCTTCTACAGCTGCACCACTGAAAGCATCCTAACCGGCTGCACCACTGCCTGGTGTGGTAACTGCTCCGCCCACGAGCGCTAGGTCCTCCAGAGGGTGGTGAAACTGACTCAAAACACTACCGGCTGCGCTACTGAACACAGAGGATATCGACTCTGTTAGATGCCTCAGGAAGGCCAGGTCCATCTTCAGGGACCCCAGTCACCCAAACCACAACTTGTTCTGTCTACTACCATCTGGAAACAGTACCGAAGTATACAGACCAAGATCACCTGGTTTCGTAACAGCTTCTTCCCCCAGGCAGTAAGACTACTGAACAGCCAACCACAGCAGATGCCTGCAGTTACCTCCTTGAACTGCACTCTCAGGACACCTACGAAGAGCACTAAATACCTCCTACCCTGTACCCTACTACTGTCAGGACACCTAAATACCTACAGATGCAGCCATTCAAAATGGGTGGGGTATTTCGCGGTATACCCCGGTGGGCGTGTCGCGGTATCACACAGTATCACGGGGTTAATCGCGTCATTTGACGTCATGCCAGAAAGTATCCGGCATCACCCTGTAAAACCACCAGTAGGAGCCAATAAAGCTTAACCTCTCATGTACAGCATTTGAGCTTTTAAATTTAAACTGTGTATTACAGCATGTTAATCATCAGTCATTAAAATGTTGGTATATTTTATGAAAGCAAGATTGCTTAGTTGGACAAAAGTACACAACCTACCTTAATAAGAAATATTTATGCATCAAAGCCTTTACCGAAGATATTACTAATAGTATTAATAATGAATGACTTTGGACAAGCTGTATACTCAAAGTATAATTTCTTTAGCACATTTGTACAAGCACTTGGAATCTGTCCAAGCCATACTTTGTCAGGCATTTTCTTTTACTTCAACAGACATAAAAACTCCCTTGCTTTTAACAGGTTGTTTCATAATTTCTAACTACGAAAATTATTTAAAATGCGACACTTATCATTCAACTAGAGCTCAAAATATCACAAGGATCCTCAAGAGCACAGCAAAGACTGTATTTAAAGATACTTGTATCAGATACATGAGTATCCAGGCTTTTTTATCAACGCTTTCTTTTCCGTATACCAGATATTATGGAACCACTTCAGAAGGGTGTGAGCCAGTCAGATTCGAGGAATCGGTACTTTAAAGAAAAAATAGACACCGGTATTCCATTTCTCTCTAAACATTTTAAGCATCGAAGTATTTAACTAACATGTGAAATAGCGTGTGAAAAAGTGGTAGTTTTAAGCTTTTCTGCGAATATAATATGGAATCGCGTATCTAAAGAAATTAATAACGATATGATTATATTCGTGTACTGCGACAGGGCTGTGTAGGGCTGTTTCGCCTCTCTCTTCATGTGACTTCCCTTGTAGCCCACTGGTCTACGTGCCTGATTACCAACTCATGGGTTGTGTGTTCAAATCCAGCTGGCGTTGTGACTTTTCTTTAAACAAACATTTCTTCGAAAAAATAGAATAGCAATATTATGGACAATCAATTGACTTTTATTTTTCAAAATATCATAACATGATTGAATCTAAGTCATTTTTGATAACAATGAATAGTCACCTTCTTCCCTTCTGACAACGGTCCCTGCTTCTGCTTCCTGCTTCTATTGTGTGTGTGTGTGGGGGGGAGGGATCCCTTCAGATCTCCCTTCAGATTTAAAAGGTTATTAATCATATCTTCAGTGTCACATCTTACCAGTGCAGCTGATCTTTTGCTGCCTGGGTGGGTGAACTATCACAAAGCTTTAGAGAACCTAACATTTCTATTATCAACAAATTGTAAATTTGTAATAGAGTAAATTTTTATAGAGCATTTCGCAATCACGCATTTGTTTCCAATCATGCAAAGTACAGTAATTTTTGAGAATCGATTCACCATGCCTTTCACATGCTCATAAAAGAGATTGATTTAGGAACATAAACATATTACCGTATGCAAACTGTACTGTATACAGTATGTATATGTATATTTAATGTCTTAACTGTGCCCATTTAAGTATTGAATATTTTAATGGAATTTTACCACTGAAGGGACATCTTAGTACCTGAGCATAAAAAGAATAGGAGCATACTGTAACGCGTGTGAAGGCCATAAACGATATGAATTTTGGAACTTAAACATACAGTATATGGCTTGTCTCAGTAGTTTAAAGAAAACATACACACCAGTATTCCATTTCTCCCTAAACATTTTAAGCATCGAAGTCTTTCATTAACCTGATACCGGAGTCAACAAGCATACTTTTTAGAATTTGATTAAAAGGGAATATAATATGGAATCGCGTATCTAAAGAAATTAATAACGATATAATTATATTCATGTACCGCAACACAAGAATAGTACACGCTGTACATTGTCTGTTGATAATGTTTCTGTAGTGCTTTTTCAGCACACTGCATGTGACCTTGCTGGTGGCTCTGTGGGTTAGGTTCCTGACTCCCATGTCACACAGCCTGTGATCGAATTCCACTGCAAACCATTACTTTTTTTTAACTAACATTTCTTTGAAAAAATGAAACGTTTCCCTTGGTCAGAGATTAAATAAAACCTCACTCGCACCAAACAAATTGATATTTCTAAATATCACAACATTATCGAATTTAAGTCATTTTAATAACAATGAATAGTCACCTATGCGTTACAAAATAAACATTTATATTGATTTGAATCGCGTTTTGATTTAAATCATAAACGCGTATTTAAATATATGTGTTTTTTGATTCACAATCAGACAAATGCAACATAAATTGATATCTTTGTCTTCTAAGTATCCTAATAAACTTTCAGCATAGCTTCCTCCCCGTTTAGATTTATTTTTCTTAGGATCTTGGGAGCAAACGTGGAAAGATTAGATTGTAATTGTTTTTATTTGTTAAATACATTTTATAAAAGTGTAATCTATGCTAAACAGTTGTACACCACCTGCTATAAAGATACATATTGTAATACTTTCGGTTCGGATAGGACAGAAACGAGAACTCAGACTTGCGGAGTTAAAGCAAGTTAAAGCCTTGATTTTATATATCACCTTTAAAAGTGGAATCTCAAAGCAAAGTAAATATCCAACACTGATTGTCATGCTAATAAAGCACCTTGAATTTAATTGAGGGAGAGAGGGGGGAGGGCGAGCAAAAGAGCCAGGAAAGACAGGCAAATAAGATACACTCCACAGACATTCACAACAGCGACATATCATAAAACGTTTGCACATATAGTTAAGTTATTACTTGGTTTTCAAAGTGCAATGAAATACAATATTGTTGTTGTTGCTGTAATTGTTGTTTTTATCCTGTAAAGCATTTTGAGAAGCCACCTTTAAAGGCGATACATAATAGCTCTGATTCTTATGGAATGTGTTCCGCCAGGGTATATAACTACCGGGGCAGTATAACTTTGTTCATGCACATACAGTGGCATGTTACATTATTAATTTGGGTGTCTCCTCTTGCCAGAAAGCTTTAAATTGCATTTTGAGTGCGGTTTTTGACTTTTTCTAAATTGCAACCCATAAATAAAGCTGATACAGTTTAGACTTATTTTAAACTGTATTACAGCAGCACAATGGACAATGCAACGTAAATTGCAAAAATGCACTTGGAATCTGTCAAAGCCCTACTTTGTCAGGCATTTTCTTTTACTGCAACGGACATAAAAACTCTCTTGCTTTTAACAGAGCGTTTCATAATTTCTAACTACGAAAATTATTTAAACTGCGACACTTATCATTCATTCCATTTCATTTCATTCCATTATCAGTCTTCCATTTCTCCCTAAACATTTTAAGCATGAAAGTTTTCTGAAACGGTACCCAAATATACGATTGCTGTATAGAATGAATTTTAATTTTAAAAAATTATTTAATTTAACGAAAATTAAGCTGGAAATCTCGCCCCCTTCTACTTTGAAAATACCTGTGAAACTGGTTTAATTCGTCACAGCCAGCACTCCCGCAGAGAGGGGGGTTGTACTCGTTAATGTCTTAGCCAGGACACATCATTATATCTCATTTTGTATTTCTATAAAAAAATCGTTTGCCCAGCCACCATTGCTGTTATTGTTTTTATCCTGTAAAGCGCTTTGAGGAGCACAGCTTTCTCACCACTTAGATTACTTTTTGATACCATCCTTACACAAAGCAGAAACTTCTTGTATTTTCCGATGACATACAAGTGGAAAGATTACAGATTTTAATCCTCTTTTTTCTGAACCAGGGAAAATCTGATCATGTTTCTCTAACAATAATACATTTATTTTACATATCACCTTTAAAAGTGGCATCTCAAAACAATACAGTAGATGTAAACCACAGATTACAAAGTAAATACCCAGACAAATGCAAACGTGTTTTTAATAAAATGCTTTTATTCATTCAGCAGAGAGAGAGCGTAAAACCTGGGCGTAACAGCTGTTCCTTTTTCTGATCACTCGCGCTCTGGATAAACGTCTCACCTGTCCTGTTCTTTGTTTTCCTAATTTGCCGATTATGCCTTCTGCGATCCACTCCTGCCCTCACACCTAAAGAAGACTATTTTAAATTTCTTTGCGCGGTCCATTGTGCAATTAACCCTTGTATGTGCTGTCCTTAAGGTGATATCACATAAAGGTGATATGTAAAATAATGTTTTTTTATTATTGTTATAAACATGATCAGATTTTCCCCGGTTCAGAAAAAAAGATCTAAAGTATACTAGTCAAGAAAAATAAATCTTGTGGGATTTGATCACAGACCATGTGACATGGGAGTCAGGAACCTAACCCACAGCGTCACCAGCAAGATCACATGGAGAATGCTGAAAAGGCACTACAGAAACATTATCAACAGGCAATGTACAGCGTGTACTATTCTTGTGCTGCAGTACATGAATATAATTATATCGTTATTAATTTCTTTAGATACGCAATTCCATATTATATTCCCTTTTAATCAAATTCTAAAAAGTATGCTTGTTGACTCCGGTATCAGGTTAATGAAAGACTTCGATGCTTAAAATGTTTAGGGAGAAATGGAATACTGGTGTGTATTTTTTCTTTAAACTACTGAGACCAGCCATATACTGTATGTTTATGTTCCAAAATTAATATTGTTTATGGCCTTCACACGCGTTACAGTATGCTCCTATTCTTTTTATGCTCAGCTACTAAGATTTCCCTTCAGTGGTAAAATTCCATATAAATATTCAATACTACAACGGGCACAGTAAAGACGTTTACTGTAAATCTTTCTACGACAGACCAACGGACCACGAGTGCCCCTGTCGGTCAACCAATCACGCACCGTGGTACCGCGCGTCATCGTGCGTCACAATGCGTGACGCAGTAGCCAATTACCTCCGGTACGTGTCTGTACCGCGCACTTTGAATGGCTGCATCTGTAAATACCACCTATCCTTGTGTTACCTCTGCACTATCTGTAAATTGCAATTGTGTAATCTGTTGTATCCTAATGTTAACCCCTATAAATTCCTGTCCTTCTACACTTCTATCCCTCTTACCGAACCTTTAACCAACTCGCGGCGAAAGCATTTCAATGCCGACAACACTGCTGTGTGCTGTACTGTTCGCGCATTGATAAATAAGCCTAGATTATTGATTGATTGTTGGTCAGACAGTCTTGAGGAACATATTACAGAGATTGAGCTGCTGTGTGATGGATTAAATCTAATCATCCAGATAGAAAACAGTTCAATTACAGCACAGAGGATTTAAACAGACACACATCTGTGTGCCACTGTTAGTAATACAGTACAGAGCGGAGCACAGTATTATTTTAATTCCTAACAGGAAACAAGATGGTTGAATCTCTGAGTTTGATGACCAGTAAAATCAGTGACTCAGTAATACAGCTTCAATCACACTCACTGTTGGGAGGGTTGAATTCTTTACTGTTTCTCCTCTTGACAGCCGGTCTGGGCTCCTCTGTCTCTTTCTCCAGCTCCTCTTCCTTCAGTGTCTTTCTCATCTTCTCCTTCAGCTCCTCTTCTCTCCTGCTTCACTCCTCCTCCAACCTCTGTCTGAGCTCCTCATCTCTCTCTCTCCTCAATCCTCTGTCTCAGCTCCTATGTCTCTCTATCTGTCCTCCTCCCTCTGTGTGAGCTCCTCCGTCTCTCTCTGTCTCTCCTCCTCTCTCTGTCTCAACTTCTCTGTCTCTCCCCCTCCCTCTGTCTCAACTCCTCTGTCTCTCTCTGTCTCTCCCCCTCCCTCTGTCTCTCTCTGTCTCTTCTCCTCCTTTTGCTTAATATATTTTTCTGGTTCAGTGTGTAGTTGCTCAATGTCAGTTGTGAAGTACAGCCCATAGTTTCCTGCCACCATGTCCTCTATCTTCTCCAGGAGCTCTGTGACCTGAGTGTGGTCGCCCCTGTTCTTGTTGTTGAGAACATGATACCTGTTCCCACATTTCTCCACCAGCCACTGGAGCTCCTTCCCTCCTCTCTCAATGCGCTGCTCAATGGTTGTGTTTCTAAGTGTGTTCTCCCAGGTGAACAGCACTATTGTGTGTTTCCACACTCTCTCACTGAGAAGATTGAGATGCTTTTCCACTGATCTCCAGTGGTCTGTGATTGAGTCCAGATTAATCTCCAGGAGGAGAGCGTGGGGTCCTGGTGGCACAGAGACACACTGGGCTGAATCACCTTTTTATTCCAGTCTAGAGTGTCCTCGAAAGGATGCTCCTGTCCACCTGAGTACCACTGAACACAGAAATACCATTCTGGTGTGTTAACTACAGTGACCTGCCTCCCAGTTACTTCACCCTGTCTCTTCTCAAATTCCTCCATTCCTCTCTTAGTGTCAAACTCCTCTCTGCCCAGGATGGTGTTTCCTGCCGAGCTCCTCCCAGACCATCTCTCCCCCAGCAGCATGATCCTGATCTCTGAGAGACACTGTGGTGCCTCATGGGAATCAGCCTGTTGCTCCCCTGTCAGAGAGAAAGATCACAGATTACCAAATTTTTATCACACATGCAATTTTTGTATCTATTCTCTCTCTAGACACATGTCCTTTGATGGTAGATGATTTGTTCTATTTTTTACTAAAATATATGGGGGGTCAAGTGACCAATTCAAGATGCCTGCTGAAATTTAAGCTCTGCCCCACCTTCTCTTTATTTTCTTTATTTTATTCAATCTCCCCCCTCATTGTTTACTCAGCTATTAACTGTGACACCAACATGTCTCCCAACCATGGCAGAGGCACAGGAAGTGCAAGATTTTCCTTTTTGTGTGAAGACCCGAGCTCACAGCACCCGGTCAGGGAGGAAAGAGCAGATGACAGATAAAACTCCCAACCTGTGGAAACCTCTCACTGCCTGCAGGCACCCCCTGCTGGTGAAGATCAGGTCAACTTGTTCACCGCCTCAGAGAGCTCATTGATTGAACACAGTGCCTCACCACCAGCGAGGCCGAGATACAGAAACAGAGGGTGAGATGAGCAAAGGGCAGAACTGATGGTGCAAAAGTGTGAAAGTCATGGGCCTGACGTGGACTTCGGAGTTCCACACCACCTGTCGGATTCTTTCACATGCAAGCTGTATTGAACTTGTATTAGATAGTTAATGACCGAGTCCACAGGTCACCAAGCCCCAAAGTGTGTTGGTGTGATTTCACCTCTTCCATCAGAGAGCAAATTCAGAATATTCTCACGGATTTCCAAAGCCAGTCAAACTATGCATGTGAAGCTACATCTGTTCATGTTACCTGTGTCCAAGATTCACATTATAGATGATCATTTCAGGACAGATGAGTCAAGAAATGGCAGAGGTCAAAGGAAAAATGGAGTTAGTGTCTAGGCCCTCTTCACAGTACTAAGTTTTAATTAGTTAACTGGTGTAGAACAGCCAGCTGATCAGAGATGCTGTGTCCGTCCTGCTGTTGAAATTCTGTACAGCAGAGATGTGTTTTCACCTCCTTCATGATGGAGTGGAAGAATCAGGTCAAGGTGACAGTACAGCTCAGGAAAGGAAAAAAAAACATGAGGAATGACCTATTCAAAAAGAAACAGTTTTATTTGTCTGAGGTGATAAAAATCCCAGTTACAGCTATGGGTCAGTTTCTCCGGTCATCAACTTTCTGAACACAAGAAGTAGGAAAACAAAAAACAAGGACAGAAGTTTTGGGGACTCAAGTTCAAACACTGAAAGTAGAAATTCCCTGGCTACTGTCACATCTGGCCCTTGTATCCATCAGTGACTAAATAACGAACAGGCAAGACTCTTTTTATATTCTGCGTGTCTCTCTGCTGCTCCGGTTTCAAACAGGAAACAACCATGTCTGAACATATCAGCCGTGTTTAAAACTCCTGCAGATACATTAGTGAACCTGAGGTTTTACACCAATTAAATTGTTTTTACTGTAAATTAACTTCTTAGTACAAACCAGGGGAAATATATGATGTCCTTCCTGTTCAGGTTTCACAGTACTAATCTCCGATCGCTGACAAGAGAAAGTGAAAGTAAATCAGCTCCTCTCTCTTAGTTCAGACCCTGTGTGTTTGACAGACAGAACAAACTCTCAGCAGACAGGAAGAAACTTCTCCAGCTGCTGCTGTGCTCTGTGACAGAGAAGAGACCTTCAGTGACTCCCTTACCGACACTCTGACAGTTAGAACAAGAGACATCTCACCAGGGCTGAGCGCTGAGCTCTCAGATGCCATCTCTCTCTCTCCTTCCCTCTTCCTGGTGACCTGAAGGAGAAAGACTTCCTGTTCTCTTCAGGTAAAGGTGAGCTCACCTGGGTGAGGAAGAGTCTTCTCTGGCGCCACCTGGTAGATCAGTACAAACGAAACTTAATAAACTGCCAGGAAAATTCATAACGCATCTATTCACTCAGGAAGCATTAAACATTAAAATACTTTTCATGAGTAAACTCTCATGTGACTCGTGTTGTTCCAGTAACAGGCAGGTCTGTCAATCAATACAAATGAAAGTTGCTTCAGGTGAAAGACTAAGAAAACCCAGATATTTTAAAAGTAACTGAGGCAAATCGCACAAGCTGTGTCTTTAATACAATTATTAACTACAAATGGAATGAAAAAGCCACTTCTCCTGTGAACCTGGAACACTGAGTCAGTGTTTTCTGATATGTGCCTGTATTAAGAAGAGCTAATATTTTATATGTGCATCAAACAAACACTCTTACTGGGGGAAAAGCATGTAAAATTAATTTAAAAGAAACAAGTAGTATTTAGAGAAACAGGTGAAAACATCACCAAGGACATCAGAGAGTCTACTTCCCTGAAGTCTTTCACATCCAGACTCTAAACCTTCTTCAATAAAAGAGCTTTAATTTCACTGCCCCTGTGTAATTCTGCTGTTTCCTCTCAGTGTGGACTTTTTCTCTGGAATATAAGGCGCTATATAAGATACATATTATTAATGTTCTCACTTCAGCGTTGTTAATTTACCTGCAAAGAATTAAGGAAGTATATTAATAAACTCTGTGTATAAAAAGAATCAATTGTGCTGTTTTTGTTTTAGATTTTGTCCCAAGGCTGTATTCCAGGCATCACGGATCAGGAGAGAGAAATTGTTCGGGGATTTAAATACGATTTAAAAGAAACTGATATGCTTTAAACAGGCTTCGATGTACGATGAGCTTTCAGGAGCTGATCGTATATCCTGAAAGCGTGATTTTCGAGCACTTTCTCGATTTCAGAACTGAAAATCCATAATTTCTCGCTAAACCGACACACCGTGAGAAGAGAGAAAAGTTCAGAATTTTCTCCTGACCTTCGGAGCGGCCGTGCCGGCGCTCTAACCCGCTCCGGTCCGCAGGTCCGAGCGCAGTTCACATGAAATGAGCAGAACCGGAGGAACCGGCACTCAGGAATGCGGAGGAACTGGAGGCACCGCCGGGAGCGAGTCACGGCACCGGCGCGCCGTAATACTGCGAGAATAGGCGCCTCTGCAGCCTGAGAGATTCGCACGTCCAGGACCCGCCTCGCCCGGCTCTCGCAGGGAAACCATGTCCACGGAGAAGACGGGCGGGTTCCACGAGTGTTCGTGCCCAGACCACTGTGAAGAGTTTCTTCTGTGGGGCTGCCGTGTACTAGCGGTGACCGAGGCTCCAATAAATGCGGGGACTTCTATAGTAGAGATAAAACGGTAGGAGAGCTGACAGGTGTGTCTATACGGAGGCTCTGTTTTAACTGTGCATGTGTAGCAGTTATTAAATTATATAAATTATATCAGCAAACAAATTTAAATGAAATAAATAATTTCGATATAATGTAATCTGCATTTTAATAAACACATGAGTGAGTGAGATATGTTTTGTGACGTGTTATACATGTTACATGTTGTTATGTGTTATACTGTACATGTGCAATATTTTTCTTATTTTTTGTAATAAAATAATGTGCTGTGGTTTTCTTTTCTTCTCTCTTTTTTTGTTTCCATTCTGTTTAAATGTACAGGAGTGCTGGGTGTCCATAAAATTTTCCCTCAGGGGACAATAAAATCGTATCTATCTAGTGTATATCATGATTAGATGTTACATCAGCTACAATCGTTTTTATACTGTGTGCTTGTTGAGATAGAAGGACTCATTACAGTCTATAACAGTACAGAATCATTTATATCTCATTTATATATACTGTGTGCTTGTTGTGATGGGTATCCTACAGACAGGACTCAGTACAGTCTATACCAGTACAGATTCATTTATATACACTGTGTGCTTGTTGTGAGGGGTATCCTACAGACAGGACTCAGTACAGTCTATAACAGTACAGATTCATTAATATCTCATTTATATACACTGTGTGCTTGTCGTAATGGGTATCCTACAGACAGGACTCAGTACAGTCTCTCTCTCCTTCCATCTTCCAGGTGAACTGAGGGGGAATAGTTCCTATCCTCTCAGTGAATCAGTGACATGCCTTAGAACAACAACCACCACAAAACAAATCAAAGTCGAATCACAGCAAAAGACATACAACACAACCTTACCCACTGGAGCACACACAAACACAACACACACTAAACAACACACACACAAACTGAAATACTACTTCAACTTAAATAGAGAAGCTGAGTATTTGACCAGGGTAAGAAACAGCAAAGAGGAACAGACACTGAGGAAGTATTTCAGTATATCACAGCGAAACTTGAAAAAGGAAGATACCTCCACACTAACACACTGTGTCACGGATCTGTACTGACCAGCAGTCAGGACACTGGGGTCCTCACCCCTACTCTCACACACAGTGTCCTGGATCTGTACTGACCAGCAGTCAGGACAC
Organism: Lepisosteus platostomus; assembly: GCF_059453375.1. Lineage (NCBI taxonomy): Eukaryota > Metazoa > Chordata > Actinopteri > Semionotiformes > Lepisosteidae > Lepisosteus > Lepisosteus platostomus. The sequence continues at coordinate 15,672,976 of NC_142615.1, read as the reverse complement.
TGGGGTCCACACTCCTACTCTCACACACAGTGTCCTGGGATCTGTACTGACCAGCAGTCAGGACTCTGAGGTCCACACCCCTACTCTCACACACAGTGTCCAGGGATCTGTACTGACCAGCAGTCAGAACTTTTTTTATATTTATACATACTGTATGTGTCATTGTCAACACCCCTACTCTTACAGTGTCCTGTCTGTGTCTGTGGTTTGTAACCTTTCTTATGTTCAGACAGATAAGGGAGAGAAATTGACTTTTATGTTTTATATTGACTTTATTCTCATGAGCCGATAATAAAAGAGAAAAACTGGCGCCAAAACCCGCTTCCGGCTCGTCCTCCGGATACCGCTGCTGCGCCGGTTGCTAAGCGACACTCCGAGTTTGAGCGCTCGAGCTCCTCTCAGGGCTGTTTTAGTCCCAGGTGAGGAGCCGCTTCTTTCCTGGAAATCCCAGGAATGACTGGGAATCCCTCGCCAGCTCCTTCCAGCGGGAATCTCCTGTGGGCTGGGAGGGATGGCGGAGGCTCTTCCCTGGTGTTTCTGCAGACGAGGGGAGTCCTGCTGCCCGTGTGGCGGCACAGCTGGTAAAAACGCTCCCTGTGCTGTGGGTGTTGTGGGCTGCCGGTGTCTCCGAGAGAAACGGGCTGTTTGTGTGGGAAGATGTTCTTTCCTCAGGAGGGGAAAAGTCCGTCTGGGGCTCAGCAGGAATAACCGAGCGGGAAGGAAAGTTCTGGAAGTGCGCGTCTCCTCTCCGTCTGCTTCAGTCCCAGTTACTGAGACACCGGGACAGAACGGGAGTGATGAGCGAGTCTTCTTTCCTACATGGGGTATTAGTGGGGTTTTTTAGGAAACAGGACAGAGACATATAAAAGGACACCAGTGGGAGAGAGTGCTTGATGAATCTCTCAGTTCTTGTCTTGATCCGGGTTGTACCCAGTCCCAGTTTAAACTGGTTTAAAATGTGGGACTTCTGCCCTGACAAGACCCCACATGTGTCTCCACATGAGACGGGAGTCCTGTAACGTGTGTTTAGACAGAACGTGTGTTTAGGGGAGAGTTTCTGGACGAGTATAAAAACCGGGAAATTCGCTTTTTACAGCAACACTTTCTGATTAAAGTGTCCCGTTACTTCACTCTCAAGAAAACAATTTAAAATGAGTTGTTCCTTCCAGAAATTGATTATTTATTTCTTATTAGAAAAAGATTTCATCTCTTGACTGTTACTCCCCCACGAGGCTGAAGTTGGCTTCTTATTTGCGTTTTTCGTTCCACCTTAAATGCTGCTGCTGTGATGTTATATCGCCTTTCCCCTGTAGATGGCTCTCTACAGACATGTTTAACTGAAACGCATACGGCCAAAATTGCAGGTTGTGCGAGCCGGCTTACCAGCGCTGTGACGTCACCGCCCTTCCCTGTGAATAGCAGGGACCGCAGCCGTCGGGCTGACGGGAGATCTACCTTTAGCTCAACTGGCTGGGTCCCTGTTGAGTGATGCTGGAGTCCAAGGCTTGAGTTCCTGATGGTGGGGGGTTGATCTGAGGTGGCAACAGTGAGGGCGCATACCCACGTGAACCCAAGAGCTGTACAATAATAAAAATAACTAAAATGTGCAAACTTCAAATCGTCATTGATAGAAGCTGCCATCAATTCCTGCTGCAATGCTCTTGTATTTTTATTAATAGAGAGACTCGGAGAAGGGATGTGAATACTCGTGTGTCTTTACTTGATCGACCTCACTTCCACCCTCCATTTCTGGGTATTGTTGGTAATGTAGTACACAAGCAGCTCGCCAGATACAGCAGGTTCACACCTGTCAGCTCCTCACAAGCAGAGGGGTCCGGTACTGTACATCAACACTCCCAGCTGATCCTCAGTAACAGCTCCTGGCATAGAAACATGACCCAGCGCTTTAATGTCAGCTCTTGTACACTTGAACAAGTAACAGCTTTATTCCCTGCTGGTAAGAGGAGAGACATGTCTCTATAGATACAGTTCACACCTGAAGAAGGCTCCACAGCCGAAACGTTATGTTTTCTCTTTTCAGCAAGAACAAACCTTTAATGTTTATTATAACCTTTAGTTATTATTATTTAACTCCTGGGAGACCTGCAGCTGATAGTGTAACTGTGTTTGATCCTGTATCAATTTTTTTATTAATTGTTGTTGTCATTCAGTAAAGCGCTTTGAGAAGCCACCTTTAAAGGCGCTATATAAAAAACACGACCCGGCGCTTCAATGTCAGCTCTTGTCCACTCGTGTGCTTCTGCACCGACAGCTCTCTCCCGTCCTCAGTTCAACCCGCAGACCCACACGAACCTGACCTGTCAAACCTGCTGTCAGGCTGCAGTGGATTTTTACTGAAGAGGAATGAATCCGGATCGGAGCCGCCGGACTGTCAGCGGGCCCGTCGTCATGGAAACCGGACCAACCAAACCCCCCGTGACAACCCTCCTTTGCTGGTCTAATAATAATAATAATAATAATAATAATAATAATAATAATGATGATGATGATGACGATGCTGGCCGTTTCTCTCACCCGTGTCCTCCAGTCTGGGGGAGTTGGAGTTTCTGTGAGAAATTGTCTTTCACTCTGAGTCTCTCGAAGGGATGATTCATAACAATAATTACTTGACTTCTTAGCAAATAATTTATCATTAGTATAAATTAGTACCACATAAAAAAGTGCTTATAGGAGACAGGGAAGGAATTTCATATATGTGCTATATGAAACCACATTCTATCTGTCTGTTATTATTAATTGGACTACCATCATATTCAACCTTTAACCAGGTGTGATACAAGATAGGTACTCGAGCAAACATGAAAGTCCTGCCAAGGTGAAGTCAAGCATTTTATGGAGCAGACAGTACCCGTGATCTTTCACAACCTTTCTTTGATTTGTGAAACTCTTCTTTCGTTTTGTTGTTAGCTCCTCTGCCTGTGGTGTGAACAGCAGGACATTGTTTGTTGAAACTGAAATTCGTCAGTACCTGGTGCTGCTGAGCTATGCACTCAGGCATTTTTAGTCTTTTGACAAGGTCAGACAGACATCCTAAAATTTCTGTGACAGAAATCTGGAAAAGCAAGGGAACTGCCAAGATAAATTGTGCTGAATGATAAGATCACTTTATTAGCCCTATACAATTTCTTGCATTAGGAATTTGTCTTTTCACATACTCCAGCTTGCTCTCCATGAGACACACAGACAGGAAGAGAGAAGCTTGGGGTCAGAGAGCAGAGTTAGCCATTTATATGGTGCCCCTGAAGTAGCTGGGGTTAAGGGTCTTGCTCAGGAGCCCAACAACGCAGGATTCCTCTGCCAGCTGTGGGATTTGAACTGGCAACCTTCCAGCCCAAGCACAGATCCTTAGCCACCCCACCACCCATTACTATTTATACACAATATTAATACCAAAATCTGAATTTTATAAAGACCTGGGTTCCAGAGTTTTCCATGTGAAAATTTAAGCATATTTATAAAGGCTTTCTAAGCCTTGGGAAACTGTCGAGGTGAAAATTCTTCCACCAGGAGGGTTAACATGCTGGAGATTGTTGAATTTAACCAACTGACCAGGGCCAAAAATCTGTCACATGACTCTTTGGAAGAGTTTCGTAAGCGTAAGTATCAACAACAAAGTGAAATTTACTCGCCAGGCTCTCTGCAACTGTCTGCTACTTGGCTCTGTATATCACTTAAGCCTTTCCTGGCATTTACTGTAGTTACAAAAGCAGGAAGACCCCCACCCTTCCTTCTGGCGCCATGTTTAACCATTCCATGTCCCAATCGCAGCGGGCCAGAGAGAAAAAAGTGAATCCCAGCAATGATACAAATATATTATTGTGGTCAGGGGGAGCAAAACATCAGTATTTACTGCTTGTAATTACTGTAAGACTTATGGCTGAATTCTGAGCCTAAATATAAAGTTAAAATCTCAAAAAACAGAGGAATGTTGGAAACGTGTGACTGTTCAGGGGCATAAATACAAATAGAAGATAAATGCTTTTTAACATCTCAGATCAGTTTCATCAAGGTCTCCAAAACGAACAAGAAAAAGAGCCTTTTCAGAGAACAACTACTTCGTGTTTACATAGAATAAGTAGATGTATGAGTAATCGGATTTCTCATTTGTTTAAACAGTGAAATTTCAGCTGCAGAAGATCGCACCGGAGACAGCACTAGCTCTGCTTCTCATAGACATTCAGGAAAGGGTGAATTAAGCCATTCCAAGCACAATAATAGGGCAAGTGCAATAAGTTTAAAATATACATCAAGTAATGTAAATTAAACAGCTCTGTGGGACAAGAAACAAAAGATAGAGAAAACCTAAAAGCTAAATGTCAGTCTAAATTAAGACAAATGAAAATTTAGGATGTTAAAGTTAATACAGACACTCCAGTACATTAACACTGCACTGAGAGAGAGAGGAGTAAATACAGACATACTGACTGGACACTCCTGTACATTAACACTGCACAGAGAGAGAGGGGGGTTAATACAGACACACTGACACACACCACTCACACATACCACAGCACTGCTACAGGCACAGGGTTTAAAATTAAGGGAATATATTTATACAGTAGATACAGATGCAGCTACAGTAGAGATACAGAACAGATAGAGTACAGCAGACATATAGATGTAGTACAGATATTGAGACAGTACAGTCCTGGTACTGGGAATGGTTTCAAATATACAATATATATCAATAATAATATATACATGTACAATATAGATCTAGAGAATATATCTATAGCTACAGATACAACTACAGTAGAGATACAGTACAGATATAGTACAGTAGACATATAGATATAGTACAGATACTGAGACAGTTCAGATACAGTACTGGTACTGCAAAGCACTGCTTCAGGCACACAGGTTTAAAATAAATACAATATGGATCTAGTGAATATATCTATAGATACAGCTACAGTACAGATACAGTACAGATATAGTACATTAGACATATAGTTATAGTTCAGATATTGAGACAGTACAGATACAGTACAGTACAGATAGAGTACAGTAGACATATAGATAGATAGATAAGACTTTATTGATCCCAAAGGGAAGTTGAGGTGTTACAACAGCCCAGCCCAAGACAAGCAAAAACAAACATCAGAATAGACGAAAAATTAAAATACATACAGTAATACAAAATAAACATAAAATAAATATATAGGTGTGCGCAAAATATGCACAGGTAAATATAGATTGAGTGTTTAAAAAAGTACAATAGTGCAACATGCTGTCCATAGATGAGCAAATGAAGGGCTGACAGTCCTAGCCTAGGGCAGCGTTATACTGTACACACAGCCGCCGGGAGGAAAGACCTGGGAAAACGTTCCCTTGAACACCATAGCTGGAGCAGTCTGTTGCTAAAAGTGCTCCGCTGCCTAATAACAGTCCCATGAAGCGGATGAGAGGTGTTGTTCATGATGGCTGTGAGCTTGGGCAGCATTCTCCTCTCAGCCACCACCTCCAGGGGGTCAAGGCTCAGCCCCAACACAGAGCCAGCCTTCTTGATAAGTTTATTGAGCCTTCAGAGAGCCACTATGATTACATATTTGGCGTCCCTGAGCCGGTTTTCCTACAGTGTTAACAGTCCACTCCAGTGTAGTGTGCTCTCTGAAGGCACCAGTTCTGTAGGGTTTGGGCATTTACTGGGACAATTATTAATTGTAGCAGTAAATCACAAAATGATTCTTTTGATGGCCTTAGAATCCAACCATGCGATATAACTCAAACAACGCACACACACAGGTACTAATAGACGAGGATACATTTATTAATACATAGAATATGCATATAAACCTAACACATCTTATCGAGAGGGTTATCAGAATACAAAAGGTATATATTCAGTCAGTTACAAAGAGTTACATATATCAAGAGGACATACGTTCAGTATATCATTCATTTAGACCGTTTCGTAAAGTGAACTTGGTTATAACTTCTACATCAGATACTCAAAACAAGTACATAACTCTTAGGAATTAAATTGATATCAACTGGTTGGGATAACAATTGAATTCTCGAGCTGTAATGCAGTGAAGTTGAATATTCATCCAATCTCTGGGGATTCAGATCTCCTGCGGGCACAAAGAGGCTTGTTGTCCAATCCGCGCTCTCTGGCTCCGTGCCAGGCTGTGCTGTGCAGCTTGCGACGGTGCGCTGCTGATGCTCAATGTTGGCTTTAACTAGCAAAGTTTGTGCACAGGAGAAAAGATGACTGTGGGTCCCAGCAAGTCAGGAAGAGGACCAGTTCGTTCCTGATGAAGAGCTAGTTCTGAATAGTGATTCAGCTGTCCACAGTTCCGACCTGTTCACGAGGCCTGCTGCTGGTGCTAACCTCGGGTGGATCCTCTGGTTATTCTCTGGCAACCTCCGCTCTAGACTCTTAGAACAAAGGAAAGTTCTGGCACACGGACACACTGGCCGTTCCGTGGTTGTCCGGGCTGAGTCTCAGGATGGTCAGGAGGCGCGCTGCGAGAATGTCCTGCCCTTGGGAGCCTTCTGCTCCTGGGCCGTCCTGCCCTGGAATTCTCCTTTGAATTCCCTTTAGAAAAGTCCACAGAATTCTACACTACAGGCTCTCTGTGTTGCCTGTTTTTACCTGGAGGAACTTCAGCTCGTTGATTGGCTGAAAGTTCCATGGGCATCAGAGTCCCACGTGGGTTACTTGGCCCTACCAGTCCCTGATTGGTTGATCAAGGTGAGATATGAGTCACTTACTCCTGACACTTAGGAATGCAGTCCAGATGTCCATCTGGCACTCCCTAGACAGATAGGCGCCAATGGATGCCCATTGATCATGATAGCCAGGCTTAGCTAAGTGCATCCCCCTTTGGGAGCTGTCCCTTATCAAAAGAAAACATCTTTAAATCAGCCTGCCTGAATAGCTTCTCTGTGGCTGCACCACAGAGATGAAGAGAGAAATGAGGCCTCATTTGGGAAAGCACAGCAACACTTAATTCTGTCTTATTAACAAGCATTGCCGCTACAATAAGTAGGAAGAAAGATACAATGTTTTGAAAATGTAATATGTTTTAAAGGATTAAAGGGAAAAGAAATACTTTATATACGCAAACTAATTCAACTGAGCTCCTCTAAACAATATCGCCTGAAGAATTGCCAAAGCACAATGTATCAATTTTGGTGACATTGGGGGAAAAGGATCACAACATTGAAAACCACAAGGGTTATTTTCAACAGCAAAATTTATGCTTGCAAATATTTGACAAAAAAAGGAATATTACACGCACGGAAACCAATATTTACCACTAGGGTAGAATGCAGCATAGAACAGTTGGATAGAAGGTTAGTGTAACTCTATAGTGCATCGCAGAGGTCAGTCTCTTCCCCCTCATTATGCAGGCTGACTTGTTCACAGTGAACTGTCCTCCAGCGATAGTCAGCTGGAATCACTGACGCAGACATGATGTTAAGACTCTGACAGCATCTTGGCTGATTTGGTTAAAGTGTTTTCCTATTAAACAGGAGATTCTGCATTCAAATCCCAGCAGTGTCTTTCTTCCTGTCTTGTCTTACAAAATGTATCACTATGGATGATTACGTGCAGCTTGATTTTGTTTAATGCAAGTTTTCATTCCCTTTCTGATGGCTCTCTACAGTAATTTTTAAAAGTACTAATCGGGATGGATTACTGTACATATCCTCAGTAAAGGGGAATATATAAGTAGTGACTATCCAAATTGCATTTTTGTGTGAAACACATTTCAGAAAATCGAAAACCAATTTTCAAAACTCACAATAACAAGACAAAGGCAAAACATAAGTTCACTTTCACTTTATGCATATTTACCACAACCTTGCCTTCTGATCATAAAAAGTCTTAATTTTAATATAGCAGTTTTAAATGGGACATTCAGAACATGGCATATGAGAATATATGGTTAACCGAGGATGAGCAAAGGATGATCGCACTTTCTGCTTATTGTTATGAACCTACCCCTGGTTATAAAAATGTCTCACAATTCTGACACTGAGGTGTGAGACACAATGTAACAGGCTCTCATAATCCCGAAATACAAGAAATTTTACTGTAGTGTTTTATAAATTTGACCCTGTGAACATTGCATGTCCCTCCTTCCTCATTACCAAAACATCTCAATGTCCCGGCACTACGTACATTTGTAATTACAACACTTCACTGTTTCATTTATGAGTTGTGACATTGTGACCATGGCATGTTAAAGTATATAGAAAATCTAGATCAGAACAGGCTAAATGCAATTCCTAGTGATTTATCATTTTCTTACTTTCTAAATGAAAAAAAATATTTTTTCAGTGATTATGACACTTCAGTATGACATAAAATATGCTTCAATGACAGAATAAATAATAATAATAATAATAAATAAGCATGGAAAAAATACCCAAAGTGGACATTCATAGTTGTGATTATAGAATGTTAGATATCGGGTGGGTAGCTGCGTCAGCATGCGTAAGCTGCAAAGGAACAAGTAAAGGACTATTCCTGCCGAAAAGAGAAGAAAAGAATCACAATGTTTTGGCTGTGGAGCCTTCTTCAGGTGACAGAAAGACAGGGCAGTAAGCAAAGATATTTTTTTTTTATCATTGCTGAGTGCAGTTTATCGCTGATGACAACATCAAAGACATTAAGGAGTTTTTACGGCTAACAGCTCCACATCAACTTCCTTTCATAACTAACCTCATCAGATCCTTCAACTCCCAACTCTTCCAGTTTCTCACTTCAGAGACGGATAAAAAACTCAAAATCCTCTACAGAGAAAAACCATCAACACCCTTATCACCTCCACCAAACTTAACCTTGGTGTTACTACACCCTCTGACCTTTCCCTTTCACCCCTTTGCATCCTCAGCTAACATATTTTAATAGTACAACAAAACTACAATAGATTGTACAGTATTTATGTTTAAAATTAAAGTAAATGTGTCAAAATATCGAAGTCCAAATGCACGGTGCTAATGTAACAAAGCTTGCAAGTTCTTAAACAAGTCTGCATTGTATTTTTAAAATATTTCAGCAGAGGATGCAACGGGGGTATAAATGACGACTCGACTTTTTCTTGGGTGAATTTGGTTTTCTGGGGAGTTGCGATGTTGGGCATACAGTAACTGGACATTTCCCGGTGATTCTGACACGTGTTAAGCACTCACATTTCCTGTAAAAATTAAATTGGTTAAGGTTTCGCTGAGAAATCCAATCGACCTTTGCGAAGACAATGTTTACATCGCAAAAGAAACCCGTCCCTGGGTGGACTCGAATCACCAACCTTTCAGTTAACAACCGAACGAGCCACACAGACGGAATGGTGGGTCTATGTCTCGCATCACGACTTTCCGGTTAAAAAAAAACTTTTTTTGCCAGCTGGTAATATTTCTTCTGCACTGATAATCAAGAATTGAATTTCATTTCTCGCAAGCTGTGTGAATTTCTTGAAATACAAGTTTTCCAGAAAGGAAATGAATACATGCATTTAACGAAATCAAGCCCTTTGTGATAGTCCGAAATGGGTCGTTATGTACTACAAGATAGGAAAAAAAAACATGACTGGGATTTTAAACTACGTGACCTACGGTACCAGACCGGGTAAAGTTAGCTTGAAGTTCGAAAATGAATTTGGCACGCCTGTAGCGTTTACACGAAACCTCTTAGAATCGCGAGAATACTTGCTTTGTGTATAAAATACATTGTGAATGCTTTCTAAGCCTTTACTTTTTCGTTTATATGACATTTGTTTGACCAAGCACGAATATTCTTTTGTCCATATCTTCGCAACGGAAGCACAAAACGTCTTCAAACCAAATGTATTTTAAAGACCACGACATGTGGATATTTCCACAGCCTCTACATCAAAGTATCAGTGAGCTAATTATCTTTTTTTAAATCTCCGGTTTTTCATCGATGCGTAATTATGCACTAACTGGAACCCGGGGGACCGCTGTATACACAAGTTCACAACGCGAGAAATACTGTTCAATACGGCTTCATGCGAAAAACCCGTATATGACCATAGGCAACAGAATAGCGCAGTCTCCAATTACTCAGACTGTAAGCACGCGAATAAAGCTTTGTCTGAATTCTGAAACCCTTCCTTTACGTCCTGTTTTCATTCAGGTAAGAGTCAACTATATGCACAATACTACTGACAGCAGGAAGATTAAAATATTCTTTACTCAGCAGCTTATTAAAAACAGCTCCCATGATGTTCAAACCGATTTTTTACACAGAACACTGACACAGCTTTGCGTTCTGAATCTCTTTTTCTCGTGCGTTTATTTAATGTGGCACAATGCACTGGGATAGGGGTATTCTGTTGACAAACCAATAGCATTTAAACCACAGCACCCACAATGCTGCAAGTAAGTGTTTTGCACACTAAGCAGAGAGCGATGTCTTCCTCGTTAGTATAGTGGCGAGTATCCCCACCTGTCACGCGGGAGACCGGGGTACATCAGGACGCGCATTGAAGTGAAAGCAGGATGCGCTGCGACATCCACTGTGTAGATCCCGCCACACTAAGAGGTGAGTGGGTCTGTTCGATCACAGCGCTAGGCGAATCCCCAAACAGTGTGCGTGGCAACAAACGAAACGGGCCTGTTTCCGCCTGGTTTCGATCCGGGGAAATCGGGCCCAGTAGTGGCGGGATCTGTACAGTGCATGTCGCAGCGCTTCAATGTGCTTCCTGATGTCCTACCCCAAGAACAGAAAAGACAGAGTCCGCAGCAACAACAGCTCAGGTGTCTGCACTGGAGCTAAGCTGCCCCCATCTCCTCTGCTCTGCGGCTCCTGCGGAGCGGAGTCCTGCCTGGAGCCGTGTTTGCAGGCGGCGGCTCCCCGCGCCCTGTCTGTGCGTCGTGTCCAAGAGCTCCTGGGAGGAAGAGAGAGCCCTCCCACTCGGGGGCTTTTCCACGGTCTGTGTGAGGAGGGGCGGGTGTGTCCAGTAGCTTATCGAGCGGAAGCCTGGGGCGGCAGAGAGCTGTGATCGTGCAGACCTTGAGGTGTCACCTCTTTGTCTGCTTTCCCGCCCCCCCTCCGCCCAAGCTCTGCTCCAAAGTAGCCCGGCAACCCCTCACACCTGCACGTGTCACAACCTAAGGTGTGGTCATGAGACACCCATGGGGTGTCGTTCTGTTCTTGCTAATTGTTTCCTGCCCGTCGCAGGCAGGAGTCCATGCAAGGAAGATGCGCTGGACAGAGCTCAGAGGGCACAGCTGGATGGCTTTCCTTCTGAGTGACGTTCCTGCAACACTCTCCCGCTCCTCTTGGTGCGCTCATGCCGCAACACAGGAAGGCTGGAGCAGGTGGGTGTGTGCTCTCGGCACTGCTGAAATAGCTCAGTTGGGAGAGCGTTAGACTGAAGATCTAAAGGTCCCTGGTTTGATCCCGGGTTTCAGCGTTTTGTTTCATTGAGCCCTCTGTTCCTCTCTGCAGGGCCCCCTTCCTAAAGTGAAAGTCCCTTTCTCAGCCTGAAACGCAAGCGAGACACAAGCAGCAGTCCCTGCAGGTTTCCGTAGTGTAGCGGCTGTCACGTCAGCCTAACACCTGAAAAGTCCCCGGTTCGAAACTGGGCGGAAACAGCCTCGTTTTGCACGCTCCTGTACTTCACAGAGGTCTTGAGCGACCGATCATTTGTTGCCAATGTATTTCCGGTGCCTTCATGCACTCTTGTACCAAACGCACGTTCCTTCTGTGCGCGGAGCCGATCATTTGCAATTGGGCTGTGGCGACAGACCAGGACGAGCTCTGTCGGCTCAAATGCAGCGCAGGACCTGCAAGAACAACAGAAAGATTAGCATCCAGTGGGGGCCTCTTAGTGAGCCCAAGATCTCATCAAAAATCGGCTCCAGCAACAGGGCTGGGCGCATTGTTCCATTCTCCGACCACTCTGGGTGTAAACAAGTCCCTCCTGGTCTCTGTTTGAATTGCACTTTCCTGCGTTTGCTTTGGTGTAACTGGCTTCCCCTGCATGGGCGAATGTGAAGAAGATCCTTATTAAGTCATTGAAGAAAACCGAGAAGAGGTCGGAGTGGCCTCTGTCGTTCATCAACGATGAACGATGCTCCGGATGTCCTTTTTTAAAAGGGTGATATCCTCGAGCACATCGAAGCCACTGTGCAGCATCGTGTAGAGACGCTGCAGCTGCCTCTGTTTCCTGGCTAGCACTCCTCTCCGTCTGGCAGCAGCCTTCCTTCCCTCAGCCATGAAAAAGGCCTTTGTCCTCACCTTCACCTCCTCCCACCACTCTCCTACTGACCCGTACAGACACTGCAAGGACAGCCACTGTGATAGTTTCTCCTTGTAGCGGGATACTACCCCCTCGTTCTCTAGCAGCTTTGTGTTGAGTTTCCAGAGGCCTGGGCCAAAGACAGTCCCGCCCTGGAGTTCCACTCTACACCCTAAAGCCTGATGATCTGAGAAGAAGACAGGCTGAAGAGTGACCCCAACAACTTTCACTCTCTCTGAGACAAAGCAATAGTCAATTCTGATTCCTCCCTGACCATGTATATCCTGCTGTTGTGGGATATATACATCTATATGTGTCTGAGAGTTTAAAGTCTTGGACTAAGTTTTGCAGGGCCAGTGAGCTGGAATCCAATTTTATCAGAGAGCTAGACTGCCTATCTGTGTGCTCTAAGATACAATTAAAATCCCCTCCCATTATCACGTCTGTGCTACATAACAATAGGGGAGAGAGTGCTTTGAGTAGCTCCACCCTTCCTCCCACGTCAGTAGGACAATACACATTGATTAGACGCAGGTTAACGGTCCCCCATTCCACATCCACACACAGCAACCTGCCATCTATGACCCTCTGAATACTTTTCAATTTGAATGCCCATCCTTTGAAAAGAATGGCCACGCCAGAGGTTCTGTTGTTATTGTCCCCTGACCAATCAGAAGGCCCTTTATCCCACCTATCTTCAAAGCTTTTATACCTCTCTTGATTTACTTCTTTTTCTTTTTCTTCTTACCAATTTCCTGCCAGCCATCCTCTGAATGAGCCTTCATCAGGGTGGCAGCAGTAAAAGCGTTCACGGAGTCCATTTCAAGGAAAGGGGTAGAGGGAGGGGTGGAGGGGTTCCAGCTGTCCCCATCACCATGCTCTCCTTCCTCCTCGCTCGGGGAGAAAACAGAGTCATTTTTCCTTTTCCTCAAGTCCAGCTCCTGGGAGCACTGAGGGGAAACAGGTGCAGCCGATGCACCAGTCTCCTCTTCCCCCTCACCCACCAGCTGCTGCAGATCCTCCGTGATGGACTGGATGGAGGAGAGGAGGACATCTCTAGCACTTGCAGAGTCTGAGAAAAGCAGCTCCGCTGAATCCTGGGTATCCTCGCTGGACCCACTCCACCGGGGGGCCCCACACTGGCCCTCATTCTGAGGAGCAGGAGTGGGGGAGGGGTCCTCGCTGTTCTCGGGGGTTTTCAAACCCTCGTGCTTGTCTGGTGCAGTCTGCAGTTGTGGGGGCGTAGTGGATTTCTCTTCCACCGGCCCCGGAGCCACAGCAGGACTGATCCTGGCTGGAGGCTGAGAGTCTTTGTCCAACAAGGGTTCTTTGTTTGACTTGTTACTTGCTTTGGATTTTCGGGCCGGTTTGGCTGAAACAAGCACTGCCTCATCCTTTCTCATTTTGAGTTTATTGGCGTAGGCGTGAGGGCAGTTCTTAAAAACGTGTCCTTCCGAGCCACATAAATTGCAATTTGGCAGCATTGAACAGTCAGAGGCTAAATGTCCCTGTTTGCCACAGGTCTTGCAGCATTTCACAGTGCAGGACGATGCCAGGTGTCCCACAGCACCACAGCGCTGACACACCTTTGGTTGTCCCACATAAAAAACATAGCCATTGCAGGTGCCCAGCCGGATTGTAGAGGGCAGGTGCCTTAAGCCTCCATTTACACTGTCCGGTAGCAAGCGAACCTCGAATTTCCTTGCTCCTGTTTTTATACCATCAACATCTTTAACCTCAGTTCCATGGTGGACGGTGCAGTACTGGTTAAGCCAGGTGTGAATGTCCTCCGTCTTTGCCAGATCCGAGAACATAACAACATGCACCGTTTTCCTCTCTCTCTGTGTCAGAGGCTGCAAGTTGATCTTCTCAAGGGCAGGAACTTTCCCTCTTTTTGCCTCAAACACATCCACACATCGTTCAAACAGAGGATAGGTAGCAAAAACAACCTCAAATGCTTTCTGACCTGGGAGAGCGAAGATGAAATCCAAGTGCCGAGGTTCAAAGCCAAGTTCCTTCTGCAACACTTTTTTCTGCTGAACTGCATGCGATCCATGAAGAGGTCATCCAAAAGCTCAAAACGCACAGCATTCTTGCGGGATCCAAAAGTTGCCATTTCGTAAACTGCAAAACAAACACTGCTTTAACAAAACAAGAAAACAATCCAACTACTCCACCTACAGGATGATCAAGGTATCACCCCTGCCAGGTAAGTATAAGTTGTATAAGGCCCTGCAAGCGGCCTGCACCCACAGCACAAAGCGCGCAGCCTAGCCCAGCTCCTCGCCCCGCACGCCACCGCCTCCTGCTGGGCCCACTCTTTCGCACACTCACACGCCACACTAACACTCAAAAGGGTGGGCAAAACGAGAAAACGAGCGCGCCGTTTCCTACACATCTGCAGTCGCCATTGCGCATTCGCAGCATGTCCCGGGATGCAATTCGGCCTCATTTGCATAACACCAGACCCGCAAATCGCTACGCAAGCTCGCGTCGTGCGCCTGCCACGCACCGAACAAACACCGGAGCCTTTTCAGCAATTTCCAAAAAATGGGCCTGCTCGCCTGCCCACAAGGCTCCGTCTCTTACCCGCTCTCCAGAGCCTGCTGCCTTCTGTGCTGTTCTCTCAGCACCGCTGCAGCGCACACAACTCCTGCAGCGCGGGGAGAAAGTTTCCACGCTCCGCCGCAGGGAAGGCTCGCTCCGTGCGCACACGTCCTTTCAATGCCAGTTCAACAAGTGCTCCGCATTAGCAGCTTCGGGGCTCCGGCGTGTCGCACCTCACCTCACCTCGCACAGCCCCCTCCTCGAATGTCTGGCGCTGGGCATGCCCCGCTCTCCTCCACCTTATCTTATCGCGTGTGACCACCGACAATGGCCACAATGCCGGGGAATGGCACCTGTAAAGTGTTAATTGGGGCACAGGAACAGCCCGTCTCGTCTTGGGGGCCGGCTTCAAAGACAATACAGCAAACACAGCGGGGCGGGGGAAGAAGACGACACGACACATGCAGGTACCTTCAGCTCCGGTGGGAACGAGTCATTTGTCGGTCTTTTCAAGTGCTGGGAGTCGAGTAATCCTTCGCTTGTATCGTTTCTCCCCGGTGACTAGATCTCACCCTGCGACTCTTGACTGGGCTCACCCACGGCAGCCCAGCAGGTGTGAGCCTAGCCGGCACCCGGATGGGAGATTCCCCCCGGAAAAGCTCAGGTTGCTGCTGCTCCTACAAGAGGTGTGACTGGGACCAGTAGGGAGCGCTCACCCTGCGGTCTGTGTGGCTTTCTTATGCCCCAGCATCCTGATTGCGACACTCTGCTGCACAAACAGGCGCCGTCCTTCGGGGGAGGCATAAAACCGAGGTCCCGACCCTCCTTGGCCATTAAGAAGAGTCTCTCTCTGGTGTTAGTGTTCCCCTTTACCAATCAGTCTGGGTCTCCTCCTAATCCCCGTCTCATATGTAACAATCAATGACGAGGCCCCCCTGTCCCGCGATATTGTATTTGTCTCCTGGCCGCTGGCTGGCGCCGTGAGATTTAGTACTCGCGCAAGAGACCGGGGGCAGAGCGCGAACGCAGTCCCCCGCCCCCCACAAAGTGTGCGCTCCAGGTTCCCTCTTGGGGCTCTGCAACACAGCGGAAAGGCAGCGAGAAGGAGCCTCTTGCTCTGACGCCGCAAGGCCACAAGAGGGCGGAGGCGCCGCGCGCCCGGCCGACGTGTTGGACTGGTGTGCTTTATGTGCTGAAATAAACACGTGACAGCCCAGAAATGTTTTCAGAGTGCTGTGCACTGGAGGTTTTTGTCTTGTGAAGACTTGCCTTGTGCTCCTCCGTGCAGTTTGTTTGTTCTCCTCCAGTGCGGGACAAGCCAACACAAGGGAGCACATTCGCCAACATCCAGGTACGCAATGCGATTTGGAAAGAGGCTCCTTTCCAAAGAGTTGCACACGAACGATCCTTCAGTCCCGCTCGGGGGGTACAGAGCCCCAGCCACACACAGCTTCAAGTAGCGACTCAGGCGCCAAGGCTTTCGCTTGTGGCCACACCACCCTGAATGCGCCTGATGTCGTCTGATCTTGGAAACTAAGCAGGGTTGGGCCTGGTTAGTACTTGGATGGGAGACCGCCTAAGAATACCAGGTTTTCAAGCTTTTGCTCTCTCGGCCAGCAGGGGTCGCCGTTGGTGCCGTATGCTTTGGGAGGAAAACCTGGAGGATGGAAAGGTGATCTATAGCCTCATCTCTAGAGATGTTTTGTTGCTATGGCATGTGTGTGACCCATATAAAAAAAAACCCGTTTGTAAAACGAATATCGAAGCTGCTTCTAAATCTGCAAATGAAGATGAGTCGATAAACCACTTGTTTTTCGTATAACTATACATATATTCATTTATTACTGATTTCATTCATTGAGCACGGATACAATAGAGGTACAGCCATTCACTGTTTGACATGTCTGCACTGGTACAGAACCTAGCAATCAGAAAACGGGTGAAACTGTCTTGAGAATTAGCATACAGTACCGAGGCCCCCATGACCAAATAAAGGCTAACCTCGATAATCAGCCTAAATAATGCAGACTACAGCAAAACGACTGACTTTGAAAAGGGATTGAATGTCCTGAAGGAGTAGTGTAACCAGCTTGAAATGCTTCTCCGGACCTCTAACTAAAAGAAACCGGGAACCAGCAGTGGCATCGACTCCTTTCGAACTGGGATCCTATCGCAGCTCGTGATGTCGTAACTCTTCCGTATCTGATATTGGACCAAGCACATCAGGGGAGAGCGCGAACGCAGTCCCCCACTACCAGAAATTATGCAGTCGAGATTCCCACATTTGGGGAATTCGCAGGGGTCAGCACAGCCGGAGTGCAATGGCCGAGCCTCGCTCTGGGTGAACCGATTTTTTTTTTAAGAACTTCACAAAAAAAATACTGGACATCACAAATTAGAAAGCTTTACATTAATATACATACTTAAAACAGTATATATGATCACATCTCATTACATTTTGACACGGTACCAGTTACATAGCAACAATTTTCTTTTTTTCTGGTGCAAATCACATTCTTTACTTAAACATGATCATGTTTTCCTTAGTTTCTTGAGATATTGACCTATGCTCTCTATTTCCCACAGATTTTCTGCTTCCTCCCTCCCTTCTCTCCACAGATCTCTGAGGTAATAGTTCTCTCGGGTGATGAACAGGGCCAGGCTACCTGCTGCCTTGACTGGGACCTCGATGCCTTTGAACAGCCCCATGTTCCTCACTCTCCACAGGGCGTCTTTCCCACTGTTCACCACGGCCCAGATCCTGTCAAACACGTCAGGAGGAAGTTTGACAGGAGAGATGCCGTATATGACGAAAGCAGTGGTCAGGGTAAATTGGGGCGAGAGAGCCTGCAACCAATCTTCAAACTGTGCCCAGAAGGCCTTAGCAAAAAAGCAGGACCACAGGAGATGGGTCACAGTCTCCTCCTCGCCGCAGCCCACCCTAACGCAGCGAGGGCTGGGGGTGAGGCCCCTACGGTACAAGAAAGTTCGTACCGGTAAGCACTGGTGGACGACACTCCAGGCTAAATCTCTGTGAATGTTGCACAGAAACTTAGAGGATGTGTGTTTCCACACTGTCCTTGTTTGGGCTGATGTTAAAATGCCCACAGGGGTCTGCCTATTGTTCTGGGGTGCAACGAAATCTTCCAGTTTTTGGACGCTGACATCTCGGAGGGGAATATGGCCAATTGGGTGAAAACTTTTAACTGTCCCATAAATTGCAGGGCATGTGTCAGAGAGTGGGACATCCAGCTTGGGTCTGACACCCCACACTCTGAACACCTCCCTACCTACCCAGAGCCTGGAAAAATAAGTCCAGGTACGCGCTACAGGCGCTGTTGCAAAGCCTCTCAGCACAGAGGCCAGGAAAATGCACAGCAGCTTCGTAGCAATATCTGGGATAGACTTCCCCCCTGAGAGTAGCGGCCTGTACATTATTTCTCTTCTGTCTTTCCTGCTTCCCACTCCATAGAAATTGAAACATCAATCTCCTCACCACCGCCGCAACACGGTGTGGGATTGGGAAGGTAGAAGCCAGAAAATTCAAGACAGGCAAGAGCTTGGCTTTGATGACCAGCACCTTCCCTGTCATGGTGAGGTCTCGGTCCTTCCATTGCATCAGTTTTTTGTTTAAGATTGGCAATTTGTTCTGCCAATTTACTGTTCCCATCTCTTCTCCAAAATACACCCCCAGGACCTTAATTCTCTTCTCTTGCAGCCTGAGATCATTTCCTTCTTTTGGCTCCCTCCAGTTCTGATAAAAAATCTCACTCTTAGATTTGTTAATTTTTGCAGAGGAAGCCAAAGAGAAACGATCACAGCACTGCAGAGCTCTGCTAATTGAGGCATTGTCAGAGAGGAGCAGGGTGACGTCATCCATGTATAGAGATGTCTTTACCTCTCCTCCCCCACTTCCAGGAACTGGTATCCCATTAATGGCCTGATCCTGGCGCAAGGCACAGGCTAAGGGCTCCATAGCCAAAACGAATAACAAGGGGGATAATGGGCAGCCCTGCCTCACCCCTGAACAGACTTCAAAGGGGCGTGATCTATTGCCATTCACCATTACTCTGCTGTTGCTACCTGTGTACAGCAGGTTAATCCACTTTCTCATGATGGGGCCAAACTTCATGTGCTCAAGTACCGATGTTAAGTACTGCCGGTTTAGGCGGTCAAACGCCTTTTCTAGGTCTACACCTAAAATGCACAGAGGGAGGGAGCGATCCTCCGAGTACAGACAGACATCCCTCAACAAGGCCAGGTTGTCGCTCATCAGGCGTCCTGCTATCCCACAAGTCTGTTCTTTTTCTACCAGTGAGGCCACTTCATTTTGTAGGTGCAGGAAAAGGGCTTTGGACAGGATCTTAGTGTCCACGCCTAACAGGCTGAGGCGTCTCCAGTTCTTTATGTCATTCTTTGCTCCTTTCTTAAACAAGAGAGAGATAGTGCCTTCTCTTAAGGAGTCAGGCAGCAATTCTGTCTTATAGCTTCCCTCGAATAGGAGCAGTAGCGGATCCTGAAGCAGATCCCAAAAGGTGCAATAAAATTCTTTGGGAGCCCGTCAGCACCCGGAGTTTTCCCCTTCTGTAAGCTCTCCATAGCCTGTCTCAGCTCTTCTACTGTCAAATCCCTCTCAAGTACTTCCCTATCTTCTTCACTCAAAACGTTTTCTAGCTTTGAGGTAAAAAAATGAATTTTTTCATCCTTTACCTCTGTAGAGCTGTACAGTCTTGAGTAGAAGGCCTCGGTGCAGGAGAGGATAGCACTCGGCTCTGTTCTCTCTCGTCCCTCCTCATCAACTACACTTTCCATGACAGACTTGGAGCCTACCACTTTCCTGAAAAAGAAGCGAGTACACTTCTCATTTTCTTCCAAGAACTGCACTCTGCTTCTTAACAGCACTCCTCGACTACTTTCTTCGGCTATGCTCCGGATGTCCTTTTTTAAAAGGGTGATATCCTCGAGCACATCGAAGCCACTGTGCAGCATCGTGTAGAGACGCTGCAGCTGCCTCTGTTTCCTGGCTAGCACTCCTCTCCGTCTGGCAGCAGCCTTCCTTCCCTCAGCCATGAAAAAGGCCTTTGTCCTCACCTTCACCTCCTCCCACCACTCTCCTACTGACCCGTACAGACACTGCAAGGACAGCCACTGTGATAGTTTCTCCTTGTAGCGGGATACTACCCCCTCGTTCTCTAGCAGCTTTGTGTTGAGTTGCCAGAGGCCTGGCCCAAAGACAGTCCCGCCCTGGAGTTCCACTCTACACCCTAAAGCTTGGTGATCTGAGAAGAAGACAGGCTGAAGAGTGACCCCAACAACTTTCACTCTCTCTGAGACAAAGCAATAGTCAATTCTGGAGCTGCTATTCCTCCCTGACCATGTATATCCTGCTGTTGTGGGATATATACATCTATATGTGTCTGAGAGTTTAAAGTCTTGAACTAAGTTTTGCAGGGCCAGTGAGCTGGAATCCAATTTTATCGGCCTTTTGGCTAAGATCAAGTTCAAGTGGCATGCCCGCAGTTCCTGTCTTTCCAAAGTTCTAGAAGGCGATCGAAGATCCTGAAGAGTGCTTGAGCTGGTATCGCCCTAGGTTGAGCCTAGGGGATTAAGGCCAAGCAGCAGCTGAGCTGGGTGGGATCCGGCAGCAACGTTCTCTCTCTCTGCTCTCTCCTCTCCCCTCCCCCTTTCTCTTGCTCTGCCTCCTTGGCCTCTTGGCTGGGAGTAGGTACTCGTGGCCTGCCCGCGGTGCTTGCTTTCTTCCTGGAGACTCGGAAGCACTATCCGCCCCCTCTCTCTCTCTCCTCCTGCGCCTGCACCTAGCTGGGCTTTGCCCACAAGGACAAAGGCCAGGGCTCTCTCGCTGCTCCTTTAGCAGCTAAACCCTCCTCTCCACAGGACCTTGCTCTCTCTCTTTCTCTTTTTTTTTTTCTCCTTTCCAGATGGCAGACAAGAAGACACTGATCCGGTTCCACTGGACCAAGAAAACAGAGACGATGCCAACTGCGAAATCCTTTTTCATTACCTTCCTGAGAGAGATCCTGCAGTTGGTGGCTGGAGATCTCTACTGCCTGCAAGACAACAAGGCAGAGAGATACATGGAGGCCTACATGGCCACGGACGCCTCATATGAAAAGGCAACGAAAATGATCAGAGAAAAAGGTAAGCACCCCGGTTTCTCTGATTTCAGGCCGGAGCCTATAAGGAAGACAAACCAGAGGACCATCACAGTCCTCACATACAACCCCTACGTACCAATGGAACTGGTAACAGTGTACCTAGGGAGGTATGAAACTGTGGTGGGCAAACCGACGGAGATCAGGGACAGTTGCGGCGTCTGGTACGGCAAACGCCAGTACCGAGTCCTCCTGAAAGAGGACCCAGAGGGCGTCGACGGTTTCCAGCAGTCCCGGCCCGCTTCAACATCGGAGCCGACAGGGGGTACCTTTACTACCCCAGGATGCCGGATTTCTGCAAGAAGAGCAGACAGTCCGGCCACAAGGAGAACACGTGTGACATCAGATGTCAGATGTCACAACTGTAACAAAGAGGGGCACCTGGCAAAAACCTGCCGGGCAGCCAAAAAGTGCGACGGATGCAGCGCCGAGGAACACCTCCTTCACCAATGCAAGGTAAACAAACCTTCGTTTGCGCAGGTGGTGGAAGCCGGCCGGCAGAAACTGGTCTCAAGGGAGAGAGGTGAGAACAAAGAAGGCCACACCCCCAGCCGCACCAGTGCCACAAGATGGCCGCCAGGACGACGGACAAAATGGCTGACCAGAGGAAGGGCCCTAATAACTCCCAGCAAGAAGGGAAAGAGAAAGAGGGAGAAGAGATGCAGGGCGGATCCACCTTCGGAAGGACAAAAGAAAAGAGTGGTAAGGGAGAACCGTTTCCTCGTCCTAGAGGAAACTGAACTTTCTTCCCCCGAGGCCCAGGAACAACCGGAGGAGGCAGCCTAGGAAATGGAAACCCTCCCCCCCGAGGCCCAAAGACGACAGGAAGTGACAGCCCAGGAAACGGAACCCCCCTCCCCCGAGTCCCACGGACAACAGGAGGAGGCAGCCCAGGAAGAGGTAACCCCCTCCCCCGAGGCCCAGGGACAACAGGAAGAGGCAGCCCAGGAAGTGGAGCCCCCCTCCCCCAAGGCCCAGGAGCAACTGGAGGTCCCCGAAACTCCTGGAGAAAGGGAAGAAAAAAGCCTTCCCGAAGCGGTGGCGGAGAGTATCCTCGAGGAAGACGAGGATTACTTTGAAGCCGCCCTGGAGCCGGGACTGATGGTAGGGCTGGACCTGTCCAGCATGTTTACCTTTCAGTCCCCAGCGAGACCTGGAGGGAGCCCAGCATATTTCCCCCAGGACCCGAACGAGAGGAGTTACATCTAGGCTAAACAGTGCCCAGATGTAGACTCCCAAGTTTTCCACTGTAAGCACAAAGAGAGGAGGTTCAACTTTCACTTGTATTATCATGATTGTGAAACTTACCTTTCTAACAACTAATGTGAGAGGGCTAAGAGACCCGGTGAAAAGATGGGGATTCTTTCATGATCTGGCCTC
The DNA here is from genome assembly GCF_059453375.1 of Lepisosteus platostomus. Classification (NCBI taxonomy): domain Eukaryota; kingdom Metazoa; phylum Chordata; class Actinopteri; order Semionotiformes; family Lepisosteidae; genus Lepisosteus; species Lepisosteus platostomus. The sequence continues at coordinate 15,650,637 of NC_142615.1, read as the reverse complement.
AAAGTCTTTCTCAGTTTGTTTCTTACAGGAGGTCCACCTGAAGGATGAAAGTGACAAGCTGACATTCACCAGGGAATTGACGAAGGGAGAATCATGCTGGAGCGTAGGAGGGGTCCACTCTTCCGGAGTGGGAATCCTCCTCGGAAACCCAGAGATGACGCTGGTTTCCTCCTTCTCGGTGGTGCAGGGCCGGATCCTGGTCGCAGAGATCGACTGGAGGGGGCAGAAGTTGAGAGCAATTAACGTCTATGCTCCGACAGAACCCTCTATCCGGAAGGAAGTGTTTGCTGACCTGGCCAGCTGCTGCGCCACCAACAGACAGGTGGTGCTTGGCGGGGACTTCAACGTCGACCGGGAGAAGGGGAGCGACGCTAGCTCGGCAGAGCTGGAGTCGCTACTCAAGCAGTTCTCCCTGGTAGACGGTTTCAGACGGTGCCGCCCTAACGACGCCGGAACGACATGGAAAAACTCCCGGGGAGTGTGCAGCCGCCTGGACTACATCTTTCTGCACACGACCTGCTCCCTGGAGTCGGCGACGGTGTCCCCGGAGTGGTATTCCAACCACGAGCGCTTGACGGTGGTGGCTAACACCAACCTGCCGGCATTCGGTCGTGGGTACTGGAAGCTGAACCGGGAGATACTGGAGGAAGACGACTTCAAGGCGCTGTTCCGTAAAGACTACGCGAGCTGGGTCGATCTGAGAGACGGCTACAGCTCCATGGTGGAATGGTGGGAGTCGGTGAAAGACAGGACCCGAACCCTGGAGCAGACGTACTGCAGACGGAAGGCTGCCAGGGAGAGGAAGGAAGCTGCACGACTCCAGAGACAACTAGAGGAGGAGTACAGCTCGGCTAACGGGGGAGGAGCCTTCAATTCAGCCCGGGAACGGGACCTGAAGGAGAGGCTCCGCAAACTCAATCAGGTCCGAGGAGCCCAGAAAAAGAGGGTGATCCACGGCCTGAGACAGGGAGATGGAGAGGAAGTGCTGGACGAGAGCGACAAGGTAGAAGCGGCCACCACTTTCTACATGGAGCTCTTTTCAGAAAAGCAGACGGAGGTGGAGGCAGGCGATGCTTTTCTGGAGGAGCTGAAGGCACGAGTACCGGAGGAGGTGAGGGAGGACTTGGATGGTCCGATCGCGGCCGAGGAGCTGAAGGAGGCGCTCTTGTCCATGGAGAATGGCAAGGTGCCAGGGCCGGACGGACTCCCCAAGGAATTCTACACCTGCTTCTGGGACACCCTGGCGGAAGATCTGGTGGAAGTGGCGCAGGAGATCTTCCGCCGGGGGAAACTCGGAGACACCATGAGGGAGGGCATCATCTCCCTGCTCTCCAAGAGCCCTTAGCAGAGACGGTGAGACGGGACCCTGTCATCGACGGCCTGGAGATACCGGGAGGCGCGGGGGAAACCCTGAAGATCTCCCAGTACACCGACGACACAACGCTGTTCCTGAGGTCGGACAGGGGGTTGAGGAGGGCCCTGCAGGTCATGGAGCAATACTCCAGAGCCTCGGGGTCGAAAGTCAACCGCCGAAAGAGCAAACTGAAGTTCTTCGGGCCCTGGAAGCACAGGACGACGGCGCCGGAGGCTCTCGAGCTCTGCACGGAGCCCCTCAAAATACTGGGGGTTTCCTTCCAGAGCCAGGACAACGAGACCAACAACTGGACCAAGAGGATGCTAAGGTGAACGCAAAGCTGGGTCTGTGGACAACGTGGTCGCTGTCCTACACAGGGAAAGTGATGGTGTTGAAAGCAGACATCCTGCCGGCTTTGGTTTACCTGGAGGTGGTGTACCCGCTGCCGGCCAGACTCAGACAAGCGCTGCAAGGGATGATCTTCGGCTTCCTCTGGGGCGGCAAGTACGAGTACATCACGAGAAACCGGATGTGTCAGCCGGTCGAGGAAGGGGGTCGAGATGTCCCACATTTCCCCCTGAAACTCGACTGCATCTTCTACTGCAACCTCTGTCGGGCGCTGCGGGAGCCCATCGGCCCTCAGGAGGAGGACGAAGCGCCTAGTCGCCAAATGGGGTTTCCCCACGGCGAGGGAGTGCTGGAAAGGACTTTGGGCCCTATACAGGGATTAAAGGACAATAGCGAGTGGTAGGTTTGGAGGGACTCTCTTAATTGCGCAAATCCACCCCCACTTGCAAAGATTGATAACGGACAATCAATCGCCGTTGTTTTTTATTACATGGAGTGTTAATATGTGTGAGATGTTCCTTTTGAGATGTTTTTTTTGCGGAATAAAGTATATTTTGTAGAACAAAAAAAATCTTATGACAAGGTTTACAAGTTATCTGTTGAACTACATTCTAATAGGTGTGGTCACAGTCCAGGTCATTTGTTTACGTTTTTGTTTCTGGAGCAACTGTTAGATGAAATGTGCTAATATGTAACCTAACTCCAGTGTGAATAACTAGAAGAGGGGAGCAGCTCCATTCCAGACCAAGGTAGCTTTGAGATTGGCTGGGCCAGATCTCTCATTTGCATATCTGATTTGGAAATACAACACTAAACCCCCTTCTTGCATGGATTTAACTTGCACCCAAGAGTCCCCTACTGTGTATTGCTACTTATTTTTTTATGATAAGTGGTGATTAGCAGTTGACAGGTTTTATTTGTTGAATTATAAATGGTTCTGTATTATCACCCTGAATGGCCTGTACTCAAGGTTTGGTAGGGTATGTGTTTTCATTTCATTTACCAAATGGAATTTTTGCTCTTTTAGTATTTGTCTAGAAGGCTTTCTGAAGTCAGGAAGCCCATTTATTTGGTGAAAAAAGATTCTGTATTAATATTAGTATATTTCTCATACAACATAAATAGGGTCTTTTATGAATAAAAAGATCTTGCACTTGGAAATCTTAATAAAGCTGTGTGCTTCCATACACTCGAGCAGTTTGGATTCCTAATATTTGACCTTAGGTGTGGGAAAGGGTCTTTTTTGCCATTTGATTTCCAATTGATCAGCATAGACCCATAAAGCAACCTCAGCAGTGACAAATGTGCAAAAAGTGATCACTTGTTTTCGCCCGCTTTCAAACTGAAACCCTTTGGTGTGTTAAGAGAATGTGATAACCACTACACTGCGCATGGTGGGAATGGGTGACTTGCAGAGAGTGTTGAACTTCGAGAAAGGACTTCTCTCAGGAATATATTTCCACATTCTGAAGAGGAGATTTTCTCCATTTCTGTAGTCTGACTTCCTCTTTTGCTAGAGAGCTGTAGAATGTGGAGTCACCTATCCAGCTCTGGGAGCAGTGTGTAGATAACAGGTTTGTTACTGCCTGATGAGCACAGTAAATTAATACAGCAGAATAAACACACTGAGTATTTGAAGGGAATTAACAATCTTTTACGTCTCGCCATGTTCAATGCTGCTGTCATTTCTGTAATATTGTGATTATCACATTCATCACACATGCGCAAGATCCCCTGTTTGAAATTGGGCAGAAACAGGTGTCTTTTTATGTTCTCACATTTTGCACTCCTGCCAGTGTTTTATGGATCTTGTTTTGTCTTATTGCAAGAATTCGAATTTCCTGTGTCATTCATCACATCACATCAAACAGCCAGCAGATCATGTCACCTTTCAGATAGTCATTCTTTTGCTTCCTAAATTTCCTAGAGACAGGTCTTTTCAGCAGAACTGACAAACGTGGCAAAGCAACCTGATAAGACCAGGTCCTAGAAGTCACTATTCAGTCAGTTACTACTGCCGAAATGCAAGCCCTTCCTCCAGCCTGAAGAAGTTGATCCTACATTACTCAGGAAGAAGATGTATCTACCAAACCTCAGAGAGCTGAACTGGATTACTCCCCTTCTGAATGACATAACGCTCTACCACGCCTCTTCGTGCACCCATGCTCGAACTTTGGGAGGCTACTGCAGACAGCAGAGGTTAGATCGTACACAGAGGTTGAAATAGCTCAGCTGAGAAAGCCTTAGACTGATGCTCTATAGGTCCCTGGTTCAATCTGGGGTTTTGGCATTTTGTTTCGTTGCGCCATTTGTTCCTCTATGCAATGCCCTGTGTCCAAAGTCACACTTCCCTTTCTCAGCCTGAATCCCAAACTAGAGTCTTTGTGTCCTTGAGTCCCTCTTTTACCGACACTGATGAAGTACAGAAATAACTTAACATATTTTGCATTCCTTATGGTGTTTTATGGTGGGACCTGTATTTCTCTATGAATTTCCTTAGTGACAGCCCATTTGTTTTCAATATATTTCTGGTGAAGTTATTACACCGGTCTCCCCTGGTGGCTTGTTTTCATATCTCACTTCTGACAATGACTTTTCTTATGTCACTTTGATGGGAGTACAATTGGAAAAAAAAACTAAAATGTGTGTAGTTGTTTCCATATCAAACCTGTCTTCCATTTTATACAGTATTCCACAGGAGTGAATCAATTCCTTGTTTAATTTTGCAAATGACCCTGCTGTCAAAAAAACTAAATTCCCATGTAGCCAAGGAGTTGCTGAAAAGCTCCTTCACTTTGATGTTTTGTGTTGTTATAACTAATTCATCTCCTTTTTAAAAAATAGATTTCTGTAGAAGAAAGGTGTCTCACACTACAGTTTAAATTGTAAACAGGTCATAGAAAAAGCTCCTTAGCTCCCTGTCAGGAATCAAACCCCACTCTCCTGTATGACAGGCAGGGGTTCTCACCATGGTTAAATTGCAACCGTAATAATATTGACAACATTAATAAATGCATATATAATTGAAATTGAAAACATATCTAACACAGCATCTTTTCTGGTTATATACCACAATGCATTGCTGATATTTGTTGTTTGCCATTTAGGTTAAATACTGTCATGTTTTTCTCAGCAATCGTCTTTTGATGCGTAAGTATAAATAATGATAATACTATTTGAATACATACAGGTCTTAATATTATTTTGATTAAAAATAGTACGTTAATAAGCAATAAATGGCATATAAAATAGTGTGAAGGTGAAGATCACACAAAATCAACTACAAATGTGGGAATTTTACATTTTTAGGATTATAAATTGCATGTAGCACATTAGCAACACTACAGTAATGCTAATATAACAATAGTGTAAAAAAAATCCTGACCTAATTCCTTACAAATGCTGATACAAAATGTGAATGATTTCAGAGTTTCGGGGATTGGGTCTCCTGATAGAGATCAGAGATGAACTGAGCCATGTGGGAAAGTGTACAGAACTGGTGAACTCCCAATTCCACATCAAGAGGCTGATCACAATGGAAGAGTCCTGTACACACAAGTGAGTCCTTGACAACATGGACAATCAAAACGTACTGGTATGATATTATATTCTCTCTGTGGTGTAGAAAATATTCACTACTAGTATTATAGGTTACAGATAGGTCATTATATGACAGCTTACATCTGATTAATAGGATCCATCTCTGGCATACATTCTTATTTTTAGTTTATAATGTATAATCTTGCTAATTATTTTAATGCCAAAATAAAGTGTTTTATAAAAAGCTTCATGTTCTAAGAAATTACTACAACTTTTGAACTTTGAAATATTGCCACTTTGTATTCTAGGACTTAGCAAATACTGCAGAAAAGTGGAGTTAAAATGTGAAAATGTGTAATGGGTATGTCTGATTAGTTGATTAGTGAAGATCCAGTAGTAAAAATAGCTTCTAATATTATTTCTAATATAATATTATTTCCAGATAAACCAACTTTGGAGAGTAGGCAACAGTGATTTCAAAGAAAGTGTGTTCACAGTGTTGTTAAGGTATTGCTTATAGATTTTTTTATGTTTTTACATTACATTTTTACTTTGATCAAGTTAAAATATCCACAAAATTTAGCTTAAAGATACCTTGTTAACCACTGAATTTGCAACGTGTAAAACCGCTAAATTGTCTTTTAAAATATAAGGATTACAGTAGTACATTTGATACTAAATATTTGAGTAAATAAACGTTGAGTGAAAACTCGCTTGAGAAATGTCTAAGCTCAGTCATAATTTGGTTTTCAGACTTAAGACAAATTAACTGATGATGGAATTCAACTTCGCTGGCACAAACCAGAAAGATCAAAGACAAAAGAGGTGCCTGGGAGACACAAATCTTTTTAGAGCAATTAAAGGTACTCTTATTCTACGTTGTACTTTCAAACTTTGGGTACTCTTTAATTAGGACAGACTTTATTGCTCAATTACTATGATGCAAGCTAAACTTAATACACTGATTAAGCTTTGATCTTAGTAAACCTTAATGGTTCTTTTTTGAGATTATATTCAAGAAGAGATTAATCATCATTTGTCGATCATTTGTTCATTTGTTGGAGAACTTGACAATCTTTGACAATTATTATTAAATGAGCATTATACAAATGTGCGTTGATATTTTTAATATGTACCTTAATTGTAATATATATTAACACAATTGCTTTGATATGGATGTTCATTTGAAGGATTTGAGGAAACTATCAAGGATCGCAGAACAACCAAAGATACATTTGGGCATCTGCTATTGGTAAAGATGAAAGAGTACCGTAAGTGTGAAGCTTGCATACACAGGAGAGAAAAATCAGTTTTAATGCACTTCATTAAACTGATGGTGTGCTTATCAATCGTGCATAAAAAATATATAGCAGAGGATGGTTTCGATCCATCGACCTCTGGGTTATGGGCCCAGCACGCTTCCGCTGCGCCACTCTGCTGACAGCTGTCACAGTGTGATTCAACACAACTGCTCTATCTTTGCTCTCTAAAAGTGCGCCCAAGATGAAAAGTTTCAACGGCAAACGCAGACGTCACTTTGAGCACTTGGTCTTTTATAATACGAATCATCACACGCTGCTCTACATGGGCGTGTCTTCAAGATCGTTGAGAACCAAACCTTCTGCTTTCCGAGGCAACTGATTCTTTCCTTGTTAATTCACAAATCTTCAATGAGAATCAGTGAAACGAAAACCAAACACATGTACACACTCGCGTCCTAGCCTGAAAGAAAAATGATGGAAGCATTTGAGGAATAACAAGAGTAGTCTGAACAGCTCCAGTCTATCAACTGCTCTACAAAGTGATCGCTACTTCCACACCCAGTTTATAACACTGAAAATGATTCAGGAAGCACAGCAAAGTTCTAAAAGCAGTGGTTAAAAAGCGTCTACTGTAGATACATAAAATGACAATTTCTCAAAAGTAAAATCTTCAGCTTTTAAATATTGTCATCCATATATTTTCGTTTTTCTCTTTTTTACATAACACGCTTTCGAGAAATAGACTGTCTTGTAATGAAGGCTGCATTAGAAAATGTGTGTCTAAATTAAAATCGGGTTTATGACTTCTGCGTTTTTCAGCTTTCTTAGCGCTTGGGTCTCGATTCAGATATTGCAATGAAAGCAACAGTGGAGTAAGTTTTCCTTTTCTAAATCAAAGGTGATCTGCTCACAAGGAAGTATAAAAACTTCAGCGTTTACTTTTTGAAGACCGCAAATTGTCGAAACACTATTGCTTCATAAGCTAATAAGTAAGGTTTTTGAGCACGCATTGTATTACTAATGCTGTTATTAATTAAAAAAAAGCTTAAATTCACATAATGGAATTCGGACGGCTCAAAGTAGTCTATTCTTTGGACAACTTTACTTGCCCGCTGAGTAGAGTTTAAAGCAACGGCAGCAGTAGCAGTAGCAGTAATAGCAACAACGTGGTTAGAGTGTCACAATACACTCTATGAAATTATTGCGGCTTCAGATCGTTTTGTTCTGTTGAAGCTGCCTACAGGCTCTGAATTGCTGACATCGGCTGTGATCTTTTTTCAGGTTTCATGAAATTCTTCACATATTTGAAATATTTAATTCGGGTTCGCCTTATACACGGTGCAAACCGTACCTGCAGCAGAATGCTGTGGCACATGAAGCCGTTTTGTTTATCGGTTGTAAGGATTTAGGAGCGTACTACAAATCGAGCAAGCGAAAATAAAATTTAACAGGAGTCACTTTTTGGATTGCTAATTCATTGTGCTCTGCTCGTCTAGGTTCAAATCCCATCCTTGTCATGGTTAAGGCCTGAGACGTGTGTGTTTTTTCTTAACGGTGTTTGCATTTGTTTCCTCTTTACTCTTGTAAACTCAGGATTTTTTTTCCTTGGTGGCAACAATACGCTTCTGCAATACAGTAAATGGTAGACTCTGCTTTCAAATTAGCTGCACCGGGATTTAAAATTCAGGAATATGAATGGCCAATTGCTTACAGCTAGGGTTTTTACGTTTTCTTATTTAGCGATTTGTGTATCAATCTTTTAACAATTCATTAAAATGCTAACAATATGTAAAATCAAAACAACAGCACCGTTAAATGCTGGGGAGACAGGTAGTTGTTTTTTTCATCAGATGCCAATCTCTAATGCTGTGTGTGAGAGCTTACGTACCTTTCCTTTTCTCACATTTTCTGACAACTATTCCAAAGGGGCACCCTGTCAGCTCCTAATACTTTTTAAAAGTCTGCCTGCATGTTTGATTATTGTCGTTTTATTTAGAAAAAGTTCAATATTGATCATAACTAAAGAAAATTAGGATCACGAAGAAAAAAAGGGCTGAAGATGCGAGTCGCTCTTGAATCAAAGCTGGGCGACACGGGCTTCTGTTCTGATATGATTGTACGAGAAGCAGGAGGAATCTCTTCTCTCCTATGGAGCATGAGCTGAATCAGGAGTGAGACATTTCGTATGCTCGTGCATATGTTAACACATGACCTACATCGTAAAACTAAATTAAAAACTAACATTAAGTTGTCAAAGACATTCATTTATATACAAACAAGAGACAGACATAGTAATGATTCTACATTAACTTGTCCTGCACTGATCAGACTAATTGAAATGTATGAAAGCCCGTTTCCGCCAGGGAGTTACAAAAAAACGCGCTATGGTATCGCAGAATTCCGACTAAGTAACTCAGAATTGCGACTTAGTAACTCACAACTCCGACTTTATATCTCACATTTGCAACTTCGAAATAGCCCATATTTCATTGTCTGTCCTTTTGTTATTGTAACGGATTCGGGTTCTAGCTAGCAAGGCCTGGGTTTGAGCCAATACAGTGAGGCACGAAGTAGGGTGGGAGCGGCGAGGGCACAAGCCCTAGAACCCGAATTCGTTACAATAACAAAAGGTCAGACAATGAAATATGGGCTTTTCGAAGTCGCAAATGTGAGAGATAAAGTCAAAATTCTGAGTTTTTATGTCGCAATTCTATGATTCTAAGTCACAATTCTGAGATACCATAGTGCGTTTTTTTTACTCCCTGGCGGAAACGGGCTTCCATAGGTTCTCAGTGCTGCGAAGCAAAAGCAATCTCTGGAAAATCAGACAAATTATTATCAGATCATGTCAAAAGCTGATCAGTATTTCTTTACTGGGAAGCAAAGAAATGCTTGTATTACACATTTTAATATGACATGCAATTACACATGAAAAATAGTAAAATTATTTTCATTGCGGTACGTGTTGATAGAACAGCCCCCTCGATAAAAGAAAGTGTGGACGGACTTGTCGCATGTTCCGTACTCTGTCTGACAGCGAGTTTAACACACTTTCCACGGAAATTAGAAACTAATTGAACAATAAATTAATCTGAGCAAATTTTACACGTGTGGGTGATTTAATTCTGTCGAAATTGCGTGGAACTCCTCCGCTGAGGTCAGATACACACGGGAAAATGTTCAGGCGGCTTCACGGAGTCCCGCCTCAGACTGAAATCAGGTTCTAATTAGACGCTGAGAACAATCCGGATCTCTATATGTAATTGATTGTGTTGATTGTGTGACCAGGTGTGCGGTAACAGGTCCTGCCAGTATAAAAACCTAGTCACCGCGTTCACACTTTATGCTTTCTTGCTTCAACACAGTTTATTGGTTTACTTATTTTACTCCTGTAGCAATTGAGCGGGACGTTAATTTGGCGATGCGCTCGTTTCTCTTTATGCTGTGCCTGTGCACAGGGGCCGGGCTCCCCGCACTGGTTTCCGCCGGGCCGGCTGGCTGGGACTCTCGGGAATTGGCGCTCCAGGCCGACCTCCCGGCTCCTGAAGACGCAGCCCAGTTGGAGGATTTGAACCTGGCAGATGCGCCCTCCGAAGACCTGTCTGCAAGCGAGAACGACTCGCAGTCCTTGGCTCCCGACTTTCCGTGTCCAGAGACGCGTACTCGCCCTACTTCGACAAGGAGAAGATGAAGCCCGAAGCCGGCAGCCGCCCCTTACCCGCCTACATCAAGAGCGTCCTGTTTCCTCCCCAGGGAGGGCGGCAGCCGGCTCGCCCGGCCATCGGGGGCACCCGAGGAGTGGCTGTGTGGTGTGACTCCAGCAGGATGTACGTGAGGGTCAGTCGGCTCCTGTTCGGCTTCAGCTGTCGGCCATCGGAGGTGACCTTGGGCAACTGCAGCGTCAGCCGAACCACACGCAGTTACTTCTACTTCATCTACGGGCTTCACGAGTGCGGCACCGAGCGATCGGTAAGCGTGTCTTCATCTACAGGCAGTGTATCGACGTGAGCTGTAGGGCCAGTGTCGGGGTTGCCTTTCCTGGGAATATCCCTTCCTCTGTGACCCTGCAGGTTGTCCAGGGCCGCCTGGTGTACTCCAACACTCTCCGCTATGCCCCGCCCTCCTCCAGTGCACCTGTGCATCGCTTCATTCCCTTCTCTGTGCCGGTCAAGTGCTCCTACAACAGGTAGGCAGGGCTCTGCTGCTGAGAAGCCACTAGGAAAGTGTCCAGAAGCCCCTCATCCCCTCTGTTCTGCAGGTTCCACTACTCCTACAAGGTTGGCTATGTCCCCACGTGGGCCAGGAGAAGGACCTTCTTCAAGGACCTGAAGAACAAACACAGCTTTGTGCTGCTCACCACCAACTGTAAGCTCCTTGAGTGAGTGGCTCCTCCTGCCTGCAGGGGGTGCTGTGTGCAGGTGTAATGCTGCCTCTCTCTCTCCAGCCCGCTGGGTCCGGCTCTCTCCTAAGGATGAGTACTTCCTGGGTCAGCCCATGTACTTCCAGGCCACTGCCTACTTTGCCACAGCAGAGCAGAGGCTGTACATCCACTCGTGTTATGTAACGGAGAAACCAGACCAGCACTCCCAGCCCCGTTTCCCTGTGATCGACAACTTGGGGTACGGCCCCTTCTGGGAGGGGAGGTGGGCAGGAGCCCTGAGAGCCTGCAGGGGTTCGTCCTTGTCCTTGTCCCCAGGTGCATGGTGGACAGCAAGGCAGATGGCTGCCTGTCCAGGTTTGTCCCCTCCAAGCAGAAGGATGTGCTCCGCTTCACAATTGATGCCTTCCTCTTCCAGAAGAAGCTGTCCAGGAAGGTACTGCTCTCAAAGGCTGCTCAGCCTTCTTGCTCTACTGATCCATGGTCTGCTTTCACATCCATGATCTAGATGTGAACCAGACTGTGGCAGCTGTAGTGCCTAGAGCTGCCAGCTTGCCTTCACTGATGGCAGAAGGTCTTTCTCTGTCCCTCTATTGGCCTTGATCCCTTAATGCTGTGACCTTCCCTCTTGCAGCATGAAGTGACTGAGCTGTACATGCACTGTGTCATGGCTGTGGCTCCTGCTAAAGCAACACCAGGGACCAAGTCCTGCACCTACAACAGGGAGGCTAAGAGGTACTTCTGCAAGGAGCCTGCTGAGGGTGCTCTGGGACATGCCAGGTTTAGGCCTCACCTGTCCTCCTCCTCTCCTCCAGGTGGGAGGAGCTGTATGGTGACCATGAGGTCTGTGCCTGCTGTGAGTCCAGGTGTGCTGGCAGTCGGAATGAAGGTGGGTCTGGTTCTCTATCCCTTGTGGATGCATCTCTGCCCAAGAGACAACCATGCTTGGACAACTGAGGAATGATCCCGTGCTGGACAAAGGGACTGTTTAGATGAGTAGACTGTGGGTCTCTCGGTATAGCGGATCCCTTACTCCTGGGTGCTGCTTGTCCACAGGTCCCAGGAGCCTGGTGACCAGCAGTCGGGTGGCTGTGGCACCAGTAGAAGCTCCTCTGGATGTGGGAGCTGACTGGACTGAGGATGAGGAAGGAGACCCTCAGACCTCCAGTGAAGATGCTGAGAGCACCAGTGAGGATGTGGAGGGAGCAGATGACTTTGGAGATGTTGGCCAGTGGACAGGTAGGGTCTGGCAGGAGGAGCTCCTGTAGGGGTGGTGTCCTGCAGTGTAGCTGGATTGTTCTCCTTCTTCCTCCCCAGGTGCCTGAATGAAGGCTCCAGCCTGGCCCTTGTGACTCTCCTGCCTCCACTCGCCTTGTAATGGCAACATCTCAATAAAGCTGTGAAAGACCCTTCTGCCTGCCCTTGTTTCTTTATGGTTTATAGGTTTGAATGGGGTGGAGGAATTCAAGGGAAGTGAGACCCATTAATCAAGGGAAGTATTTGTGGGGGTTCCCCTTTCAAGAATGCTTCCCGTATTGTTGCCAATGAGGACTGAAAATGGCTGGAGTAATAAAGCATTGTACTGGGGGAAGATAGCCGCACTATTCCTTGGGCAGGTCATTGTGACTTTTTTACTGGGGGAGAGACAGAGGTGTTCAATATACTGGCAGTCCTCCTGTTTCCCAGAGGGGTAGTGCTTATGGAGTGTGAGTTGCTACTGTAGTGCCCAGTAAGAGTGAGATCTGATGTCCTATTCTAGGCTGCACAAACTTCCTAAAAGAAACACAAGGAAGGGATTGTCAACAGGGGCTTGGTGTAAAGTAGGCCTTCCCTTCCTTAGCAGAGGAACAATTCTGGTGCCCAAACATCAGTGAATAAAGGTACAGTTAGAATCTTGGAGGTCTTGTCTTATGGGTGTTGGTTTCACAGTATTGGACAGTCACGGGAAGTATTCAGATTGAAACTGGAGATCCCAGTACTTGATCCGGAAGACAAGTGTTCACAACCACCTCTACCAGCAGCACAGACTGTGTAGATTGAGACTGAACGCTTACTACACAAAGCCTCTCCACTGTTTCAGTGTCCCATGTCATGAATTTCAAGTGAATCCTAGTCTCCCGTTGTGACTACCTATAATTTGCACAAATCCTGCTGGCCCACTAACACTGTTAATTTTTAGCCCTACTGCAATGCCCTATTAAAGTTTCAAGGATTTAGGATAAACTATTTTATATAATGGTTCCAAAGGTGGCTTCGCAAAGCACTTGAAATAATTACAATAAGAATACACAGGATAAAACAATTCCAATAGACAGAGGAGACCATGGATGGTGGTACTGTAGATTATGCCGGTTCAGGGACGCCAAATATGTAATCATAGTGGCTCTCTGAAGGCACCAGTTCTGTAGGGTTTGGGCATTTACTGAGACAATTATTAATTGTAGCAGTAAATCACAAAGTTGATTCTTTTGATGGCTTTAGAATCCAACCATGCGACATAACTCAAACAACGCGCACACACAGGTACTAATACACAAGGATACATTTATTAATACATAGAATATGCATATAAACCTAACAGATCTTATCGAGAGGGTTATCAGAATACAAAAGATATATATTCAATCAGTTACAAAGAGTTACACATCAAGAGGACATACGTTCAGTATATCATTCATTAAGACCGTTTCGTAAAGTGGACTTGGTTACAACTTCTACATTAGATACTCAAACAAGTACATAACTCTTAGGAATTAAATTGATATCAACTGGTTGGGATAACAATTGAATTCTCGAGCTGTAATGCATTGAAGTTGAATACTCATCCAATCTTTGGGGATTCAGATCTCCTGCGGGCACAAAGGAACAGTTGCAGGCTGTTGCTGTCCAATCCGCGCTCTCTGGCTCGGTGCCAGGCTGTGCTGTGCGGCTTGCGACGGTGCGCTGCTGATGCTCATTGTTGGCTTTAACTAGCAAAGTTTGTGCACAGGAGAAAAGATGACTGTGGGTCCCAGCAAGTCAGGAAGAGGACCGGTTCGTTCCTGATGAAGAGCTAGTTCTGAATAGTGATTCAGCTTTCCACAGTTCCGACCTGTTCACGAGGCCTGCTGCTGGTTACTCTCTGGCAACCTCCACTCTAGACTCTTCGAACAAAGGAAGGTTCTGGCACTCGGACACACTGGCCGTTCCATGGTTGTCCGGGCTGAGTCTCAGGATGGTCAGGAGGCGCGCTGCGAGAATGTCCTGCCCTTGGGAGCCTTCTGCTCCTGGGCCGTCCTGCCCTGGAATTCTCCTTTGAATTCCCTTTAGAACAGTCCACAGAATCCTCTCCAGAATCTTGCTGAATCTCAATCTGAATCTGAATCTCTGTGTTGCCTGTTTTTACCTGGAGGAACTTCAGCTCATTGATTGGCTAAAAGTTCCATGGGCATCAGAGTCCCACGTGGGTTACTCGGCCCTACCAGTCCCTGATTGGTTGATCAAGGTGAGATATGAGTCACTTACTCCTGACACTTAGTAATGCAGTCCAGATGTCCAACTGGCACTCCCTAGACAGATAGGCGCCAATGGGTGACCATTGATCATGATAGCCAGGCTTAGCTAAGTGCATCCCCTTTGGGAGCTGTCCTTGGACCTTAAATCACCTTGCATGAATGGTTTCTCTGTGGCTGCACCACAGAGATGAACAGAGAAATGAGGCCTAATTTGGGAAAGCTCAGAAACACTTAATTCTGCCTTATTTTTAAGCCTCGCCGCTACATATCCCCCCTTTTTGAAGGTCACGAGGTCCTGAGGCGTTGTTGCCTTCAAAACAAAACAGAGTTAAGTGATGTCCCTTGTCATTAGAACACTAATCTTAAATGTCTACATTACTCCTCGAGAATTCATACCAGAACCAGCATTGGGAACAAACAGGATGAATAACATCTGGAGTATGTATAAACACGGTAGGAGACATTATCTCAGTCTAGGAATTACACATGAGGAAGTTCACTGTCAATATCTGATACCTCTGTAGTAGATATTTGGGGAGAAGTCACTTCCTTTCTTTTGACATGCTACCTTTGACTCATTCATGCTACCCAGAGTACATCTTGATGTGAGACTACATCATTCAGAGTACACTGAGAAAGGGACGCGTCACTTTAGGAAGGGGGCGCTGGAGAGAGGAACAAAGGGCGCGATGAAACAAAATGCCGAAACCTGGGATCGAACCAGGGACCTTTAGATCTTCAGTCTAACGCTCTCCCAACTGAGCTATTTCGGCGGTGCGCAAAGCCCACAGCCACCTGCTCCAGCCTTCCTGTGTTGTGGCATGAGCGCACCAAGAGTAGCGGGAGAGTGTTGCAGGAACGTCACTCAGAAGGAAAGCCACCCAGCTGCGCCCTCTGAGCTCTGTCCAGCGCATCTTCCTCGCATGGACTCCTGCCTGCGACGGGCAGGAAACAATTAGCAAGAACAGAACGACACCCCATGGGTGTCTCATGACCGCACCTTAGGTTGTGACACGTGCAGGTGTGAGGGGTTGCCGGGCTACTTTGGAGCAGAGCTTGGGCGGAGGGGGGGCGGGAAAGCAGACAAAGAGGTGACACCTCAAGGTCTGCACGATCACAGCTCTCCGCCGCCCCAGGCTTCCGCTCGATAAGCTACTGGACACACCCGCCCCTCCTCACACAGACCGTGGAAAAGCCCCCGAGTGGGAGGGCTCTCTCTTCCTCCCAGGAGCTCTTGGACACGACGCACAGACAGGGCGCGGGGAGCCGCCACCTGCAAACACGGCTCCAGGCAGGACTCCACTCCGCAGGAGCCGCAGAGCAGAGGAGATGAGGGCAGCTTAGCTCCTGTACAGAGACCTGAGCTGTTGTTGCTGTGGATGCTGTCTTTTCTGTTCTCGGGGTAGGACATCAGGAAGCACATTGAAGCGCTGCGACATGCACTGTAGAGATCCCGCCACTACTGGGCCCGATTTCCCCGGATCGAAACCGGGCGGAAACAGGCCCGTTTCGTTTGTTGCCATGCACACTGTTTGGGGATTCGCCTAGCGCTGTGATCGAACAGACCCACTCACCTCTTAGTGTGGCGGGATCTGCACAGTGGATGTCGCAGCGCATCCTGCTTTCACTTCAATGCGTGTCCTGATGTACCCTGGTCTCCCGCGTGACAGGTGGGGATACTTGCCACTATACTAACGAGGAAGACATCGCTCTCTGCTTAGTGTGCAAAACACTTACTTGCAGCATTGTGGGTGCTGTGGTTTAAATGATATTGGTTTGTGAACAGAATACCCCTATCCCAGTACATTGTGCCACATTAAATAAACACACGAGAAAAAGAGATTCAGAACGCAAAGCTGTGTCAGTGTTCTGTGTAAAAAATCGGTTTGAACATCATGGGAGCTGTTTTTAATAAGCTGCTGAGTAAAGAATATTTTAATCTTCCTGCTGTCAGTAGTATTGTGCATATAGTTGACTCTTACCTGAATGAAAACAGGACGTAAAGGAAGGGTTTCAGAATTCAGACAAAGCTTTATTCCCGTGCTTACAGTCTGAGTAATTGGAGACTGCGCTATTCTGTTGCCTATGGTCATATACGGGTTTTTCGCATGAAGCCGTATTGAACAGTATTTCTCGCGTTGTGAACTTGTGTATACAGCGGTCCCCCGGGTTCCAGTTAGTGCGTAATTACGCATCGATGAAAAACCGGAGGTTTAAAAAAAGATAATTAGCTCACTGATACTTTGATGTAGAGGCTGTGGAAATATCCACGTCGTGGTCTTTAAAATGCATTTGGTTTGAAGGCGTTCTGTGCTTCCGTTGCGAAGATATGGACAAAAGACTATTCGTGCTTGGTCCAAGAAATGTAATATAAACGAAAAAGTAAAGGCTGAGAAAGCATTCACAATGTATTTTATGCACAAAGCAAGTATTCTCGCGATTCTAAGAGGTTTCGTGTAAACGCTACAGGCGTGGCAAAATCGTTTTCGAACTTCAAGCTAACTTTACCCCGGTGTTTTACCCTGCTCCTTTCTACACTGAACTGGTCATTTGGACACCGTAAGACAAGAGAGACACATTTCTATGTAATCAGGAAACCAGGAATCCTAACCGTTAGCCCGTTAGTGCCACAGGAAAAAAAAAACGTTTCAGCAAGATAAAATTGCAGGATAAACACATTTTTTTCTTTTTCGTAGCGCTTGTGTTTTGTTTGATTTAGCGAATTTTATACACTTTATTTCTGACACATGACTTAAAAGGCTGGTAGAGTATATTTAATACAAGAGCGCTGAACAACAATTTTCATCTACCGTATTGTCATGTTTTTTAAAAAAGCAAGTTAAATGCATATATAGTAAATGTTTTTTTTTTCATATAATAGTGTTTATGGTCTGATAAACGTAATTCATTATTTAACGGACATTTGGTATAATTAAAAAAAAATACTCATTCACGAATGTAAACATTTTTTACAATAACGTGTTCTATTGTGATCTTGCGCCCCATGCAGCAATATCACCAGACAGTTTAATGGTCTGTCGTCCTTTTACAGTTCTGGGTTTTATTCTGTCTTCAGATGCACCAGATGTATTTTTAAAATACGTAAATAACAATTCTGGTGCAGCGAGGCATTCTGATTAATTCAGATTCACTCTTCACGTGTGTTATAGATATCATATAATGTTTTTGTATCCACGCAAAACCTCGCATGAAGTTGATAAACTTTGCCTGTAACATATTTAACAAGGTACAGTGCCAAACTATTAAAATACATCAGAAAAGAACCCGAACTCATCTAATTTATGTATTTGAAACGAACGGATGGGAGACTTTAATATGGCTTTCTGGAAATTCACTTTTAGGAGTTTTCGGAAGTCTGGACCCAGATATACAGTGAGGGAGGAGTGCTTGACTTCCTGCTTTCAGCTCGTGCATTGTTTCTACTTGTGACCACCAACAGAGAGAGCTTTACCGGTTCACAGAAACGTCCCAGGAGGTTTCTGGGTTAAGATGGAAGAATAAATTTAATAAATGGAGATGTTATTGCCGCTGGGGAGTATGAAGGCGGTTTAGCGAGGCGGTGGCGTGTCGAGGGAAGAGACGCGCATTCCTCACGGGCAGCGCAGAGCAATGAGTCACACCTGCTGCGCGCTGAGTCCTGTCCTATATAACCGCTGAGCCCGGACACCCACAGCCTTTCCAGCCAGTGCTGGAGTTTTTTTTTTAAATAATACTTCAGAAGGTGCAGAAACGGACTCTTTTGCTCAGTTGAGGCTATAGGAATCTGTGTTTCTTTTCAGGCTGTCAGGAATAGCGCTTATGATATTTTTTTTTTCTCAGACTAAACAGTATCATTGGGCTGCATTTCAGTTAAACGCCTAGTTTAGGAAGATCAAGAATGAGTTAGGGAAGGCAGAGGTGGAGACTAATGGAAGTTATGAAAGCCATTAATGGGTTGTCTCTGCTTGAGCTTGATTTACACCTTCATAGTGCGAAGTCTAGGGGTTAATTGCAACAAACTGAAAGTGAAGTACTAACAGGCGTTCAACCCGTGTTTAGTACGCAGCTGTGGTCTGAAGTTGTGCTCCACCTTAAGTCCAATTGCAACGAACGATGCTGCTGTGCTTAGTCCAGCACCGTACTAAACCTGTTCTCAATTGCAACGAACACAGAGTAATAGTTGTTGCCCTCTAGAAGTGACTAAACTAGTGAATTATTTTAAACCACGTCTTAATATGGCTTGAGCAACTTAGTACCATAACGATGAATTGCATTAGAAGGCTCCAGAATATAATGGAAATAATATCGTTACCACGTACTGAATTTATGCATCCGTCGCTTGGAAACATTGTAATATTTAATTAAAATTGCTTAACACTCATACCACATTTATTCATGATGAAGTTGATTTAATGTGGGTATTTACAAAAGTGACATTTACTTATGTTGAATGTTAATCATTACTAGTAGCTGTGAAGTTTAAGGTGCTAGGGAGTGAAGAGAACAGAACCTAAGCTATTATTTATATAAATGTAGCGTGAGCCTTTAATGTGTTTTATAAAATCGAGGAGTCAACTGGATAGATTTGTTAAATATTTTAGTGGTGGGTCTCCGTATTTGTGGTTATCGGAGGAAAGCAGGGATGAGGAGGAAATAGGTGGCACCCAAGCATGTTAAAGGAAAAAACTTGGCATCTTAAGTGATTTATGATGGTTTACAGTCCCTTTTCTGTCCTGTGGCTGTGATCCAATGACTGTGTTGAAACAGCCAGGGTTGTGCTAGCTCTTGATGGACTGGTATGCAAACCAAATGACAGACAAGCAAAGCGTTGTTTTACAATTCTGAAAGCTCGTTCAATGTGGCTTCTTGTGTTTTTATGACTCCTGTTATAGTGCTGGTCTTGTAATGTTGTTGGATTGTGCGCAGGTGTCAGAAGATACCGTTATAAAGGATAAGCATGAGTTAGCAAAACAACATGCCAGCAAGCACTTCCCCACTTTGAAAGGAAGATGCTGGAACTGATTCTGAGAAGGTCAGACGAACAATAATTGTTGTATTTATTTGCTCAGGTAGTTTTATAAGTTTAATTTTCAGTTAAGTTCTGTTAAAAATAAATGAATGTCAAATTAATACAGTAGTGTCCTGTCTCAAGCCCACAGCCGCAGTTCTCATTTGTTTTGTGACTTATTGCAATTGAGTATCCCTCATTTGGTGAATTGTAGCCTCAATGCAATTCTTACATTTAAAAACTATATTTAAACTAAATTTCCTGACTAATTTTAAACAAGAGACAAAGTAATTAGCATGGCCTATGAATTAACCTACTAATCAGATGAAATGTTCTGATGCACAGTCCCCTGCAATTCGGGCTAAATAGCACAACAACAATGCTGAGCCCTGTGAACTGGATTAAGCACAAGATGAGCTGAGCTCCAACTTTGTTCCAAATGTTTATTAAGCACAAGTTGAGCTGAACTGAAAGGAAGACATTGGAACTGACTAAAAAATAACTTAATTTGAAATGTACGCTCCTACTGATACAGGAGAGAGAGAAAATCAAAGTTCTGAAAAGTAAGCACAAGGCACACCCTGCTAAAGAAATGTATTGCCTTAAAAAAAAAATGCTTAGGTCGGAGGAACAATTGTTTTTTTTTGCACAAGTTTAATTTCCAGTTCTGTTAAAAATTAAACTTAACTTTACTGGTTATTAGTCGGTGTGTTTTGTAATGATTTAGCTATAACGATGTGTCCACTTATTCATCTGGAGTGTTAAACAAAATTTATGCTGCAATAATACAGTAGTGTTTAATTTCAGATGCACAGCTGCGGTTCTCATTTGTTTCATGACTAATTACAATTGGGTATCTCATTTAATAATGACGTAGCCTCATCAGGTGAATTGTAGCCTAAATGCAATTCTTAAATTAAAAACTAACTGATTTGTCAGGAAATTTAGCTTGAATATAAAGAAGAAACAGAAAAGTAATTGTATATTAACGTGGCCTATGTATTATCCTACTAATCAGAAGTGTTCTGATGTACAGTCCTCTCCAGTTCGGGCTAATTAGTATAACAAGGCCGAGCCCTTGGAACCGGATTAAGCACAAGTTGAGCTGAGCTCCATCTTTGTTCCACATGTTTTTGCTGCAATTGAACTCGGAGCGGGAGATGATCTCCAGAATGTACCGTACTAACTTAGCACGCAGCTGTGTTTTAACTTGGGATGTCCATTGCAATTGACCCTGTGGGTTTATATACATGGGTTTCTCTGCATACACTACCATAAAGGAGGAATGGTGAGTTGGAGGGAGGGCGACAGCTTGGTTTATCAAGAATACACCAAACTGAGTAGAACTACAGATCCAACCATTCTAAATGTGCAGTAAATAGCAGTGCTTGTTCTGCAAAGAACTGTAGGATACCGCATGATGTATCAAAGTAGGGTGAAATATCTTGTAAAACCGCCAGGTGGAGCTATGAAAGCTTAATGTCTCATGTGCAGCATTTGCGCTGTTGCTAGAAAATGTTTGGTTTTGAATCCCTGTCAATACTGAGGGACAATCTTTTGTCAATTACAGAATTTAACAGTCTAAACGGTACATACAATTTAATAATTTTAAGCTTTGTATAACATTGATAAAAATTAAACTGATTAAAAAGTACACTGAAGTGTTATAGAGGACACGCGTTGTGTATTCTCTTACATTTAAAAAAAACATTCATTTTAATGTGATATGAAAGATTAATAAAGAATAATATTGGATAGGCTGTAAGCTCAAAATATTACCATAGTCCACTTTCTTTCTAAACATCTGCATCAATTTGTCTCATTCACCCATGATTACTTAAACATTTTGCCTGCCCTTTTCAGCTTTAGCTTTGTTTGAACCCAGCTCCTGGCATGAGTTTTCCTTTAACAAAAACATTTCTTTGAAAAACTAAAATAGTAAATTATATTGATTTGTTGCTATTTCTAAATATCACAACATGTTCAAAGTTAAGTGATTTATTAATAACTAATAATTTCAAACTGCTTGTATTCTAAAATTGTATTTTATTTGGTGGTGATTTGTCACTGTTTTCACAAACTTCAATTTATTAAACATCTGAGATATGGTGTTCCAGACCTCTGTTTACTTTCTGAAACTCCATCGATATTTCCTGTTTTCACACAGATAAGAATAAACTGCACGTGCAAATCTTTTCACAAGTGTAAAGATGTTCTGTGCTCAATAGCTCTTTAACACAGTACGCATTATGTCATATCTTTAAGCATCAGTTGAAGCATTCTGAAGTCTGACAATCGTAAAAAGTTACCAAATAATTTTGGTGAAACTGTTACCTGTCCTGGATAAAGCGATTAGAAAAAAGTTGGATTTACACTTGTAAGAAACTTTCTGATTTTAATGGGATATGGAAGATATTAATAATAAATGATTGGATGGTCTAAATGGAAGATGTATAGAGGAGACATGTTGAGTCTTTTCTTTTCAGCTTGAAATTAACTTTTGCCTACTATGTATATTCCATTGCAGCCATTTTAATGCAACGCAGCTCCATACTTCTCACAAAGTCTAGGCTAGGTGTTACACCTCACTGTGTTTATGTAGATTAGACAGTTCTACTTGGGGAGGGGAAGGAACTTTCAGTTTTCTGGTGTCATTGTTGGCCTTTAACATAAGGCAATCAGCAATCAAATGTCCTGTTTTTTCTTAAGTTGAACAAAGATGTGCCACATGCATACAGTGTCATGTTGTATACTTTTAATGCTACTACAGTACAGCTTGTGGGAAATATATTTGTCCTGTATCAAAGTTTAACTTACCCTACACCCTACATTACAAACTGAGTGAATTCAACAGAATCGACGGCTAAAAGCAACATGTCAAAATGTTCCCAAAATAACAAAAAGTGAACGAGTTGAGGATTCGATAATAGAGTAATCATAACAATAACTCCCGAGTTGTTTAATGCAATCCAAACTAAAGAAGGACACTTAAATAAACATGAAAAGACTATTTTTTCTTTGACGAAAAGTAATGTCGCACTCTCTCTTGTTTAATCTGATTGTTTTATTGCTGCACAGACTAAAACCAGAGAGAAATAGCACCTCTTTCTTTGAAGCATTTTGTTTATCCTATCATGTATCGGTTTCCAATCATACAAAGTAAGTTCTGAGAATCTCCAATTCAACATACCTATGTTTTCCTGGAGAATGCAAAGCCCTTTTGCCTCTGGACCAGTCAAAATTTATGGATGTGGTTCACCCCCAGTCCCAAAATTGCGAAACATAAGAGTGGCGTAGCGGTCGGCTCTGGCTGTCCCCTCTGTGCCGACACACTGCACATTCAATCCCTCCTTCTCTTGACTGATGGGCAAAAGGTGGACATCTGGGAGAACTGTACGTGGCATCTGTGAGTTCTGCTGTGTAGATGGTGCTTCCTGAGGGGAGAGAGACAGTGGGGACGGCACCAGCCAATTCATTAGTGGTGGTGAGCAGAGAGGACAGGATGGAGTGTCCTGAGGGGGTGTGCTCTGCTGGGGGTGTAGGGTTGTATGGAGATACGCATTGCACCAGGTACAGCAACCTGTGTGGCAGGGAGGGGCACTTTTCAGGAGATGAAGGTCTGTTTGGAGACGGCTGACACCCTAGTGTTTGACTGCTGGAACATACAGATGCAGCCATTCAAAATGCGTGGCCGATACCGCATTATTTTCTGGTACGCTGTACGCAGTCTACCGCGAGTTACCGGTAAATACTGCTAGTTACCGTAAATTCTCCTATAATACGGCAAGCAAAATAATAGTATCCGGAATTTCCGCAAGGTGGAGCTAATAAAGCTCAACCTCTCATGTTTGAGCTGTCGCCATCAAAGTCTTTAACGAAGATATTACTAATAGTAGTAATAATGAATGACCTTGGACGAGCTGTAAGTGTAAACTCAAAGTATTGCCCTGGTCAACATTCTTTTTTTCATTGACCCTCTTTGTAAAAGTAACACCACAGCATTTCGTAATCATGCATTTGTTTCCAATCATACAAAGTACAGTAATTTTTGAGAATCAATTCACCATGCCTTTCACATGCTCATAAAAGAGATTGATTTAGGAACATAAACATATTACCGTATGCAAACTGTACTGTATACAGTATGTATATGTATATTTAATGTCTTAACTGTGCCCTTTAAGTATTGAATATTTATATGGAATTTTACCACTGAAGGGAAATCTTAGTGCCTGAGCATAAAAAGAATAGGAGCATACTGCAACGCGTGTGAAGGCCATAAACGATATTAATTTTGGAACTTAAACATACAGTATATGGCTGGTCTTGGTACTTTAAAGAAAACATACACACCAGTATTCCATTTCTCCCTAAACATTTTAAGCATCGAAGTCTTTAACTAACGTGATACCGGAGTAAACAAGCATACTTTTAGAATTTGATTAAAAGGGAATATAATATGGAATCGCGTATCTCAAGAAATTAATAACGATATGATTATAGTCGTGTACTGCGACAGGGCTGTGTAGGGCTGTTTTGCCTCTCTCTTCATGCGACTTCCCTTGTAGCCCACTGGTCTACGTGCCCGATTACCAACTCACAGGTCTTTTAACAAACATTTCTTCGAAAAAATAGAATAGCAATATTATGGACAATCAATTGACTTTTATATTTCAAAATATCACAACATGATCGATTCTAAGTCATTTTTGATAACAATGAATAGTCACCTTCTTCCCTTCTGACAACGGTCCCTGCTTCTGCTTCCTGCTTCTATTGTGTGTGTGTGTAATAGAGTAAATTTTTATAGAGAAATGGAGGCTGGACAGTATGCGTTACAATATAAACATTTATATTGATTTAAATTGTGTTTTGATTTAAATCGCAAATGCATGTTTAATTATATGTGTTTTTTAATCATAATCAGACTAATGCAACATAAATTGATACAGTATCTTTGTCTTCTAAGTATCTTAATAAACTTTCAGCATAGCTTTCTACCCGTTTAGATTTATTTTTCTTGGGATTTTGGGATCAAACGTGGAAGGATTAGATTGTAATCGTTTTTATTTTTCAAATACGTTTTAGAAAAGTGTAATCTATACCTGCCCAGACTGTACGCCTTCCTAAACCCCGCCCTGACCACTTTCACTCCTGTCCTGCTCTTCCCCACGCACCCCAGCCGGGCACTCGTCGGCCTCTGCCCGGGACGAATGTATATTTTGATCTGTACACCCGGCGTGGCACCGAGGGAGCGTCTGCATTTATAACTTAGTTTTTAAAATTAGTCAAGCAATATGAAGCATCTCCTTTTACTTTTAAGTCCCTTAAATACATTGAGCACAGCTTTCTCACCACTTAAGATTACTTTTTGATACCATCCTTACACAAAGCAGGAACTTTCCGATGACATACAGTACAAGTGGAAAGATTACAGATTTTAATCGTCTTTAATTTTGTTACGTTATACGTTTTAGGAACATTTCATCTAAACAAACACCACAAAACTATTCTCGATTGTATTTCTGAATGTTATGTTACACCTGCAGTAGTTCACTGTTTTAAATACATCGAATTAAGAAAGTTATGTGTAGCACTTTAGATCTTTTTTTCTGAACCAGGGAAAATCTGATCATGTTTCTCTATAACAATAATAAAAAATATTATTTTACATATCACCTTTAAAAGTGGCATCTCAAAGCAAAAAAGTAGATCGAAAAACAGTTAAAAGGGACCAAAGTAAATACCAGACAAACGCATACGCGTTTTTAATAGAAATGCTTTTATTCATTCAGCAGAGAGTGAGAGGGACATCCAGCAGAGAGAGACACACACACAGGTTTCCATTGACAAACGTAATTGTTTTTTTACATTCCTCTTGTCTAACAGGAATGTTTTGTTTGTGGACAGACTGTTAGACGAGAGGAAAAGAGCACCTCCTTCTACGAAGCATTTCGTTGATCCGATCACAAATTATTTTCCAGTCGCACAAAGTAAGGGTTGAGAATCTCCGATTCACCATGCTACTAATGGTTTCCCGGAGATTGAGAGGCAAGGCACTTTTGCCTCTGGACCCATCGAAATTTACAGACGTGGTCCACCCCCAGTAAATTTCAAAAACATGAGGGCGGCGTAGCGGTCGGCTCTTGCTTTCCCGTCTATGCCGATGCACTGCAAGTACAACCCCCCCTCCATCTCCTGAGTGATGGGTAACAGTTGGATATCTGGGAGAATTATTCGTCCAACTGGCGTCTGTGAATTCCGCTGTGCTTCCTGGGGGGAGATAGACGGCGGGGACAGCATCAACCAATTCCCATGCGGTGGTGAACGGAGAGGCCGGGATGGAGTGTCCTGAGGCGGTGTGTGCTCTGCGGGGGGCAGAGCTTCCACCAGGCATTGCAACCTGCGCGGCGGGGAGAGGCACTTTTCGGGAGACAGCTGCTCAACTGTTTGACTGCTGGAACATACTGTCTCCTTCCTCTGCATTTTCAGGAGTGTCTCTAGCCTCCCAGTCCTCCCCAGTAATGCATCGTACTGCTCCCGCTGCTGCCGAAATGTCTCCACACAGATGCTGCTTCTACAGGTTGGCACCCTGGCCAGTGGCCGAGAGCAGAGACCCACGGCCTGTGGCAAAATAACATAATTCATGTAAGAAATAAAGTCACACAGTAGTATTCATCAGTCGCGGAACAGAAGTCAAAATAAACTTTTCTTTTTTTCCGTCTTACCGCTTTCTTTTTTACTGTCCTGGTGGTAGATCGTTTTGCCCGTGCTGTGTTTTCTTGAAGAACAGGCTACGAAGAAATAATTAAAATTGAATTTAAAATTCAAAACTGCAATAATACCTTGTAATATACGCTGTAATCACGTATTTCAGATGAAGTCTGCTGTATTTGCTTACCCTTTGCTCTTTGGAAGCTGGGGCGGCAGAAGCACCCCGTCTCTTCCCGTAAAAGGTCTTGGTCTCCATACTGTACTGTGGTCGCTGTAGTGCAGGTTCGCAGTTTTTTTTGTGATGGGAGCTCACCCAATCCCTTTGTGTATTTATGCTATATTCACATGTATGGCTAGAATGTTCATTGTCTTCCAATGAAAGGCGGGTGCCTCTTGCCGAAGTCGGGAGACATTAGAGGCTTGCCACACCCGGACTGTTAAACCAACGCATTAGCACGTCAAACCCCATTGAGGAACCGGGCGCAATAATTGTTTTGTCCCTTGATTTACTGATCTGCATTAATTATGGAAATCGAGTTCCTGCTCTTTGCAGACGACCTGGTCCCGCTGTCGCCCACAGAACAGAGGCTGCGCCAGAACCTGGCGCTGCTGGAGCAGCACTGTCAGACCTGGGCGCCGACAGTCAATCTGGACAAGACCAGAGTTATGGTTTTCCAGAAAAAAAGCCAGACCTCAGGGAAACAGGTACAAATTCACACTTAACAACACATTAACACCTAACAACGGGAGCAGGGACGAATAAGGCCAGTACCCACTATTGTTAAACATACAGAAAAGAATATTAAAGTATTGAATATTAGTATTGGCTTTAGTATTAGCCATACAGAACATTAAAGTGCCCCTTTTCCATTCAGCAGGTGCCTGAGCCGCTGTGTCCCATCTTCTGACAGTCACCGTTGTGAATGTCTGTAGAGTGTATCTTATTTTTAGTACTAAAATAAATACTTAGTACTTTAGTACTAAGTACTAAAATACTAGTACCGAGGGAGCGTCTGCATTTATAACTTCGTTTTTAAAATTAGTCAAGCAATATGAAGCATCTCCTTTTACTTTTAAGTCCCTTAAATACATTGAGCACAGCTACTCACCACTTAAAATTGCTTTTTGATACCATCCTTACACAAAGCAGAAACTTTCCGATGACATACAGTACAAGTGGAAAGATTACAGATTTTAATCGTCTTTAATTTTGTTACGTTATACGTTTTAGGAACGTTTCATCTAAACAAACACCCCAAAACTATTCTCGATTGTATTTCTGAATGTTATGTTACACCTACAGTAGTTCACTGCTTTAAATACATCGAATTAAGAAAGTTATGTGTAGGACTTTAGATCTTTTTTTCTGAAGCAAGGAAAATCTAATCATGTTTCTCTATAACAATAATAAAAAACTTTATTTTACATATCACCTTTAAAAGTGGCATCTCAAAGCAATACAGTAGATCGAAAAACAGTTAAAAGGGACCAAAGTAAATACCAGACAAACACAAATGCGTTTTTAATAAAATGCTTTTATTCATTCAGCAGAGAGTGAGAGGGACATCCAGCAGAGAGAGACACACACACCGGTTTCCATTGACAATATTGTTTTTTTTCAATTACTCTTGTCAAACAGGAATGTTTTGTTTGTGGACAGACTGTTAGACTAGAGGAAAAGAGCGCCTCCTTCTACGAAGCATTTCGTTGATCCGATCACTAATTCTTTTCCAGTCGCACGAAGTAAGGGTTGTAAAGCGCGAAGTAAAGCGCTGAGTCTTATGGAATGTGTTCCGCCGGGGATTCAAAAAAATTATTTGACAAAATTTTTTTTTTTTCAATTCCTCTTGTCTAACAGGAATGTTTTGTTTGTGGACAGACTGTCCACAAACGTGAGACTGTCTTTCTCAGACTTACATTCCCGAATGTCCCCCGCCCCGGTCAACAATCCTAGGAAGAACACGAAACAGCCTGTTAATAAAATTTTTACAATTTTGTTCGGTCAGTTCTTCCTCCCAGAATTTACAGATTGCATCGATCAGTTCCTGCTTTGTGACGGGCTTAGCAGTTTTCCGAACGTAGTCTTTCAACGAATGCCAAACCATCTCTATCGGATTTAGATCTGGGGATTCGGCTGGAGTTTTCACCCAGTTCACTCCTTCTGCTATAAGCCTCGCCCTTACTGCTGTTTGTTTCGGATCGTTGTCTTGAAAGAGACGGTGCCTTGATCCAAACTGCTCCCTGATATATGGGGCAGCATGCTGTGTGACCACAACTTCCTCGTAGAATACACGGTCCATAATTCTTTTGAAAATAAGAAGTGGTCCCGGGCCTCTTCTAGATATACCCCCCCAGACGTGAACCTTCAGTGGATGTTTGGGCTTTGGCTTGTCCACATATCTCCCCTTTTTGCAAAATGCCATTGTTGAAAACTGTTCCAGAGCCACTGTTGTTTCGTCGGTGAAAAGTACATCCTGAAATGCCTCCCCCTGTTCAATCCATTGGAGCGCTTGCTTGAGTCTTTCCTCTTTGTTTTTTTGCCTTATCATGGGGCATGTGTTGGTTTTTCTGTATCTCCATCCAAGCCTCCTGCGTACTCTTCTTATCGATGTCGGGCTAATGTTCGCACCGAGGTCAGCCCATAGCCGTCTTTGGACTTGCATTGCCGGTAGCTCATCATTTTCATCAGTCAGTTTGTCGACAGCTCGCACAATAAGACACAATAAGGAAAAAAAAAGAGATCAGCAGTTAGTTTTAAAAATAATGTGCGTAGTTGTATTTACATGCAAGAAAGGTATTTTTAGAAATTTATTTACCTTAGATTCTCTTTGCCTCCTCTCCCCTTTATAATGCCATCTCACTGTGCTTTCAGAAACGAAGATGTCCATCGAAGCCAACTGCTGTACAATGTCCCATGTTGACTTCCCGTTTCTTTTCATCTTCATTATTTGGTGTGAGAGAGTCTTCGTGATTTTAGTCATTGTCCGTCCCCTTACCAAAGTGATACAGTGGTGCAGCTTGAATTCTGTACCTATATACTGTATGGTATGGTACAGATAAAACTTACACCATACCGATGAGCTAATGCCAGGGAAAGACACTCCTATTTTATTTAAAACACAATACGCCAGGAAATGTGTCTGATGCATTAGCAAGTTAAAACAATTGGGTCGAAAACCTGGGCGTAACACCATTTCCTTTTTCTGATCATTCGCTTTCTGGATACACATTTCACCTGTCCTGTTCTTTGTTTTCCTGGTTTGCTGATTATGCCTGCTGTGGTCCACTCCTAACCTCACACCTAAAGAATACTATTTAAAATTTCTTGGCGCAGTTCATTAACCCTTGTGTGTGCTGTCCGCGCCCAAAATGCAATTTAAAAAAAGTCAAAAACCGCGCTCAAAATGCAATTTAGAGCTTAATAAGATACACTCCACACTCATTCACAACAGTAACATATGAAACGTTTATTTTTTAATCGCTGTCTAAGGAAATCTCAGTATAACTTTGTTCATGAACAAACAGTGGCATGTTAAATTATTATTAGTTTTTTTGTTAACAAGGCTCGCCAGCTAATGTGAATTGAAACCTGTCTTGCTAGCTTTTAAAGTCGTGCATGTGTAAACGACAATTGAAATAGAGAAAAAAGACCTGACTGACAAGCCGATACATACTCTTAGAGTTTGATTAATAGGGAATATAATACAAAAATATAGTACTAAAAAAGGTACTACCAATTTTAAAGGTGATTTTACTTTTAAATAAAAATTTGAATCCCCTGCGGAACACATTCCATAAGAATCAGCGGTTTTACAGTACATATCGCCTTTAAAGGTGGCTTCTCAAAACGCTTTACAGGATAAAAACAACCAGAACAGCAACAACAACAATATTGTATTTCATTGCACTTTGAAAACCAAGTAATAACTTAACTATACGTGCAAACGTTTCATATGTTGCTGTTGTGAATGCCTGTGGAGTGTATTTGATAGTTGGGCATGTAGACCAGTAGGCTACAAGGGAAGTTGCATGAAGAGAGAGGCGAAACAGCCCTACACAGCCCTGTCGCAGTACACAAATATAATCATATCGTTATTAAATTCTTTAGATACGCGATTCCATATTATATTAGCAGAAAAGCTTAAAACTACCACTTTTTCACATTTATTTCACATGCTAGTTATATACTTCGATGCTTAAAATCGTTAGGGAGAAATGGAATACCGGCGTGTATTTTTCCTTTAAAGTACCGATTCCTGGAATCTGACTGGCTGACACCCCTCTGAAGTGGTTCCATAAAATTCGGTATACGGAAAAGAAAGCGTTGCTACATACGAGTATCTTTTAATACAGTCTTTGCTGTGCTCTTGAGGATCCTTGTGATATTTTGAGCTCTAGTTGAATGATAAGTGTCGCATTTTAAATCATTTTCGTAGTTAGAAATTATGAAACGCCCTGTTAAAAGCAAGGAAGTTTTTATGCCCGTTGAAGTAAAACAAAATGCCTGACAAAGTATGGCTTGGACAGATTCCGAGTGCTTGTACAAATGTGCTAAAGAAATTATACTTTGAGTATACAGCTTGTCCAAAGTCATCCATTATTAATACTATTAGTAATATCTTCGGTAAAGGCTTTGATGCATAAATATTTCTGATAAAGGTAGGTTGTGTACTTTTGTCCAACTGAGCAATCTTGCTTTCATAAAATATACCAACATTTTAATGACTGATGATTAACATGCTGTAATACACAGTTCTAAATTAAAAGCTCAAATGCTGTACATGAGAGGTTAAGCTCCCCCTGCCGGTTTTACAAGGTGACGCCGGATAGTTTCCGGGATGACGTCAAATGACGCGATTAACCGCGTGATACTGCGTGACACCGCGACACGCCCACCGGGGTATGCCGCGAAATACCCCACCCATTTTGAATTGCTGCATCTGTAATACCTTGTGATACATGCAAGTCATCTGTAAACGAAGATGTAATTACAATAAAATTGGCAATTCACAGAAAACCACAATTTGTATAATATTATTCCTCGTTATCAATGATCAATTAAAGGATTTGAAGAAACAGCAGCAATAGCAGATGATTTTGGTTTTGAACCCATCTTTACACCTCAATAATCCATTTGTCCTCGAAAAAAGAAAAGACGCATATTTTGAGTCTCATAATTATATGTGAATATGTGAATAACAGTTTAACCCCAAATGTCTGTAATTGTGATTCTGTTAAAATTCAAAAAAGCATCTATCAATAGTAAGAAATTATTAAGAAAGGAAGAAATTGTGTTATTTCATAAACTGTAAGACATGTAGACATTTACAGGTTATATCCTTTGCTTTGTCTTTTAACACAAGTGTTCAGGATCCAAGCCCATGTTTGGACGGTTGTGTTTCTCTTGTAATCATCAAATGTCATTATTTTGTCCTTCAGTTCTTTCTCGAGTTGTACCATGGATATTTTATACCATCGATACTTTTCATGCTCTTTTGCATTTTCCTTCACATACGGAAAAAAACTCAAGGCGTTCTTGTCACTGTGCTACACAGTACAGGACACGCAGTGAGTAATTTGCGCAGCTTTCAGAGGAATCCAGAGGGAGGACTCTTAATGCAAGGAGCTGTTTTTTTTTTGCATTAATCATTATTAACCAGAAACAGCTGCACAACTGGTTGCATTTGTGATTATGTCACTTCTCTGCTTCAGCAAGGTCAATAAAAGACTCTGAAAGTAGTAGAGAAAAACTGAATTAAAATCATATTAGCAATTCTGAGTGATATCTGCATACAGGCAATCCAATAAGAACGTTGAAATCTTTGAATGTCATCTTTCTATATATTGCGCTGCTTTTTACTTGGAGTAAAACTATTGGATTGAAGGGTTAAAATGTATTGTTGTTATTTGGAGAAATCAATGAACTCGTGATTTTATATGTTTTAAAAGACGGTCATGCGCACAGAAAAAAGACAGTGCTGATTATTTTTCTGGAGACGGAGCACTGATGACCTATCCGAGCCAATTGATAAAGCCCACCCAGTGGATACTCTAGCAGAACGTGGAAGAACGTTCACCATTGTAACCAAGGCAACCACAGGAACAACATCAAGAAGCACAATCAATTCCCCATTTAAATCTTTCGTGTAAGGTATGCCATGTGAAAGCATGAAGTAAATCCCCTGATCTCTTTTGAACATGGACAAGGTATTTCTGATGGAGCGCAATGAGCAAAGATTTAATAAGCTACTCCTGCCGATGATTCAGCTTAAAGAAGTAAAAGCTTCACAAACAAAAGGAGCTCGCTACCACAGCCAATATTAAATGTACTTGGTGGCACATTACCATTTGCATTGGCTCAAAAGTGGTCTCGGCAGACGTTGTTCCCTACGTAAAGCTGAAAGCGCCAAAGAGCATTTCCATTGAGAAAAAAAAAATGTTTCTTGATGTTAAACATAGAGAGCCTGCCTTTTAGAAGTTCTCCCTCTAAACACCTTGTGCAGCCTCCCGACAGACTAACAAAAAGCGCCTTTTCACCAACTCAATTTATAATACGCCCCTCAAAACTCACAACCGAATAACAATCCATCCGTATATTTGATTTCCAAGATCCATTCAAGGCAACTTGGGTCTTCGCAAGCAAATAATTTCAGGGAAGAAACTCAGTTTAGTCAACTACTGGTGCATTCAGCACACCACTTGCTTGTGCTTGTCAGGGTGGGCAAGTGGTCTAAGGCGCCAGACTCAAGGACATGTGTCTTTCCAGCTGGCTTGGGTGTTCTGGTCTCCAAATGGAGGCGTGGATTTAAATCCCACTCCTGACAGCTTCTCCTTTTACCTCTCTTGAATTGTTCCAGTGCTACAGTGAATGACTGAAATATAAAAGCAGCAGAAGAAAGCAAGCAACTCAGTGCAATTTGTGAGTATTCTGCACTGTTAAAATGCACAGGTTTTCATACTTTTTGGAATTCGTAGCTCAAGAAGTGACTCCTGTTTCATTTTCTATTCACCAACTCGATTTGCATTCCGCCCCTCACACCTCACAACAGAATAACAAACGGCTTCATGTGCCACAGCATTCCCCTGTAGATTCGGTTCGCACTATGAATTAGGCGACCCCGAATGAAATATTTTAGTGTTGGCTCAAATGTGAGGAATTTCATGAACCCTCAAAAAGGAATGCTTGCAGAAAATGCCAGCAATTCAAAGCGTGTAGGCAGCATGAAAAGACCAATTCTGCAATTTCTTTTATCGCGGGCGGTGCTTTCCGAGTCGATGGCTCTGCATTAGAAATGAGAAGTGCTGAACTCTAAACACGTTCTTGCCATTACTGCTACTCCTGCTGCTACTCCTTCGTCCTCGAACAAAGAAAAGACAGGCATGTTTTGAGTCTCAAAATGATCTTCTGGATCCACAAGAAACATGTACATTTGATTGATTCCGCAGTATTTTGGATGTACTGTACTTATAACTTCCATCGAAGAGAGATTTCATCAGTTGCATGAAATTGAAACTTTCGACTTTTTGTCTGGTATTGAAAATATGTTTAAAAAAAACCATAAACAATTTTCTAACAAACAACTCATGAATTATTGCCAGGATCTATATTTAGCGTTCGGTAGTGATAACACTGCTGATATTGATTGAGTAGAAATCTATGATGTATTGACAGCTTTATCTGAAGCGAGAAGTCCTAGAACGCCATCTATGAAGTTTAAGGATTCATACCAAGAAATGCCTTTTGTTTCCCACCCCAACTGCTGCTTTTGCTTTACACATTATGTGAACATTACCAGTTTTGGTAGCTTCTGGGCACGATTTTCCTAAACTGAAACTTATTACAAAATTCTTTAAGATGAACCATGTCCAAAAATTGTAAATCAGGACTAATTTTAATATCAAATGAAATCACTACAGAGGAAAAGGCTTAACTGAAATATGAATAAGACTATGCAAGCCTGAAAAATAGAACAATTCAATTTATAGAACTTATTTTTTTATTTTTTGAGAGATGGGCTCACACACCGGAAGACACTAACGTTTCTCTTCGTTAGAGTATGTGAATAACAGTTTAACCCCATTTGTTTGTAATTGTGATTCTGTTAAAATTTAAAAAAGCATCTATCAATAGTAAGAAATTATCAAGAAAGTAAGAAATTGTGTTATTTCATAAACTGTAAGACATGAAGACATTTACAGGTTATATCCTTTGCTTTGTCTTTTAACGCAAGCGGTCAGGATCCAAGCCCATGTTCGGACGGTTGTGTTTCTCTTGTAATCATCAAATGTCATTGTTTTGTCCTTCAGTTCTTTCTCGAGTTGTACCATGGATATTTTATACCATCAATACTTTTCATGCTCTTTTGCATTTTCCTTCACATACGGAAAAAAACTCAAGGCGTTCTTGTCACTGTGCTACACAGTACAGGACACGCAGTGAGTAATTCGCGCAGCTTTCAGAGGAATCCAGAGGGAGGACTCTTAATGCAAGGAGCTGTTTTTTTTTTCGCATTAATCATTATTAACCAGAAACAGCTGCACAACTGGTTGCATTTGTGATTATGTCACTTCTCTGCTTCAGCAAGGTCAATAAAAGACTCTGAAAGTAGTAGAGAAAAACTGAATTAAAATCATAGTAGCAATTCTGAGTGATATCTGCATACAGGCAATCCAATAAGAACGTTGAAATCTTTGAATGTCATCTTTCTATATATTGCGCTGCTTTTTACTTGGAGTAAAACTATTGGATTGAAGGGTTAAAATGTATTGTTGTTATTTGGAGAAATCAATGAACTCGTGATTTTATATGTTTTAAAAGACGGTCATGCGCACAGAAAAAAGACAGTGCTGATTATTTTTCTGGAGACGGAGCACTGATGACCTATCCGAGCCAATTGATAAAGCCCACCCAGTGGATACTCTAACAGAACGTGGAAGAACGTTCACCATTGTAACCAAGGCAACCACAGGAACAACATCAAGAAGCACAATCAATTCCTCATTTAAATCTTTCGTGTAAGGTATGCCATGTGAAAGCATGAAGTAAATCCCCTGATCTCTTTTGAACATGGACAAGGTATTTCTGATGGAGCGCAATGAGCAAAGATTTAATAAGCTACTCCTGCCGATGATTCAGCTTAAAGAAGTAAAAGCTTCACAAACAAAAGCAGCTCGCTACCACAGCCAATATTAAATGTACTTGGTGGCACATTACCATTTGCACTGGCTCAAAAGTGGTCTCGGCAGACGTTGTTCCCTACGTAAAGCTGAAAGCGCCAAAGAGCATTTCCATTGAGAAAAAAAAATCTTTCTTGATGTTAAACATAGAGAGCCTGCCTTTTAGAAGTTCTCCCTCTAAACACCTTGTGCAGCCTCCCGACAGACTAACAAAAAGCGCCTTTTCACCAACTCAATTTATAATACGCCCCTCAAAACTCACAACCGAATAACAATCCATCCGTATATTTGATTTCCAAGATCCATTCAAGGCAACTTGGGTCTTCGCAAGCAAATAATTTCAGGGAAGAAACTCAGTTTAGTCAACTACTGGTGCATTCAGCACACCACTTGCTTTCGCTTATCAGGGTAGCCGAGTGGTCTAAGGCGCCAGACTCAAGGACATGTGTCTTTCCAGCTGGCTTGGGTGTTCTGGTCTCCAAATGGAGGCGTGGGTTCAAATCCCACTCCTGACAGCTTCCGTTTTTACCTCTCTTGAATTGTTCCAGTGCTAGCTGACAGTGAATGACTGAAATATAAAAGCAGCAGAAGAAAGCAAGCAACTCAGTGCAATTTGTGAGTATTCTGCACTGTTAAAATGCACAGGTTTTCATACTTTTTGGAATTCGTAGCTCAAGAAGTGACTCCTGTTTCATTTTCTATTCACCAACTCGATTTGCATTCCGCCCCTCACACCTCACAACAGAATAACAAACGGCTTCATGTGCCACAGCATTCCCCTGTAGATTCGGTTCGCACTATGAATTAGGCGACCCCGAATGAAATATTTTAGTGTTGGCTCAAATGTGAGGAATTTCATGAACCCTCAAAAAGGAACGCTTGCAGAAAATGCCAGCAATTCAAAGCGTGTAGGCAGCATGAACAGACCAATTCTGCAATTTCTTTTATCGCGGGCGGTGCTTTCCGAGTCGATGGCTCTGCATTAGAAATGAGAAGTCCTGAACTCTAAACACGTTCTTGCCATAACTGCTACTCCTGCTGCTACTCCTTCGTCCTCGAAAAAAGAAAAGACAGCCATGTTTTGAGTCTCAAAATGATCTTCTGGATCCACAAGAAACATGTAAATTTGATTGATTCCGCAGTATTTTGGATGTACTGTACTTATAACTTCCATTGAAGAGAGATTTCATCAGTTGCATGAAATTGAAACTTTCGACTTTTTGTCTGGTATTGAAAATATGTTTAAAAAAAACCATAAATAATTTTCTAACAAACAACTCATGAATTATTGCCAGGATCTATATTTAGTGTTCGGTAGTGATAACACTGCTGATATTGATTGAGTAGAAATCTATGATGTATTGACAGGTTAATCTGAAGCGAGAAGTCCTAGAACGCCATCTATGAAGTTTAAGGATTCATACCAAGAAATGCCTTTTGTTTCCCACCCCAACTGCTGCTTTTGCATTACACATTATGTGAACATTACCAGTTTTGGTAGCTTCTGGGCACGATTTTCCTAAAATGAAACTTATTACAAAATTCTTTAAGATGAACCATGTCCAAAAATTGTAAATCAGGACTAATTTTAATATCAAATGAAATTACTACCGAGGAAAAGGCTTAACTGAAATATGAATAAGACTATGCAAGCCTGAAAAATAGAACAATTCAATTTAAAGAACTTATTTTTTTATTTTTTGAGAGATGGGCTCACACACCGGAAGACACTAACGTTTCTCTTCGTTAGAGTATGTGAATAACAGTTTAACCCCATTTGTTTGTAATTGTGATTCTGTTAAAATTTAAAAAAACATCTATCAATAGTAAGAAATTATCAAGAAAGTAAGAAATTGTGTTATTTCATAAACTGTAAGACATGAAGACATTTACAGGTTATATTCTTTGCTTTGTCTTTTAACGCAAGCGGTCAGGATCCAAGCCCATGTTTGGACGGTTGTGTTTCTCTTGTAATCATCAAATGTCATTATTTTGTCCTTCAGTTCTTTCTCGAGTTGTACCATGGATATTTTATACCATCGATACTTTTCATGCTCTTTTGCATTTTCCTTCACATACGGAAAAAAACTCAAGGCGTTCTTGTCACTGTGCTACACAGTACAGGACACGCAGTGAGTAATTTGCGCAGCTTTCAGAGGAATCCAGAGGGAGGACTCTTAATGCAAGGAGCTGTTTTTTTTTTGCATTAATCATTATTAACCAGAAACAGCTGCACAACTGGTTGCATTTGTGATTATGTCACTTCTCTGCTTCAGCAAGGTCAATAAAAGACTCTGAAAGTAGTAGAGAAAAACTGAATTAAAATCATATTAGCAATTCTGAGCGATATCTGCATACAGGCAATCCAATAAGAACGTTGAAATCTTTGAATGTCATCTCTCTATATATTGCGCTGCTTTTTACTTGGAGTAAAACTATTGGATTGAAGGGTTAAAATGTATTGTTGTTATTTGGAGAAATCAATGAACTCGTGATTTTATATGTTTTAAAAGACGGTCATGCGCACAGAAAAAAGACAGTGCTGATTATTTTTCTGGAGACGGAGCACTGATGACCTATCCGAGCCAATTGATAAAGCCCACCCAGTGGATACTCTAACAGAACGTGGAAGAACGTTCACCATTGTAACCAAGGCAACCACAGGAACAACATCAAGAAGCACAATCAATTCCCCATTTAAATCTTTCGTGTAAGGTATGCCATGTGAAAGCATGAAGTAAATCCCCTGATCTCTTTTGAACATGGACAAGGTATTTCTGATGGAGCGCAATGAGCAAAGATTTAATAAGCTACTCCTGCCGATGATTCAGCTTAAAGAAGTAAAAGCTTCACAAACAAAAGCAGCTCGCTACCACAGCCAATATTAAATGTACTTGGTGGCACATTACCATTTGCACTGGCTAAAAATTGGTCTCGGCAGACGTTGTTCCCTACGTAAAGCTGAAAGCGCCAAAGAGCATTTCCATTGAGAAAAAAAAATCTTTCTTGATGTTAAACATAGAGAGCCTGCCTTTTAGAAGTTCTCCCTCTAAACACCTTGTGCAGCCTCCCGACAGACTAACAAAAAGCGCCTTTTCACCAACTCAATTTATAATACGCCCCTCAAAACTCACAACCGAATAACAATCCATCCGTATATTTGATTTCCAAGATCCATTCAAGGCAACTTGGGTCTTCGCAAGCAAATAATTTCAGGGAAGAAACTCAGTTTAGTCAACTACTGGTGCATTCAGCACACCACTTGCTTGTGCTTGTCAGGGTGGCCGAGTGGTCTAAGGCGCCAGACTCAAGGACATGTGTCTTTCCAGCTGGCTTGGGTGTTCTGGTCTCCAAATGGAGGCGTGGGTTCAAATCCCACTCCTGACAGCTTCCGTTCTTACCTCTCTTGAATTGTTCCAGTGCTAGCTGACAGTGAATGACTGAAATATAAAAGCAGCAGAAGAAAGCAAGCAACTCAGTGCAATTTGTGAGTATTCTGCACTGTTAAAATGACAGGTTTTCATACTTTTTGGAATTTGTAGCTCAAGAAGTGACTCCTGTTTCATTTTCTATTCACCAACTCGATTTGCATTCTGCCCCTCACACCTCACAACAGAATAACAAACGGCTTCATGTGCCACAGCATTCCCCTGTAGATTCGGTTTGCACTATGAATTAGGTGACCCCGAATAAAATATTTTAGTGTTGGCTCAAATGTGAGGAATTTAATGAACCCTCAAAAAGGAATGCTTGCAGAAAATGCCAGCAATTCGAAGCGTGTAGGCAGCATGAACAGACCAATTCTGCAATTTCTTTTATCGCGGGCGGTGCTTTCCGAGTCGATGGCTCTGCATTAGAAATGAGAAGTGCTGAACTCTAAACACGTTCTTGCCATTACTGCTACTCCTGCTGCTACTCCTTCGTCCTCGAAAAAAGAAAAGACAGGCATGTTTTGAGTCTCAAAATGATCTTCTGGATCCTCAAGAAACATGTACATTTGATTGATTCCACAGTATTTTGGATGTACTGTACTTATAACTTCCATCGAAGAGAGACTTCATCAGTTGCATGAAATTGAAACTTTCGACTTTTTGTCTGGTATTGAAAATATGTTTAAAAAAAACCATGAACAATTTTCTAACAAACAACTCATGAACTGGGCAGGTTCTGGCGCAGCCTCTGTTCTGTGGGCGACAGCGGGACCAGGTCGTCTGCAAAGAGCAGGAACTCGATTTCCATAATTAATGCAGATCAGTAAATCAAGGGACAAAACAATTATTGCGCCCGGCTCCTCAATGGGCTTTGACGTGCTAATGCGTTGGTTTAACAGTCCGGGTGTGGCAAGCCTCTAATGTCTCCCGACTTCGGCAAGAGGCACCCACCTTTCATTGGAAGACAATGAACATTCTAGCCGTACATGTGAATATAGCATCAATACACAAAGGGATTGGGTGAGCTCCGATCACAAAAAAAAACTGCGAACCTGCACTACAGCGACCACAGTACAGTATGGAGACCAAGACCTTTTACGGGAAGAGACGGGGTGCTTCTGCCGCCCCAGCTTCCAAAGAGCGAAGGGTAAGCAAATACAGCAGACTTCATCTGAAATACGTGATTACAGCGTATATTACAAGGTATTATTGCCATTTTGAATTTTAAATTCAATTATTATTATTTCTTCGTAGCCTGTTCTTCAAGAAAACACCGCACGGGCGAAACGATCTACCACCAGGACAGTAAAAAAGAAAGCGGTAAGACGTAAAAAAAGAAAAGTTTATTTTGACTTCTGTTCCGCGACTGATGAATACTACTGTGTGACTTTATTTCTTACATGAATTATGTTATTTTGCCACAGGCCGTGGGTCTCTGCTCTCGGCCACTGGCCAGGGTGCCAACCTGTAGAAGCAGCACCTGTGAGGAGACATTTCGGCAGCAGCGGGAGCAGTACGATGCATTACTGGGGAGGACTGGGAGGCTAGAGACACTCCTGAAAGTGCAGAGGAAGGAGACAGTATGTTCCAGCAGTCAAACAGTTGAGCAGCTGTCTCCCGAAAAGTGCCTCTCCCCTCCGCGCAGGTTGCAATGCCTGGCGGAAGCTCTGCCCCCCGCAGAGCACACACCGCCTCAGGACACTCCATCCCGGCCTCTCCGTTCACCACCACATGGGAATTGGTTGATGCTGTCCCCGCCGTCTATCTCCCCCCAGGAAGCACAGCGGAAGTCACAGACGCCAGTGGGACGAATAATTCTCCCAGATGTCCAACTGCTACCCATCACTCAGGAGATGGAGGGAGGGTTGTACTTGCAGTGCATCGGCATAGACGGGAAAACAAGAGCCGACCGCTACGCCGCCCTCATGTTTCGAAATCTTGTGACTTTTGAAATTTACTGGGGGTGGACCACGTCTGTAAATTTCGATGGGTCCAGAGGCAAAAGTGCCTTGCCTTGCAATCTCCGGGAAACCATTAGTAGCATGGTGAATCGGAGATTCTCAACCCTTACTTTGTGCGACTGGAAAATAATTTGTGATCAGATCAACGAAATGCTTCGTAGAAGGAGGTGCTCTTTTCCTCTCGTCTAACAGTCTGTCCACAAACAAAACATTCCTGTTAGACAAGAGGAATGTAAAAAAACAATTACTTTTGTCAATGGAAACCTGTGTGTGTGTGTCTCTCTCTGCTGGATGTCCCTCTCACTCTCTGCTGAATGAATAAAAGCATTTTTATTAAAAACGCGTTTGCGTTTGTCTGGTATTTACTTTGGTCCCTTTTAACTGTTTTTCCCATCTACTTTTTTGCTTTGAGATGCCACTTTTAAAGGTGATATGTAAAATAATGTTTTTTATTATTGTTATAGAGAAACATGATCAGATTTTCCCTGGTTCAGAAAAAAAGATCTAAAGTGCTACATCTAACTTTCTTAATTCGATGTATTTAAAGCAGTGAACTACTGTAGATGTAACATAGCACTCAGAAATACAATCGAGAATAGTTTTGTGGTGTTTGTTTAGATGAAATGTTCCTAAAACGTATAATGTAACAAAATTAAAGACGATTAAAATCTGTAATCTTTCCACTTGTACTGTATGTCATCGGAAAGTTTCTGCTTTGTGTAAGGATGGTATCAAAAAGTAATCTTAAGTGGTGAGAAAGCTGTGCTCAATGTATTTAAGGGACTTAAAAGTAAAAGGAGATGCTTCATATTGCTTGACTAATTTTAAAAACTAAGTTATTAATGCAGACGCTCCCTCGGTGCCACGCCGGGTGTAAAGATCAAAATATACATTCGTCCCGGGCAGAGGCCGAAGAGCCCGGCTGGGGTGCGCGGGGACATATACAGTACAGTTTGCATACGGTAATATGTTTATGCTCCTAAATCAATCTCTTTTATGAGCATGTGAAAGGCATGGTGAATCGATTGTCATAAATTACTGTACTTTGCATGATTGGAAACAAATGCGTGATTGCGAAATGCTGTGGTGTTACTTTTACAAAGACGGTCAATGAAAAAATGAATGTGGACCAGGGCAATACTTTGAGTTAACACTTACAGCTTGTCCAAGGTCATTCATTATTAATACTATTAGTAATATCTTCGTTAAAGACTTTGATGGCCACAGCTCAAACACGAGAGGTTGAGCTTTATTAGCTCCACCTTGTGGAAATTCCGGATACTATTATTTTGCTTGCCGTATTATAGGAGAATTTACGGTAACTAGCGGTATTTACCGGTAACTCGCGGTAGACTGCATACAGCGCACCGGAAAATAATGCGGTATCGCCCTCGCATTTTGAATGGCTGCATCTGTATGTGTAGCAATCTCTCTCTCTCCTTCTCTTCCTGGTGATCTGAAGGGCAGGACTTTGTCCTCTTAGTGGCTCTTGATAAAATATTTACTGGGTTCAGTTAATGATTAACTCACCAGGGCTGAGTGCTGAGCTCTCAGAGGCCATCTCTCTCTTTCCTTCTCTTCCTGGTGATCTGAAGGGCCGGACTTTGTTCAATTCAATTCAATTCAAGGTGCTTTATTAGCATGACCGATGGGTACAATCAGTGTTGCCAAAGCAAATAAAAATAATAAAATTAACATAGAACAAAACAAAAATTAGAAGTAAAATAAAATCTACAGACATGTTACAGACATTTACAACAAAGACATATTATATAATATTGACATATACTGTAGGCGGCTGGAGCATTATTGGGAGACGGACTCACTGTTCCTCAGGCTGTGACAGGAGATCACATACTGGGCTGCCAGATCAACTGAGTTCCCTCCTCCCTCTCCCAGTAGGATTGGGACCTGTTGTGGTTTTGGCAGGTGTGGGAACTCTGGGATTAGATTTCTGAATTTCGGGAAGAATGTTTCTCTAATCCCAGAGTATCTGTCACAGTGCAGCAGGAAGTGCACCTCTGTCTCTATTTCTCCCTGCTGGCAGTGGGAGCACAGCCTGTCCTCTCTGGGCAGCCAGGTCTGCCTGTGTCACCCAGTTTCTATGGCCAGGTTGTGGTCACTGAGCCTGTACTTCGTCAGGGTCTGTTTCTGTTTGTTATTTTTTATTTTGGTCAAATATTCAGCTAGTGTGTATTGTCTGTTTAAGGTTCTGTAGCATTCCAGTTTATGTTCTGTTTGTGTGTGTGTGTCCCAGTGTGTGAGATATTGCTGTTTGATCTGTGCTGTGATGTGGTTGAGTCTGGGTTGTGGTGCTCTAACAGTGCTGTCCTGAGGCTGGTTAGTGTTGGTGTGGCTCAGGTCGGTGAGCCTCAAGACCAGCTGGCTCAGGGGGCTCTGTTTTGGGCTCAACTCTTGGCTCAGCAGGGCTTTGTGGTGGTAGGAATTTTGGTCACTGTTTTTTAGGTGAAGCCAATACTTTAATATTCTTTTCTGTGTGTTTATCAATAGTGGGTACTGGCCTAATTCGGCCCTGCACCCGTTGTTAGGAGTTTTTCTCTGCACACGGAGGATGATTCTACAGATCTCCATGTGCAGAGTTTCTGTGGGGTGTTTGTCCCAT
Source organism: Lepisosteus platostomus (assembly GCF_059453375.1). NCBI lineage: Eukaryota > Metazoa > Chordata > Actinopteri > Semionotiformes > Lepisosteidae > Lepisosteus > Lepisosteus platostomus. Next base: position 15,607,347 of record NC_142615.1, on the reverse strand, counting down.
TGGGTGTTCTCTCAGTGGCCCTTGACAAAATAGTTGCTTGGTTCAGTTAATGATAAACTCTTCAGGGCAGAATGAAGACTTGAGCGCCACCTGATATGAACATTTCTGGTTTATCTAATCACTTAGGAATTTAAAAATACTTTTTTTATTTTTCATAAGAAAACTCTCTTGTTTGGGGTTCTGGAAAGTTGATCTCAAAGGATCCCTAAAGCACTTTACAGGCGGGGGCCCCACTTAATCCCATTGTCAAACAATCAAGATCTGTACTGACCAGCAGTCAGGACACTGGGGTCCACACCCCTACTCTCACACACAGTGTCCAGGGATCTGTACTGACCAGCAGTCAGGACTTTTTTTATATTTATACATACTGTGTGTGTCATTGTCGACACCCCTACTCTTACAGTGTCCTGTCTGTGTCTGTGGTTTGTAACCTTTCTTATGTTCAGACAGATAAGGGAGAGAAATGGACTCAGTGGCTCTTGATAAAATATTTACTGGGTTCAGTTAATGATTAACTCACCAGGGCAGAGTGCTGAGCTCTCAGACGCCATCTCTCTCTCTCCTTCTCTTCCTGGTGATCTGAAGGGCTGGACTTTGTCCTCTCAGTGGCCCTTGACAAAATAGTTACTTGGTTCAATTAATGATAACCTCTTCAGGGCAGAATGAAGACTTGAGCGCCACCTGATATGAACATTTCTGGCTTATCTAATCACTTAGGAATTTAAAAATACTTTTTTTATTTTTCATAAGAAAACTCTCTTGTTTGGGGTTCAGGAAAGTTTATCTCAAAGGATCCCCAAAGCACTTTAAAGGCGGGGACCCCCTTCATCCCACCTGCAAACAATTGAGGAGAGGGACTTTAGAGAGCACAGACTGAACCCTGACTAAACAACACCCCTGACCAGCAGTCAGGACACTGGGGTCCACACCCCTTCTCTCACACACAGTGTCCCAGGATCTGTACTGACCAGCAGTCAGGACACTGGGGTCCACACCCCTACTCTCTCACACAGTGTCCTGGATCTGTACTGACCAGCAGTCAGGACTTTTTTTATATTTATACATACTGTGTGTGTCATTGTCGACACCCCTACTCTTACAGTGTCCTGTCTGTGTCTGTGGTTTGTAACCTTTCTTATGTTCAGACAGATAAGTGAGAGAAATGGACTCAATACCCAGTCCCAGTTTACACTGGTTTACAATGTGGGACTTCTGCACTGACACGACCCCACATGTGTCTCCACAGGAGATGGGAGTCCTGTAACGTGTCTTTAGACAGAAACCCGCCAGAACAGACACATTAGAAGCGACCTGGAGGAGAGGTCAGAGCGGGGAGAGTCTCTGGACGAGTATAAAAACTGGGAACTTCGCTTTTTACAGCAACACTTTCTGATTAAAGTGTCCAGTTACTTCACTCTGAAGACAATTTAAAATAACAGTTAATATTTCCAGAAATGGAGTAGTCAGGTGATATCCTATGAAAGATTTGGTCTCCTGACTGTTACTCTCACTAATATAATACCATCTGTGATGTTATCAGTCACAGTTACTCCGACACCGGGTCTCATTACAGCTCATTACATTAATTACAGTTAATTGACTCTTTATCCTGAGTGTCTTTAGTCGTGAACAGAGGTCCGTCAAGTTTCTATTCGCTTTATCCAGTACAAGGTCGCGTCTTTCATACTAATGAAATGTAAAGAATGAAAACTAATTGAAATGAGCAATAAAACCTGGATTTACCAGAGAAAAGGGGGACCAGTCACAGAGGGCCAGTCTCAGCAGTCCGGTCACAGTAGTCCGGTCACAGCGGGCCATTCATGAAAGTACAGGCCGTTGCTCCATTCACTTTGTGGACACATTGTATGAATCTTGGCAAACACTCCCAGATAAGAACATGCCTCCCGAACTCAAGTAATGGATGAAGTTGTTCGTGCTGTAAATTCCATCAAGGCCAGTACAACACGCGCACAATTATTAAAGATTATTCTAAAAATTAAGCATAGGATGATAAGAGAGGCAGCCTTTTGCTACTACGCACCCAAACTGTGGAATAGTATTCCAAAAAATATTAGAGGGGCTGGCTCTGTGGATATTTGTAAACAACAGCTCAAAACCTATTTTTTTACTTTTGCTTTTACTTGATTTTTCATACATAATTTTAGTGCTATTTGTATTGTTTGTGCATGGTTCTTTTAATTTGCTATTGTTGCTTATTTTAAGTTATGAGCACTTTGAGTTGCAAACAATTGTATGAAAGGTGCTATATAAATAAAAAAATATTATTATGTGAGTATTATGTGAGTAGGCTGTGACGATTTTTAAATCTACTGTATGTGTTTATTTTTAAGTTTATTAACCCCAAAAAAGGTCTCTGAAAAAGGTTAAGAATCCCTGCAATAAATTATACAAATTACAATTTACAAGATTTATGCAATAAATAACACTAGAAGAGATAGATATGAGGTATTTGGCACCATCATTATATCCTGAGAATGTGAAGTAAACAACTACATTGTGTCAGACAGGAGCTAAGAGCAGATAAGAGACAGCATGTCTATACTATACTGACAGCTATACTGTAGATAAAGACTTGAGACAAGCCTTTCTCCGGTACTGAGTGAGTAGTCAGGCCTTGTCCTCACTGGTGGTTACAGAACATTGCATGGTCAGTTTCTCTGAAAGAGATAATCTTGTCTCTACACACCCCTCTGGTTGCCTGGATAAGGCCAAAGTAAACAGCCATTCTTATTAGGATGGTTTTGACCATCATGGCCTCAGAGATGTTCTTGATTTTGCCTGTAACAGAAGAGGAAAGGAATTCTAGATCGCACAAGCAACAGGAATATTATTAAAGTGTAGCTCGGGGTGAGGAGTTTCAGACTGTACTTAGACCTTGATCTAGCAGTGGTTTAGCACTGTGAAATATTTTGCAGGGCCTTTTCCATTCAGAGAAACAGACTGTTTTGTCTCAGCTAGTATCCTCCCTGAGTGCTGCTGTGAACGATGTGTTAAGGGACTTTTGGGAGTCAGGGCTCTGATGGGACTGAGCTGTTTCTATTTTCAATTTTTCTGTGTGTAGGGCAGTATGCTGCACTGGGTTAAAACAACTGCATCATGTCATGTTGTTGATATAGTATGTCTCCAGCTATAGATAAAGACTTGAGACACGCCATTCCCGGTACTGAGCAGTCAGGCTCTGTCCTCACTGGTATTTACAAAACACTGCATGGTCAGTTTCTGGGAATGAGATAATCTTGTCCATATGGCCAGGTTAACACCCCACTGGTTGACTGGATAAGGCCAAAGTAAACAGCTGTTATTGAAATACTGTATATTACTACAGGGCCTGTATCTATCGCCATTTAAAAAAACTTCAGCATCATAGTTTCTGAAGCTGGTTTAAAAAGCAGGTAAGTTTCCACACCAATGGGTGGACTTATATGACAGTTTACTACATTCAATATTACAGTACTACAGTAAAATGTACAGTCTATTCTATACAGGGATCTGTACGAACACCATCCCTGGCCATTAGACTGACCACAGCATCCAGATTCTACAGCTGAGATAACAGCACTAACTATTCCTCCATAGTGGGTTTTTATCACTTCAGTTAGCAGTGACCATGACAATAAGGCTGAGCTTCACCTCTGAAATTATTACAGTAGTACTGAGGTGTTAACTAATTTAATTAGCAGTCCAGGACAGCTTAAACTTTCACTTTATCCTGTCTGTCCGTTATTTCTAACGGCCCAGGTCTCAGCTCAGATAGCTTAGCTTACCCAGCACCTGAGACCCCAGAGTCTCCTTTCCATTACAGATGAGTCAGAGCGGTTCTCAGGTAAGACTCACTACAGCACCAACACCCACCTGAACAATCCAGTCACACTGAAAACCTGCAGGCATTAATATGTGGACCTACACAATTCACAGGAATAGGAGACTCACTTGCTGAAAGAAAACTCCATACTGTTATGCCACGGCCCCGGAGGACTCATCATTCCACCTCACATTCCAACACAGTTCCCAATTTGCCCATTTACCCCTGCCTACTTAATGCTTCTTCACACTCTCCCCTGGGCTCATATGAGGGTTTTTCCTGGTTAGAGCTACTTCTATTTTCACTACGACTTACTACTTGGTTTTTGGCTTCCTGACCCTGGTTTGTTCTGTGACTACGTCTCCTGGTTTTGGTTTTTTGTATGTTGGGTATCATTCTGGTTTCTACTCTCGGCTTCCTCATGGCTCCACATCTGGTTTTGTACTTTTGCACCAGCTTGTTTAATACGGCTTTCGGACCTCGGATTGTTATATCGACTACATCTCTGGAGATCGTTATGGTTTTCTGCATAGGGCCCTCTCTGCTATTTCGTAACAAGCAGTGGTTTAGAGGACGCACTGTGAAATTATTTGCAGGGCATTTTCCATTCTTAGCTAGGGTCCTCCCTACATCCTGCTGTTAACTGTGTGGTTATATCCTTGGTGCTACAGGAAAGGACCTTTCTGAGACGGCTTGGCTGTGTTTAGTCAGGGTCTTTAGGATGTCACGATATTAGTTCCCCCTCCTTAAGGGTGCTCCAGCCCTTTCACTCAAGACTTCATTCTGTGCACCTGTTTCCCCATTCCCAGCCCACCTTAAAAGCCAGGCGCTGACGCTCATCCGGGCTCTGCATCTGATTTCCGTATCGTGCGAGTCCGGGACCTGGAAGCGCCTGGTCCCGTTAAGGTTTTAACCTCTGTTCCCGTTCCTGTTCCCTGTCCGCCGGTTCTGACCCGGCCTTCGTGGTTTTAACTTCGTGTTTTGATGGATTTCCTGGTTTTGGACTTTCTCGTGTGTTTTGGATACTCTAAGGATTACTCTTTGGGATTGTTGCCTCGGCCACACCTCCCCCGTGCACCAGCGCACCTTGGACACGCCCCCTTGTCTTCAGCCCCGTATTCCTGCATGACGTTTCCCCAGTGTTTCCTCACTCCGTCGGACTGTGTCGTCCGCATAGGGTCCGGAAAGAACTGTTCGTTACATAGGAGTCAGGACTCTGACGGGAGTTAGCTGATTGCAATTGTAATTTAAGTATTTTTCTGTGTAAAGAAATGTACGCTACACAGGGTTAAAAAAATTACATCATGTCAGACAGGAGGTATGCTAGAGGTAACAGAAGAGACGAGACTGGCTGTTGGTGATACAGTATGTCTCCAGCTACAGATAAAGATTTGAGACACACCTTTCCCTGTATAGAGCAGTCAGACATTGCCCTCATTGGTGGTTATAGAGCACTGTGTGGTTGGTTTCTGAGAATAATGTAATCTTGTCTGTATGGACAGGATAAAGTCAAAGTAAACTGACATATTTTGTGTACTGCACATTTCTACGGGGCCTATCTCTATAGACATTTCCACAGTATCTCCAAACTTCCTCCTCACCACTGGGCAAGGGCGCTACACTAGTTTAACCCATCAATCCCAATCCAACAATATTTAGACAGGTTTATGAGCTGCACCTCAGACCCTTTAATATAACCAGATTATGTGAGTTGTCTCAATTGCAGGTGTTTTATGGAAACAATTCAATTAACATACAAAGTAGTCTAAAACCTGTTCTGATTAACTGTTTAGTGCTTATATTTCAAAGTTTTATATTAGAAAAATGTAGTAGTCTCTATAGGAAGTTTTCTTTCTTTGGGATTTCCGCGAATAGTTTATCAGTATGAAAAGTTGAAAGTGAAAGGAAGGATAGTTACTTACTCCCTGTTCTAGTCATGATAAAACTCGAAAGTGAAAGGAAATGTGTGTTTATAAAACTCCAGCGCGGTAATCCCCTTCACCACCTTACCGATTCGCACCACAGAGGAGGACCGGAGGATACAGGTGAGATGATCATTTGTTTCGATCAGTCACAATCTCAAACTCAGCACAGCCTTCGGACAAGGAGGTATCGTGTGGCGCAGATTGCTGGCATGTTAGATTTCTGCTTTAAATTAGTCTGAACTAATAATAGTTTTGAAACTAATAGAGAGAGCCCCCACTCTGGACCTGTTTCAAGTACAAGAAATGAGATTAGTTTGGAGTCTAGGCTTTTTTTGTTACTGACAGGAGGTTTAAACGTAACTATCGAAAACTCCAGGATAAAGGGCGCCGGACAGGATAGAGCTGTACAGCTTGTAACTGTCGCTTCCTCCTGTTCAGATACAGCTGTAGGAACGGTTTTAAACAGACTCGCATTATACAGAACGCTGAGTTCACCGCATTTAACAATATGCAGCGATCGAATGGATTAACCCAAGTGTCTCCAACCTACGGTATCTTTATCCGGCCCGAGAACAGAGGAAAGCGTCACCACTACATGCTTACGCGCAAGTGTTAAATTAAATAACCTTTACCTCAGGTTCACGTTTGTTGTGCTTGAGTTTTCTTGCATTGTTTTTTTACATCGAAATGTCAGCTAAGTGGAGAAACGTTGACGAAGAGTGCCGTATTTTTAATGAGAAAACTATTTCGTGATTGAAAGCGTTGTGCTTAATACGCAGAGAAACCGTCGCTGTTCTCAAGGAGTATAATATCCGAAGGCATTACGATACGAAGCACAGAAATACTCAGATGTGATTGGCAAAATGATTTCAGATAAAGTAGAAGCACTGAAGAAAAACTTAATTTATCAGCGTGAAATATTTAAAAAAGCGATCACAACAATCAGAATCCATTGTAAGGGCGAGTTTCAAAATAGCACGTCATAGCTAAGGCAGGGAAACCATTTACTGATGGGCAGCATATACAAAGAAAAAGTTGCTTTGCTCGAACAAATATACCTGTCATCTAATACAACTGCTCGTCGCACAGAAGACCCGGGAAAAAACGATTATTTTGCACTGTATTCATAATCTTTCATCAGCAGGCTTTGTGCGATAAAAAATTACAATTATCTGAAGTAATGGATAGTGACAGTGAATTTTATACGATAGTCCTCCCTTAATCATCGTCAGTTTAAAAACTTCCTATCTGAAATCGAAAGTGAATATCCGGACGTTCCGTACCACTGAGGGGTTCGCTGGATCAGCAAACCCAAGTGCTAGAGATTTAGTGAATTACGCACAGAATTCGATATTTTCATGACTCAAAGGACACGACCTATTCTATAATTTCAGATTTGTTTCAAATTCTATAATTTCAGATTTGTTTTCACTCGTAAAATCCTTCAGACAAAAATTCTTCAGACAATAATTCTTTTTGGACAAACAAGTGGCAGCAAACAATTTTGTTCAGTTCGCAACTTGTGAAAAGTACAGAAATGAATGTGCCGAACCTTTTCCGATCCCGTTCACTTTAAATGTGATTTCACATTTGAAGCAGAAATTTCAGGACCGTTTTCAAGATTTTAACAGTATCTCACAGAACATAAGATTGTTCAAGAACCCTTTTGCAAGTGAAGTTGAAGATCTTCAGCCTGAATTGCCGCTCGAAGTAATTGACTTTGCTGCGAATGACTTGAATAGGGATCTGTTTAAGGAAAATGATTTGTTAAACATAAATCACTGCCTGAAAGGTGTTTTAAGAACATTCCACGAGCAACTTTTCTAAAGTTTTCTGTCTTCTGCCTCCACATTTTGTGTGAACAAACATTTACAAAGATGAAACAGACATTCTGTCACTGAAGCAATTCCAAATATCGCATTAAATTTGCACACATGTATGTGAATATTTCTTCTAGATTTATTTGTTCATTTGAATATTACAATATAAGGGGTTTCATTTAATTTATTATAAGTGTAAATTGTGTTGTTTATTACGTATTCCTCCATCATAAAATACCTACCCTCCCTGTGTCTGGCCATCTGGCCTTTCTTCCGAAGAAAATGTGGCCCTCGAGGAAATTAAAATCTGATTAGGACTGAAAATCTTTTTTTCCAGTCAATCTTTTTTTCCAGTTAAACAGATTCAAGAAATGTTCTAATTTCATTTTCAAATACTTTGAAACAATACAGAATCCATAGAAGTGTCTCCTCCCACATTTACGTTAGAGAAATGGGTATCTGTTTGCTTTAAATTAGACATTTTATCATTTCTGATTTCTCCTCTTATCGGAGAAGCTACAGATATAAAAATATTTAACCTAACTGACTAACACAAATGCATTTTTTTGTGGTTAAAAGCAACATATAATATAGCTGATTTATTGTGCACACCAGATCATCGTTGTAGAACTGAGCTGTGGTCAGGACCAGAGGGGAACCGCACAGAAATTGAATCGTACTGACCGATTCCAGCACAAAGGTAAGCGAAGGAAATCACTCCTAATACCAATTGCAGATGACTTGGCTGCTGAAATTAGTCGCTATCTCTGCACTAAAATATATCCTCTGTTGCAACAAACACAAACAGCTGCTGCCGTCTAGAGGTTACTACACTAACCAAGTTAGTACAGTGCTAAGCAGATCGCAAGGGAAAGTTCTGAATGATGGAGAAACGCATTACTGAAATAATATCGTTAATATGAACTTAATTTAAACATTAGTGACTGTTAATATACTGTATTGAAATATAAAACTGAAATTGTATTCCAGTCTTGAAGCAAGTGTCATCATTTTGATCATTTGTGATAGATTTCTGGGAGACATACTGTGACGTAGATTAATATTCTATGGAGTGAAGTGAACTAAAATCTAGGCAAATACACCTTAATAAATGGGACTCCTATAATGTTTTTGCTTTCTTCTAGTTCTGCTTCTAATAGTCCCAGTAATCCTATGTTTGCCTTCATAGTATTTCATATACATAAATGTAGCTGTCAAAATCTCAACATTGAATAGTTTGGAAGCGCAGATAGAATAGATTAGTAACGATGGCACAAGTGCCCAGAAATGCAAAGGTGTTTATTGTGAGGATGCGTCTTTCGACCTTTTCGGCTCATGATTACAAGACAGGCCACTGTGTCAAGATCATTCAATTTCAACGAACTTTCAGATTTAGCACGTTCTGCTTAAGCTCCGGAGTACTTAATGAGGTACTATCAGGAGATCATCTCCAGCTCTGAGTTCAGATGCAACGAAAACTGCTGGGGACCAAAAAAAGCTGGGGACCAAATGAACTTGTGTTTCGTACGGTGCTGAGGGTTCAGCATCGTTGTTGTTCAAATTAGCAAGAACTGCCGGTGCTCTGAATCAGAGCTTTTCAATTAGTCTGTTCAGTGCGTTAATATGTCAGCCATAATTATTCATTTATCTGTCTTGTGTTAATATATAACTGAATGTTCTTGGCAATTTAATGTTAATTTGAATTTAAGAACGGCATTTATATTGAAATAAACCAGAGAAGGTAACTGCTTATGAGATACTCAATTGCATTTAATCACAAACGAACAAACGATAATAGCAGGTGCGTGTTAAGCTTGAACATGTATTATAGCAGTTTTTATTTCCATTGATAAATTATACTGATTCATACAGAGATCCTTCAGACAAATAAAGAAAACACATTGCTATTTCGGTGTTATAATAGGCATAAGCTACTTTTGTGTCTGCAATAATTTTAACGTAAGTGTTATGCAACTTCAGGGGCTGCATTTGTTGTAATGTTTGTTGTACAACTCATCTACATTAAGAGTTTTTAATTAAAATAATGGCGCGTAGTGCATTTTCCTTACAGCTGAGTGAAAACAAATGTTACACAAAGCATCATCTAATGTCCAACAGCGTTAGTCATTTTATTTTTTAAATAGAATTAACATCAATATGTGGATTTGATCTACAAAAACAAGTTACATTTACAGCTCTAAAAAGGAAAACTTAGAGCTCTGTAACAGATCTTTTCAGTTAATTGCTGTTCCTCTGATCTTGAAATTTTAAAACCACCTTTTCCTTGCCTTTCATGTGGTCTGTGTACTATTCCATTAACAGCACCGTCACTGAGGCATGTGCGGTCTTGCTCAACCTTGTTACCGACTGGATGGGCCTCCTGTTCGTCTCCAAATCTTTCCGCACATTTCAACACCATTATTGTTGGACCACAGCCACAGATATGAGAAAGGACACTGTTCCAAAGAATTGTCTTAGATTATCACTTTTAATAATATGTTTTTTTTTTCTTTAACTTACCCATACCTTTGCCTATACAGTACAACTTATTCTTTGCATCCCCAATATCCCTGCTTTCCCTGAGAAACACAAGTGAAGAGTCAAATCCCAAAGAAAAATACAACAAATCTATTCAATTAACTCCCAGATGTAACAGAACACATGTAAGAATTACACTCCATTTCAATTTGTATTTCCTTGATTTCAGTTCTCTTCCCTCCCCTGGTTATCTGAAAAATTAACTATCACATACAAAAGGGTTAGTGTTAGGTTAAACATGCATTATCTGTAGTACAGCTACTGATAAAGATAGATATTAAACTTCATTATTAACAGATTACACTTTTATTAATAAATACTTGTATTGATAAATAATTGTTGTGTCTGGAAAGCCCCTCAAGTATTGTAGGTAAATTTTACAATAAATGTCAAGCTAAAGATGCTAAGTTCATCATTTAGTGAAGGTATCATTTCCACTATGTTCAGGAAAGTTCTAATGGGATCCCGTGCTTAGTCCGCTACTGAGTTGCTTAAAACCTGTGAAGAGGTGGTTTAAATTAATCTACTACTACAATAATATGTAGAGGGCAGCAGTTGTTACTTTGGGTTCATTGTAATTCAGGACAGGTTCAGAATGGAGCTGTGGACAAATTTCAGCCATGTTCATTGCATTTGATCTTAAGTTTGCTCACTAGTTTTGCACAGGCTGAACTCCAGTTGGCTCGCTGCTTTGGGGTCGATACAATTGGTCCCTTGAGTTATGCCACCAGGAGAAATTATTTCCAGATTTGTGTTTCTTTTGTAAAACCCAAAGCACTGGAAACACATTTTGCTGAGATTAAGTTAAAAATAAGGATATTAAATTATCAAAACATTAAACAAGTGAGATCCCATGTAAGTAGATAAAGTCTCAAAACCATCCTGTTTTATTGTTAATTACGGTTAAACCAGTAAATCTGAGATACTGAAGTTTGGAAATATGCAGTACATACTACAATGTTGACAGATAAAATTGTATTATTCAAAGTTTAAGGCTGTTTTAAATGCACAGTGGAAACAAATGTAGTGAGACTGAAACAGAGCCCTTCCTGTAGTTGTGACAGTGTGTCCCTTACTATGAAAATTAAAACAAGCAGCTATGCAGTTGTTGGACATGTTAATATATCTTGTTGAATGGAGAGTGCAATTTTTATATTGAATTTCTCTGTGCAACTGTCTGGTGCTACAGCTGCCTGTCAGTTCCCAGGTGTGTGAGTCACTGTTCATATGACACCATACTACCCAAATTAATTAACATTCCTACATGGCAGAGTCACAGTGGAGCCTGTGTAACATATTTTCTTGAGAAGAGGAAGGTAAGCAGTCCTTTTCCTCACAGTGAGGATAGTTTTACATGGGTCAGCTCTGCTGTTATTATCAGGAAAAGACAGGTGTGGAAACATGCTCACAAGCGAGTCATGAACACGCAATGTATACACATTGGATAATATGAGCACATATCTTCTAGACAATTCCTGGAAATAATAAAAACATTAAGAAAGAAAGGCAAAACAAAATGTTAGATTATACATCTATTAGAGCAGAATGCAAATCAGGGAATGTTATATTAGTTTCAATTTAAGCTGTCAACCAGGCCTCAACTGTCTGTACTTACAAAATTAATACAGAATGTTTCAGGGGACATTATTCCATCTGGAAATGGCCTCTGGACATATGACAAACAGGAGTACTAAAAGGTTAAAATCACATAATATAGTAATAGTAAGGCCTCATTTGGTATACTGTGTACACTTTTGCTCACCACACTAAAACAACAACAACAACAACAACAATATATATATATATATTCCTGTTAGAATTAAGTCTGATAACTACCAGATACAGTTTGGGACTCAGGAGAATGTCCTACACTGACAGACTGAAGGACCAAAGCCTTTATGTCTCGAACAGAGAAGATCAAGGGGATTTGATAAAGTATTCAATATCCTCAAAGGTACTGACAAATTCATCACAATTAAATACAAATTAGAAGACACAAGTGAGGACTACATGGAAGTATATGTAAAGCTGAGAACAGGAAGCTGTGCATCAGATGGTTTTGGAGGGTTGCCTGAATCTTCAGTAAATCATGTACAGCACATGTGACTAAAGGTTAGGCACTGCTGTAAGCACTTTCCAGCACACGACCAAAACCATGTGTCCGAGGTTACTGAAACACCAATAGAAGGATAAAACAGGTCTTGTGATCTGGTGTTTATCACCACACCAACCCTTAGATGACCATATCCTCTGAAAACACAGCCAGTTTAATGTGATAATTACCACTGTGCTGAATATTCCTAATTCAAGATAAAGGTGAGGTTGATCTGTGTGAATTCAAATCCAGATTCCTTCAGTTTATTAAAACAGATGAGTTTATTAGAAATACAATTAATACAACAAAGGCCTTTGGAAAGGAAAGTGGAAATGGTTGGAAATAGAGAATTTGAAAAGTGCAAGTTGCTAAGTTATAGAGTAGTGTTAACAAAGTCAAATTCTAATTTGAGGCAGAAGGCATCATGTTACATTAAGTCTTTATCAAGATAAACCAAACACAAAGTTAATAAATACATATATATATTAAGGAACAGTGCAAACTAAAAAAGCTTTGCGTCCGTATTGCTTATGTCTTGGATAGCGGGGAAGTAGGCATCATCTGGTGCGGATTTGTTAAGTAGAAGACTGCTGTGACTCTGCTCAGAAGCTGATCCAGAGTTGCTGTGGAGCTCATGTAGATGGGCTGCTGGCTGGAGAGGGTGGAGCAGTGGATCAGACTTTACTCCTCTTGTCTAGCTGAGCTCTTTGTTACTTCTTCTCCCTTGTCTGCTGAATTCCTTTAGACTTGACATCCACTAGTAGGACCTAAGGTCTTCTAAAACTTCCAGACTTCCAAAGTGTGGCTCTTGGCTTGCTCTATTGATTAGCCTCAGACAAAGACATACCAGAGTCTTTTCTTCCAGGGTTCTGATTGGCCAGTTCAAACCTGTGATTTGCATATCTTGCCTTCAGAAATTTTTATTGCTTCTAACAGGAAAGACAGGATAAAATATCCAATAATTGAGAAAACTCAAAACTTCTTCTGAGTAAAATTTACAAAGTTAATATTAGATTATTAGATTTCTGACCTACTCATGCTTTGCCCATTCATTTGATACCAAACAAGTACAGCCTGTTTATTTCTGAAATGATAATGATGAATTATATTGTATTTTAATTTAATAATGTAGGTTTAAGCTTTCGTAAGGGAATGAAACATGTGGCAACACATCCAGTACTTAATATAGTCTTTTATCAATACAGAATGAAGGATGCAATTTTAATAGGTCAAAATTCTGACTTGCTTTACAAGCAATTGGAGAGGATTGTATCCTCATGTATTCACTAGACTCAAACCTGGACCCTCAATCGATGTTGATGGATCAGAAAAATCTGAAAAATCCTTACAGTAATGCTTGTTGTAACCAGGATTCCAACTGTTCCAACTGTTTAATTATGAATTGCTCTTTAATTTAAGACCATACAAGTGATACAGTAGTTACAGGCATTTGCTCAGATATCCATTGTTTCTCTTAGTTTAATGCAGTTGGTTCTGTTTCTTTTAAATGTGATAAATAAAATATCTATTTATGGATGATTTTAAGGTATGTTTGGTCAGTTCCTTTAAAATGAATCTTAAAAAAAGTCCTTCTTGCATTTCTTACTAAGTAGTGGCCCTTAAATTATGGCCTTGTGTCAGGTGTTGGGAAATCACCTCTCTTGACTTGAGAATCACTAGCCCTGTTTTGTTCTTGGCTAAATGGTTTTATGTCTGTTTCAGTACAATTCTTATCTCTCCTTGAGAGAGGTTCACAGTCCTTCTAGCCTTTGTAGAAACTCAAAGAATAATAAATTCCCCATTATTCAGAGATGCAGGCATGCAGACTTGTTAGCAAAGTGTGGAACAAGCTAGACAGTAATATGGTTAAATTTAACAGCCTGTGTGACATTGTGTGGGTTTTAGCGACACCTTTCACCGGTTTCAGGCTCAATATCCCAGACAGAAGTAGAAAGTCAGCTTGTAGTCGCTCCATATTTAGCTTTTCGGAAGGTTTTTAGGGCGAATGTTAAAACTCAGTTAAGGATTTTATTTCTCTGAAGTAGAGAAGAGAGGATTATCTGAGCTGAAGGCTCATGGTCCTGGCATGAATGCTAGAGTAGCCACTTGAGCCTTTAATATAATGCTCCTAATTAAAGGTGATGATGATTAGAGAGATATTCACTTGGCTGTTAGGGAAGAGTGATATTGGTTTTCTCGTGTGGGGCCCTCTGGTGGTGATTAGAGATTTGGGTTGTGATTCGGGAGGTGAATTTATTTTGTTTTCTATGTGACACCTGTCTTTATTTTTCAAGAAACAGCTGAATGAGTCCCCAGATCAATTAACTAACTACCAAATGGGAAAATTAGCCAAATGGCATTTTTCATATTTGTATTGCTCTAATCGAGTATAACCATAGGCAAACCAGTTTTCCCACAGGTCACATTTTTATGCCATCCAGTCAGAGCTGACTTCATGGTTTCAAATAATCTTGCATAAATCAGACCTCTGTCTACTCCCTTAAGTTATTTGTGATCACAAAATAATGAATGTTGCCTAGCTGCTGTTGAATCAGGAGTTAGTCACCAACTTATAACACTGTTCCATTATATAATCACTTCCAAGTTATGACTTTGACTTATAATGCAAATTTCAGAATCAATTTGTATTGCTGGTTCAAGGAATTGTGATAATGTGTAAAACTAATCAATATACATTAACTGTTGACAGCTATAGTACGTATACATGTTTTTACAGTCAATTTGTTGTGGCACAGGTATCCTGAATGAATTAATAAGAATCAGAACCTATAGAATTTTTACAAAATTCACATAGTATAAAATAGTGAAAAATGAGTTAATGTATTCTTAAGTTAGTTTTCTCTTATTTTACCAGGAGCAGAATAGGCATGATGGCAACTCCACAGATATTCATTGAGATCCAGAATGATAAAGTTGTACTCAATGAGAGGGCAGCTGAAGTTCTGTCAGGAATGACAGGTGTTGCAGAGGTGATTGGCATTGTGGGTAAGCACAGGACTGGAAAGTCTTACTTGCTGTCTCGGTTCTTTAATGAAGACCAAGGATTCAAAGTTGGACATGGAGTGGAAGGATGTACCAAAGGCATTTGGATGTGGTCCAGACCACACCCTTTCCACACAAATGCCTGTCTCCTGCTTCTGGATACTGAGGGATTGGACGACTGTGAAAATAGGCTCATAACTGATAAGACTATATTTTTACTGACAACACTGCTGTCCAGCAGTATAATCTTCAACATCAAAGGATGTATCGACAGAAGCGCTATTGAAGAAATTCTGTATCCTTGGGAAGAAAACATTTTAAACTATACAACAATATAAATTACTAAAAAAGAAATCTTGAGCTTTACATAATCCTCCAATTTCATGAGCAGATTTAGTTTTCAGTTTAAAGTGAATTCTGGGGTGAGCTGTGGTGATCTTTGTTTATGCTGATTTGTGTCACCCATGATGCCCAGTACTGTTACTGTACCAGCTGTGTGGAGTTGTCTAATTGGAGAATTAGTTAATATCATTGCTGGGTCACTTCACTTCACCCCTTTCAGTACTGAACCACAAGTACATATGTGCAGTCAGAGTGTTAATGAAGTCTGCTGTAAAATATTTTTTATAATCTTATGACAGCTTCTAATCATATTCTAATCATATGAAACTGAAACTGAAACAATCTAATTATCTAGAACTGCAAAAGTCCAATAAAAGCCAAAATAAAAGCCAAAATCAGATTTCTGGAGCATTTCAACAGGACATTACAGGAAAAAAAGGACAATGAAGACTTATATTGGAATTTAAAACACATATCAAAATTATTGTTTCTGACTAACAAAGAGATTATAAATAAGAAAATATTATTATCCATGTTTAAACCAGGTGGTGCATTGGCACTGTGATTATCATTGCAGCCTTGCAGCACTGGGGCCCTTGGTGTAATTCCTGGGGTGCTCTCTGCATACTCTTTGCATGGGTTTCCTCCAGGTGCTTAACCAAGTGGTTTGGTAGAGTTGGCCCTGGTGTGAGTGTATGCCCTGTGATGGATTGATGTCCTGTCCAGGGTGTATCCTGCCTTTTGCACATTGATTCCTGGGTAGGATCCATCTCTCCTGGGACTCTGAAATGGACAAGTGCTTATTGTAAGTGATGCAGTGTTAAGAATTTTTCAAATAATAATAATAATAATAATTGCTTACACTTATATAGCGCTTTTCTGGACACTCCACTCAAAGCGCTTTACAGGTAATGGGGACTCCCCTCCACCACCACCAATGTGCAGCATCCACCTGGATGATGCGACGGCAGCCATAGTGCGCCAGACCGCTCACCACACATCAGCTATCAGTGGGGAGGAGAGCAGAGTAATGTAGCCAGTTCATAGATGGGGATTATTAGGAGGTCATGATTGGTAAAGGCCAATGGGGAAATTTGGCCAGGACACCGGGGTTACACCCCTACTCTTTTTGAGAAACGCCCTGGGATTTTTAATGACCACAGAGAGTCAGGACCTCGGTTTTACGTCTGATCCGAAGGACTGTTCAGTGATTTAAAAATATCAGCAATGTTAAACTCTATTTTTTAATTAAAGGCCATTATCAATGTGACGTCATAGATTTTTTTTTTCCTGAAACCCAGTACAGCTGCCTCTTACAAGTTGTACATCAGATGTCTTTCGTCAGTGAGGAGAAAAATAAGTCACTTAAAGATTACCTTCCGAACTTGTTCTATATACTGATAAGAGATTTCCAGTTTGAAGAATTTGATCATGATAAGTTTAAGGACAAGTTTCTGAATGCCTTGGATAAAGAAACAAAGACAAAATATAAGGAAGTCTTTGACAAAACAGAAATTCATATTCTGCCACAACCAGCTCTTGGGAAAGCGCTCAAGTAAGTATACTTTTTATTTATATATAATAATATAATAAACTATTCAGGAATTGCCAAATACTTAAACATTTTGTTCTTGTTTTTGAAAGTTTGCTGTGCTTTATATAATTTCTCCTTTCCAGTGTGTGTACAGTATTTGAAAGGAAGGGTCAAATATCATCTGTACTCAACAGACTCTGCTTACTTCTGTCTGTAATTTCCTCTCAAACTCAAACCTTCTGTTTTTGTTGTCCCCTCACATCCTTGCTAATGTATTAGGATTTGTTTTGGTGAGGAAAAAACAAGTGAGACACAATCTATTCATAGATCATCTTTTCTTCCTTATTTGCTTTTCACCTCTGCTAAACAGTTTTGTTTTCTGTCACTTAGTCTTACCCCTGTACCCCTATTATTTTGATTTGCCTGACATCATAATATGATATTAATTATCACTCTAATTATTATAATAATTATAACATTCTACTGTTCCTAAAATCCTATTCTATCTTACCTGATGGATCCACATTTTAAGTAGTAAACTATAATTTATAAATTTAAGTAAACTATAATTTCTATTTACATTTCTTTATTATATGTAAGTTTGGTAATAAGAGCATGCTTACTTAAGTGTTTTTAACATATGTACTTGATTCTTCTTCAGAAAACTCCCGGAAATAAAAGATGAAGATTTAGACCATGACTTTCTAACATCACTCAACACCTTTGTGACCACTGTTCGTGATAAACAGTCTGCTCCCAAGGCAGTGAAAAGTCTCGTCTGCACACCAGGAGGTAAAGCCTTCACAAGCAGCTCTGTTAAATGACAGTGGATATTCAGTTATGCGACTGTTGTCAATTACATCTCTTGATTTTCTTGTTCAAATTCTAAAAATGGAATGAGCTGACGTAAAAAAGCACTTTTTTTAGCACTTTGGCTTTACACTTTGGACAGTACACCTGGCTGAGGAACTGACAGTGCTGGTCGGAGATTAGTGTTGCCTCCTTACTGAAGAAGGATGAGCATGAGGGACCTGCTGCAAAGGATGTTGGGGTGGAGGGAGGGGTCTGTTACATTGGCACATTGAAAATGTCTCCATTTTCATCCTTTGTTTTAGCATATTTATGGGACAAATTAACCTCTTTTATACTGGGAGGTAATAAAATAAAACACATGGTTTTGGTTCCCCAGAAGTATATAGTGTATTCAAGAGTGATCATTAAATGAGTAAACTAAGATGTCAATGCATAGAGAGACTTGGCTGAACCCATGTTCCCAGGCTATAGGGTGAGGAAACTGTAAGCCCAGTTCAGAGAAGAGTGGCTGAGGGGCTGGTGCAGAGGTGGAGACAGGGGGAGGAATGAATTCATGAGCAAGGAGGAGAAAACGTTTACGTTTACAGTATATACACTGATATAAACTGATCATTGTGTCAGTGCTGGTGTACATTAAATAAATAATAGTAAGGAAAAATTGTCACATTTTGTAGCAATAATGTTTTGTGATTGTATGTATGATTCTTCTTCTTATAATACCTTGAAGAAACTAGAATTTAAAATGCAGTCCTCATCAGAATTCAAAGAACGAATAATTACATTGCAGATTTCTAATTGCAGTTTCATTTTTATTCCTCAGTTTCTGGTGAAAGATGTGATATTTTTCCTGAAAATACATATTTGCTTTGTTACATTTTCGTGCAGAAATGTGTTTTTTTTTAAACAGGGACAACCAATGAATTTTTACATCATTAATGTTTCAAATAATTCTGAATGTTATCACTGCAATTGTTGCAATACTAATGTGTTTCATTACTGTATATTGATAGTAATAATATGAAAAGTGTGTTAATGAAAGAATATGTATTTTTTAATTAAGGAAATTACTTCAGGAATGCTCACAAATTAGAGCAGCTGAGGGAAAATCCATCTTTGTTTTTAATGTAAACTACATTAAAAACTAATTTTATTAATTTCTGAAAAATCAGTTAACCAAATGTAAAAACTCGTCTCAGCACTTATTTTACTGCTGAGAATATAAGAAATGAGATATAAGCAATCTTCTGGGAAGAAGTCAAAATGTAATCTCACCCCCTTCACCAGGTGGAAGAAGATTTCCCAGAGAGAAAGAAATGCTTCTGTAATATCAAAAAAGTCCATGTGGCCACTGACAGCAGCACCTGGAGGACACAAAGGTTCTCCAGTATTGGACTCATTCAGTGAAGAAAGGAAACTCAGCCCCTTGGTCTTTAATTTCCTTTGACATGTTGCCCCAACTTTATGTCTGGGAATGTCAATCAGATGTGTCTCTTAATGCCTCAAAGTGCAAATATGGATCTCACACAAAGCATGATAAATATTAATGTTTACTGCCCTGTAATATTATTAAATATTTTTAAAATCCTGGAAATATTACAAAGAACTTTTCATTATTTTATTAAGTGTTTGAGGCATTAAAAGCATTACAGGTGCTGTCAGTTCCAGTAATTACTGGTTGTATTATTATGGTTTTTCAGTATAAATATACACATTTTGTTTGTTCTCATTTGCTTAATCTCAACATATCACCACCTGACATTACTCTTTTCCCCTCTGTGAAGCCTTTGTGGAGCTGGCTCGCTCCTACATCAACATGCTGAACAAACAAGACAATGTCTGTCTGACAGTAGCTGCTCTGGAAATGAATGAGGCCTGGATAAACAAAACATTTCTATTAGCAAAAGATAACATGGAAAATATTGTAACAGAGATGGAAGTTCACCTTCCACACAATGAAGATGCACTGTGCAAAGACTACAATGAAAAATGTGACAAAGTAATTGAGGAGTTCATGAAAAAACTGGAATATACCAGCGGCACGAATCAAAAGGAAGAAAAGAAGAAGGAGTTACAGGTAAATCTAAAAAATAGTTTGTCATTAAATACTAAATACTAAATTAAAATATCAGTAGAGAATGAATACTGTACTTGATTTCATTGTTAAATAGTTCTAACTTGTTTACTTTGTTTATAAAAAGCATACACATTTGCTACATATAAATATCAATAAGGCTGAAATGCTAATATTTTCTGAAAACCTGAATATCTCCCATCTTCCTAAATAATTTTTTAATCTAGTGAAAATAATTACACTGTTTATTGAAGAGCAATGAAAGTATAAGTGTCTAGGTTTTACATTAATAGCTACTTCATTGCATACATGAATATTAATTAGTCAGCAGATAGGTGTGTTATATGTTCTTTGGGATAGCAAAATACTGAGCTCAAAGCACAGATGACCAATGTTAACGAGTTCCTTAAAAATCTGTATAAAAAGCCAAAATACATGGGTTTTTTTATGCAAGAATGGTGAAGGTTTGCCCTGCTTGAGTAAAACAAATTGCCTGGTTAACAGCAAGACTCATTCATGCCATCAGTAGTCCAGGAAAAAAAAACAGACAACCACAGATGTATTTACTGATCTTTAGGAAGTGATGTAATAGAGAATTAGAGTACCAGAGGTTAAAATCAACTGTGTCACATTAAGGAACAGCAATGCATTGCAACACATTCACTAATATTTCCCAAGTAACATTCGCCTCCTAAATTAATTTTCATCATGCCATGCTGTGTGTTGTATCACATTTCGCAAAAGTTTTTCAAATTGATTTATCATTAACAGAAAAAGAATACAAAGATGCACAAGTTTGATAATAAAATAAAGGGAAAGGTGACATTATGGTTTTGTATGCCTTAGTAGATATGGTCTAGTGCAGAAAAAGGAAAGAACAAAGTGTATATCTTCATTGAAGCAGCAAACATATTGTTAATTGAAACTTTAGGAAAAGCACTTTAGGAAACCTGTTATTATTGTTTATAATCCCTTTTCTTTGCTTATTAAAACATGAATTTCCATCAAATTTTACCATTCCACTTAGAAACTGAAAGACCAATGGCTGAATGAACTTTGTAAAAAGAATTGCATGAAAAGATTTACGAATCTAAAGGATAAATACACTAGAGGTCTTCAGAATCACAAAGACAAAGAAATATTTAATGAAACAATGAAGAGCATAAAGAAGATCAGAGAAGAATACTTCATGTTTCACAGTAAGTTAAATTGTCGGCTCAATTTAATTGAAAACAATACTTTTAAAGTTGTTTTATCAATTGTTACAGTTTACTTCTGTTTTTTTAAGAACATTTCAGTACACAAAGAATGAGCTCCCATGGTGCTCTTAGTTTTTGGCCTGACGTGTTTTGTGCACTTCAGTGTTTAAACTCAGTGTTTAAACTTGTTTCCACAAGGCTGTACCTTTAAACTGTTGCTTGGTATGACTGCGGACCAGCAATTGACTTTAAGTTGTCTTGTGTCTTCCACAAACGCAGCAGAAATTTAATTCTCTGCTCAAGGATCGTGGTATATTTATATGATACAGTATACAGTATATACAGAAGCAGCCATTCAAGGTTCACAGTACAAACCCGTACAGCACGCAACTAACCACAAGCCACCTCGGCATATGCCACGGTACGTGATTGGCTGTCCAAAAATACCGACAGGGGCACTCGTGGTGCATTGGTCAGTAGTGAAAAGATTTGATCATTTAATCTGTTTACTGTGCACATTATAATCTGCTTAGTATTGAATATTTATATGGAATTTTACCACTAAAGGGAAATTTTAGTAGCTGAGCATAAAAAGAAGAGGAACATAACGCATCTGAAGGTCATAAACGATATTAATTTAGGAACATAAACATATTACTGTATGTAAACTGTACTGTATATGGCTGGTCTTGGTATTTTAAAGAAAAAATACACACCAGTATTCCATTTCTCCCTAAACATTTTAAGCATCAAAGTCTTACAGTACATGTGGTTATTTTGAAATGTTTTTACTTGCTCCTTCTGACCATATTACTGTACATTTATATACTTCGTGAAAAATTGATATTTCTAACCTTTGCTAATACGCTCGTTATCGGATAAACAAAAGCATACTTTTAGAATTGGATAAATAGGGAATATAAAATGGATTTGTGTATCTAAATAAATTAATAACGGTATAGCTATAGTTCTATATTGATATGTGTATTGCTGTTTCAGTGCATGTCTTATGATTTGCCTTGGCGGCGTGACAGCTTAAGTGACTGATATGTAAGCATGAGGTTGGATGTTTCAATCCAGCAATCTCTGTGAGTTTTCTTTTGACAAATAAACATTTCTTTGAAAAACTAAAATAGCAAATATTATGGACACTACAGTATATTGACATTTTTTATATTGCTAAATATCACATGTTCGTACCGTATGTAGACAGTGGTACCACAGGTTGTAGGGCGTAAATCCACATGAGCCCGAAAGCCCTACATTAACGTTGTGCATTCGCCTGGTGCTGCGCGGTTTACATCTCTCTCTGCAGGAGTGCTGGCTGTGCCGAATCAAACCGGTCTCACTGTTTTTTTCAAAGTAGGATAGGACGAGTCTTCCAGCAAAAGACACTCCACCTTCCCCCACGGACACATGTTTTCTTAGTAAAACAGGTTCACAGTGCGAAGCTGTGTCAGTCTTCTGTGTAAAGAAAATCGGTTTGAACACCATGGGGGCTGTTTTTAATAAGCTGCTGAGTAAAGAATAGGAATTTTCCTGCTGTCAGCAGTATTGTGTATATAGTTTTTTGTACAGGCTGTGAAAAGTTTCACAAAAAGAGGTCTTTAAAATTAGGCTGGTCAAATGATTATTTTAATTCTTAAAAAATAAATCAAAAACAAGATATAATGTTGTGTTCCTACTTAGACATTGCACGACTTTAAAAGCTTAAAAAACAGGTTTCGATAGTTAATAACCACTTTTTAAAAATGGGTGATTTTTCTTCCTCATGATCAGCTTAGAATCTCTGTTTATGCTGTAAGGTTTTTACTACTTAATTAAACGTTTAAAATACACGAATTTCATAAACACAACACACGTTTCGATTAAAAAAAATAATATTCTGTTATCTTCCTGGTATGTAGAACAGATCAGCAGGTTTTTTTTCCCGTATCAGAGGCTCTGAAAACAGTGTGCTGCCCACTGCACTGTGTCAGAGGGAGAGGTAGCATTGGAAAGGAGAAAGCGCAGAGCTCAATAATGCACAATGGCTGTGAAGCACCAATTGCGTTCATAACTTAGTGTTTAAAATTAAACAACGTAAATAATTTTCTTTGACTTCTAAGTCCCTTTATTATCATCAAGCACAGGTTTCTTTTTTGATGCCATCGTTAGACAAAGCAGGAACTTATTGTACTTTCTAATGACATTACATGTGGAAAGATTACAGATTACAGATTTTAATCGTCTTTAATTTTGTTATACATTTTAGAAAAGTTTCATCTACGCATACACCACAAAACTATTTTCGATTGTATTTCTGAATGCTATGTATAAAAAAACTTTTGAATGGCTGCATCTGTATTACAGACATTTACAACAAAGACATATCATAAAACATTTACATATATTGTTAAGTTATTACTTTAAATATATACTTTAAATTACTGTAAATATATTACTTTATTTTATATAACACCTTTACAACTGGCATCTCAAAGTAATACAGGATTCTGGCTATCAAATTCTGAACATATTGGAGATTGCTCAGTGTGGAGTTAAATAACCTAGTGAACAGGATGTGCATCTATTAATTGTGTTGAAAAAAGCCTTTCTTGATTTCTCTAGTTCCTAGTTTCTCTATGTTCCCTTTAAAATAAACGATTATCCCACAATGCTGTGTACTACATGGCCAGTAGGGAAACTAAAGGGAAATTTTAGTAGCTGAGCATAAAAAGAAGAGAAGCATAAAGCGTGTGATGGTCATAAACTATATTAATTTAGGAACTGCATCAGAGATATTTTTTTAACTGCATTACATTGGGGAGAATCACTATAGCTTACATTTATATAGAATGTATAGAAATACATTTTTCCTGCATCAAAGTTTAATTCGTTCAGATTCCCCTACATTACAGCCCCAGTGCTGCAAGGTAGCAATGCTAACCACTTCACCACCATTAAAAATGGATGGATATCTTAGTTATCTTTCTAATTCAGAGTGTAGTGAAAACCGGTTCAGGGACGCCAAATATGTAATCATAGTGGCTCTCTGAAGGCACCAGTTCTGTAGGGTTTGGGCATTTACTGAGACAATTATTAATTGTAGCAGTAAATCACAAAGTTGATTCTTTTGATGGCTTTAGAATCCAACCATGCGACATAACTCAAACAACGCGCACACACAGGTACTAATACACGAGGATACATTTATTAATACATAGAATATGCATATAAACCTAACAGATCTTATCGAGAGGGTTATCAGAATACAAAAGATATATATTCAATCAGTTACAAAGTGTTACACATCAAGAGGACATACGTTCAGTATATCATTCATTAAGACCGTTTCGTAAAGTGAACTTGGTTACAACTTCTACATTAGATACTCAAACAAGTACATAACTCTTAGGAATTAAATTGATATCAACTGGTTGGGATAACAATTGAATTCTCGAGCTGTAATGCATTGAAGTTGAATACTCATCCAATCTCTGGGGATTCAGATCTCCTGCGGGCACAAAGAAACAGTTGCAGGCTGTTGCTGTCCAATCCGCGCTCTCTGGCTCCGTGCCAGGCTGTGCTGTGCGGCTTGCGACGGTGCGCTGCTGATGCTCACTGTTGGCATTAACTAGCAAAGTTTGTGCACAGGAGAAAAGATGACTGTGGGTCCCAGCAAGTCAGGAAGAGGACTGGTTCGTTCCTGATGAAGAGCTAGTTCTGAATAGTGATTCAGCTTTCCACAGTTCCGACCTGTTCAGGAGGCCTGCTGCTGGTTACTCTCTGGCAACCTCCACTCTAGACTCTTAGAACAAAGGAAAGTTCTGGCACTCGGACACACTGGCCGTTCCGTGGTTGTCCGGGCTGAGTCTCAGGATGGTCAGGAGGCGCGCTGCGAGAATGTCCTGCCCTTGGGAGCCTTCTGCTCCTGGGCCGTCCTGCCCTGGAATTCTCACAGAATTCCCTTTAGAACAGTCCACAGAATCCTCTCCAGAATCCCTTCTGAATCTTGTTTTCTGAATCTTGTTGAATCTGAATCTGAATCTGAATCTTGTCTGAATCTCCCTTTCTGAATCTCTCAGGCTCTCTGTGTTGCCTGTTTTTACCTGGAGGAACTTCAGCTCATTGATTGGCTGAAAGTTCCATGGGCATCAGAGTCCCACGTGGGTTACTCGGCCCTACCAGTCCCTGATTGGTTGATCAAGGTGAGATATGAGTCACTTAGTCCTGACACTTAGGAATGCAATCCAGATGTCCAACTCGCACTCCCTAGACAGATAGGCGCCAATGGGTGACCATTGATCATGATAGCCAGGCTTAGCTAAGTGCATCCCCCTTTGGGAGCTGTCCTTGGACCTTAAATCACCTTGCATGAATGGTTTCTCTGTGGCTGCACCACAGAGATGAACAGAGAAATGAGGCCTAATTTGGGAAAGCTCAGAAACACTTAATTCTGCATTATTATTAAGCCTCACCGCTACAAGAGGTTTGCATGCATAATTTAATTTTGAGAGCCACTGAGACATCTGGTACTACTGTTGTATTTATGAAAAAAAACATACAAAAAGCATACTAACAACTGTGCCATCCTATTCCTTAGTTAATACATTTTATTTTTATAAACAGTTAACATTTTTAGCAAAATATTTACCCTATTTTTTCTTTAATTTTGTATTTAACTTATTTTATGATAGAAAGATTTAATGTACATTTGAACAATAAAAATATGGTATTACAAGATGTGGGGAAAAGTGCAACAATTTATTACAGTGCTAAATTTAATATTATTGATTACTAATAGTTTATGCTAACACCTAACTTTCTTAAGTAGATGTATTAAAAACAGGTGGGTAGCTGCATCAGCATGCATAGGCTGCAAAGGAACAAGTAATAGGTTTATTCCATGCTGAAAAAAAGAAGAAAGAGAACACAACGTTTCGGCCGTGGAGCCTTCTTCAGGTCTTGACACCTGAAGAAGGCTCCACGGCCGAAACGTTGTGTTCTCTTTCTTCTTTTTTCGGCCGTGGAGCCTTCTTCAGGTCTTGACACCTGAAGAAGGCTCCACGGCCGAAACGTTGTGTTCTCTTTCTTCTTTTTTTCAGCATGGAATAAACCTATTACTTGTATTAAAAACAGGTTTGGCCAGCCTAAGAGGGGGGGTCAGCTGACACTCCTTCATACACTCAAGTGAAAAATTAATAATGCCAATATAAACGTCAAATTCTCTCTCGCTTTGGCGATTTTGAAAAAAGTATTGAAACAAGAGAGTGAGTGTTTTTTTTAATTCCTGGTGGAATCGGGCTTCCATTAGAATCAAGTAATAGGTTTATTCCATGCTGAAAAAAGAAGAAAGGTACACATTCCATAAGAATCAGCACCCTTATATAGCGCCTTTATATAGCGCCTTTAAAGGTGGCTTCTCCTTGCACTTTGACAGATCGTCTGTAAATTAATTTTTGATTTAAAGTTTGACAGTAAATGTTTATATTGTAACGCATACAGCCTCCATTTCTTTATAACATTTTTAAAAATCGTTTGCGCAGTCTAAGGGGGGGGTCTGCTCTCATTGACAGCTGACACTCCTCCGTACACTTAAGTGAAAAATTAATAATCCCAATGTAAACATCGTATTTACAATTTGTTGATAATAAAAATGTTAAGTTCTCTAAAGCTTTCTCAGTCACGTACGATAGTTTACCCATGGAGCTGTGTAAGCATGCGAAGGCAGCAAAATATCAGCTAAATTTGAAGTTGTGACACCGAAAATATTATTAATAACCTTTTAAATCTGAAGGGAGATCTAAACGGATCCCCACACGATCAGAGGGCAAGACGGTGATTACTCATTGTTATTAAAAAAATGACTTAGATTCGAACATGTTGTGATATTTAGAAATATAAAAAAGTCAATTAATTGTCCATAATATTGCTATTTTATTTTTTCAAAGAAATGTTTGTTAAAAGAAAATGCATAGCACTAGCTGGATTTGAACAGCCAACCTCTCACTTAGAAGTCAGGCACTTAGACCATCACACCACTCACATGATGAGTGGAAAATTAAATATTTTCGTTTTCAAAGAATGTGGACCAGGGTAATACTTTGAGTTTACAGCTTGTCCAAGGTCATTCGTTATGAATACTATTAGTAATATCTTTGGTAAAGACTTTGATGGCGACAGCTCAAACGCTGTACATGAGAGGTTGAGCTTTATTAGCTCCACCTTGCGGAAATTCCAGATACTATTATTTTACTTGCGGTACCATGTGGTATTATGCAAGAATATACGGTATTAATACAGTATTATACGGTAACTTGAGTTATACCGCGACAAGCGTTATAACGCAGTATCGCCCGGTTGTTTTGAATGGCTGCTTCTGTAACTCCACCTGGCGGTTTTATAAGGTGATTCCGGATACTTTTAACATAATCTAATTTCCAAGAGGTAAAATGCGGTATGACCTGAAATGAATTGTTATGACGCATGTTTGATGCAACATGCCCACCGCGTTGTACCGCAGTGTACCCCGCTTATTTTGAATGGCTGCATCTGTAGGACAAAATATTTAATCTCTGCATCAAAGCATGAAAAATGATGTTGGAAGCCTTTATCATTGGATAAATTGAAAGCACTGGTCAGTTGAATTTACAGATTATTTTAAGAGCTCATCTCACATTGATTGAAACACTTGTGTGTGTGTTTTTTTTAAGTATGAATACTTATTCAATCAGTTATTTTCTGGTTTATATCCATAATTCATTTGGCAGGATCTGTAGAATTGGCTACACTTTGATATTATAAAGTATTTTGTGCAGATCAATGGCATAAAATCCCAATTAAATACTCAATTATTCCATATAGTAACCCAATAATAGATAAATATATCCAACGGGAGTGAATGCTTTTGATAGATAATGTATTAATTATATAAATAATGAGAAAGCAGCAGAGTGAATTCTGAGGTTTACAGAAATATTTGGGCCATTATTTTGAAGAAATGACTTCCATCATCACCATCAGAATGACAGTGACCCGAAACACACCATCCCAGCAAACCTCGAGTTATCTCAGCCAGTCCAAGTCAAATCCAATTAAGCAGCATTTAATATAATGGGGGGGGGGGATAGAAAGAATGGACAAAACTATCCTGTTTTGCTCATTAAAACATCTTATTAAAGCATCTCAAGTGATTACGTTTTTAACTTAAAGTGGATGTGTCTCGGTACTTATGTTGACTTGAAATCAATGGAACACAAAGTAAGTTGTTGTTATAATCTGATCAAACGTATGCATAACTTACCCAGAAATAACATATGGACGATTTACCAGGAATAAAATAACTCCCCAGAGTTATGCAAGATTTACATAAATCCAATATTATGTAAAATCCTGACCTGGGCGAAATAAAGACTTATTAAATATGAATTTTCTTTTAGCTTTATTTACACATTTTAACAGACAGCCTCCAAGTAAAAACCAAATGCTCCTACCTTCTGAAAGTACAAACTGAAAACCTTGAAAAATGGGCTGAATTATTCTAATTATTTCCATAATCTTAGATGTAGAAGTCAGACATGTTGGTCTGTAATCACACTTGGGTCAGTTTCCTCACTCTTCTTGTGGCTGGGCTCTATACTGGCAGTGAGCCTGACTGGAGCAGCTGTTGGCTCATCAGAACCCCTTCACTGCAGAATGTTATTGTGCTCTTCTGCCATGCCTTCCTGATTTTCTTGTTGAATAACCTCATGCCTTATAGGAGAGTCAGGGCAAGCTATAGGATCACCTTGTATTCTGCATTTTACTGAATACTCTGGTGAGATTCTGCCTTGTTAGAGTATTCATTAATTTTAATTGATTAAAAAAACAATGTAATCATTTCGTACAGGTTAGTAATTTTTAAGTTAAAATAAAGTTTCCTTAACTCAGTATATCTTGTGGAGAAGGGGACACAGAATCTCAGTCTGGTTACCAAAAAAAAAAATTGTTCAAATATTTAGTTGTAAGTTTACAGTTTTCTTTCCTACTGATGGCAGAGCTGAAATCCGATGGAAGTAGATCCCAGACACAGTCCAATGTTTTAAGCAAGCCTTCCTTCAAGCCAATTGAAAAGCAGTTCAAAAGGCTTACACATTAAGCACTAATACCTTCAACACTGTGCTATGGTTTACCTGTTCTAGAGAATTACCTTTATCAGTTCATGTGATATGAATGTCATGAATGTGAACTCAACAATCTCTCCTTTCTGGTGTGAGATAATAGCAATTTATTTAGGTTCTAGGACTCACAGAATACAAAGAGATTTCACTTCTGACAGCTTAGTCTTTCCTGTTGTACATGCAAAGATGTTCTTTCTATCCAAGATCCAAAACTGTATGAGATGTATCCGATTTGTTTGACTTTTAGTGCTGTCCTAAAATTATACAATCATTATTTTCATTTGAACTAACCTTTCATTTTTTTAATAATCCTGTCCTGTTGTATATTGAATCGACAAAACACTGTGATTAATGAATACAAAGTTTTGCTATATTTTACTGGTGCTTGTACTGTATTACAGGGGTTGTCATGCATTAAGATTCCAAAACAAAAATAATTTAAAATTTCTGAAATTCTCACTGAACTTAATGAACATAAAAGGTATCAGTCATTCACTTGAGAACTACACATGTGTTTATAAAGACACATTTTCTAAAGATTGTGTACATCTTTAAACATTGATATTCACAGGCTAAGTTTTTTTTTTAACGTGCTTTATGCTGTTGGAGTAAAGCACTTAAAATGTTTTCATTTAGGGTCTGATGATATAAGCAAGACTGTGTTTTCTGAACTTGGCACCCTTCACCTGGACCCTTTGCTTAAAGACTCCTTGAAGGTAATTGTCATTAAATTAAAAACTTCTTATTGAATTGTTTGGTCCACCGGTTTACTGAAAGACCTGTTACAGAATAGTGGTACTATTGATACAGATGCAGCCATTCAAAATGCGCGGTACAAACCCGCGGTATGGTAATCTACCCACAAGCCACTGCAGGGCACCGCGGTAAGTGATTGGCTGGCCAAAATGACCGACAGGGGCACTCGTGGTGCATTGGTTGGTAGTGAAAAGATTTATTTCATTTAATGTCTTTACTGTGCACATTTTAATCCGCTTAGTTTTGAATATTTATATGTAATTTTACCACTAAAGGGAAATTTCAAATTAGCTGAGCATAAAAAGAAGAGGAGCATAACGCATCTGAAGGTCTAAAGGTTTAATCTAAATTAAATATTAATTTAGGAACATAAACATTACTATATGTACGTAAACTGTACTGTGTATGGCTGGTCTTGGTAGTTTAAAGAAAAAATACACACCAGTCTTCCATTTCTCCCTAAACATTTTAAGCATGAAAGTTTTATGAAACGGTACCCAAATATGTGATTGCTGTATAGGATGAATTTTAATCTTAAAAAATTATTTAACACGAAAATTAAGCTGTTTACATCTTCCGCCTGAGAACAGTCACCCGTTGCTACCCAACGCAGAAACACAGCCACTAACTAGCAAAGAGAGGACATTAGCTAGCCAATATGATAAAAAAATAAATGATTATTTTGTTTATTTCTTTTGCACATTTATTTGAACATTTCCATCGATTGTACAAGCACTTGTAAACTGTCCAATCCCTAGTTCATCAGGCATTTTCTTTTATACTGCGGGCATTCTCCCGGTCTGGTGCCGGTCTGTGTCTTCTAGGATATAATGCCAGCGAACTCTTGTTTTTATGTCCACTATAACAGACAATCTCCTTTGCTTTTAACCGAGCGTCTAACCCCTCTGATTGGAGAAAAAAGACGTGCTGGTTTGCTATACATACTGTACCAGGAAGATGATTTCTTTCTATTCAAAACGTGTATTTTAAAAGTTTAAGAAGTAAAAACCTTACAGCGTACACAGATTTCTAAACTGATCAGGATCGTTATCTTTGTCTTATCCATAATGTTCACCACTCTGTCCAGCAAATTAATAATAAACTTTATTTTATATAGCATTTTAAACGAATAAGTAATTACATTGCTTATAAACCTAATCACTTTTTCTACATAAACACAGCGTACTTGCTCTCTGAAAATGCTTTTTCTTTTTATTTAGGCTCAGATTTCAACTATAGATCGTATTATTATAAACTTTCTTGGAAAAATGTCTTTTATGTAAACCATGTTTGCTATTAATTCATTTAGGGCTAGAATATGTTCATTGTCTTCCAATCGAGTCGAGTTGACATTAAAAGCTTGCCACGCCCGGACTGTTACACCAACGCATTAGCATGTTAAAGCGATTTCATTGAGAAGCCTAGCTTTCTTAACTAGTAAGTACTGTACTTCCTTGGTTTTGGAGGGGGAGGTGTCTTTCGCTAGAAATCTCGCCCCCTTCTACTTTGAAAATACCTGTGAAACCGGTTTAATTTGTCACAGCCAGCCCTCCCGCAGAGAGAAGGGTTGTACTCGTTAATGTCTTAGCCGGAACACATCATTATATCTCATTTTGTATTTCTATAAAAAAATTGTTTGCCCAGCCTAACACTATTGTTGTTACTGTTTTTATCCTGTAAAGCGCTTTGAGGAGCACAGCTTTCTCACCACTTAGATTACTTGTTGATACCATCCTTACACAAAGCAGAAACTTCTTGTATTTTCCGATGACATACAAGTGGAAAGATTACAGATTTTAATCGGCTTTTTTCTGAACCAGGGAAAATCTGATCATGTTTCTCTATAACAATAAAAAACTTTATTTTACATATCACCTTTAAAAGTGGCATCTCAAAGCAATACAGTAGATGTAAACCACAGATTACAGAGTAAATACCCAGACAAACGCAAACGCGTTTTTAATAAAATTATTTTATTCATTCAGCAGAGAGAGCGTAAAACCTGGGCGTAACAGCTGTTCCTATTTCTGATCACTTGCTCTCTGGATAAACGTCTCACCTGTCCTGTTCTTTGTTTTCCTAATTTGCTGATTATGCCTTCTGCGATCCACTCCTGCCCTCACACCTAAAGAAGACTATATTAAATTTCTTTGCGCGGTCCATTGTGCAATTAACCCTTGTATGTGCTGTCCTTAAGGTGATATCACATAAAGGTGATATGTAAAATAATGTTTTTTATTATTGTTATAGAGAAACATGATCAGATTTTCCCCGGTTCAGAAAAAAAGATCTAAAGTATACTAGTTTGTCACTAGTATACTTTTAATACAGTCTTTGCTGTGCTCTTGGGGATCCTTGTGATATTTCGAGCTCTGGTTGAATGATAAGTGTCGCAGTTTAAATAATTTTCGTAGTTAGAAATTATGAAACGCTCTGTTAAAAGCAAGGGAGTTTTTATGTCCGTTGCAGTAAAAGAAAATGCCTGACAAAGTAGGGCTTGGACAGATTCCAAGTGCATTTTTGCAATTTACGTTGCATTGTCCATTGTGCTGCTGTAATACAGTTTAAATAATTTAAAGTCTAAACAGTATCAGCTTTATTTATGGGTTGCAATTTTAAAAAAGCCAAAAAACGCACTCAAAATGCAATTTAGAGCTTTCTGGCAAGAGGAGACACCCAAATTAATAATGTAACATGCCACTGTTTGTGCATGAACAAGGTTATACTGCTATTTCCTTAGATACGCGATTAAAAAAAACATTTTTTAATCCCCGGCAGAACACATGCCATAAGAATCAGCGCTTTTATATATCGCCTTTAAAGGTGGCTTCTCAAAACGCCTTACAGGATAAAAACAGCAATAACAGCAACAACAACAATATTGTATTTCATTGCACTTTGAAAACCAAGTAATACCTTAACTATATGTGCAAACGTTTTATGATATGTCGCTGTTGTGAATGTCTGTGGAGTGTATCTTATTTGCCTGTCTGTCCTGGCTCTCTCGCTCGCCCTCCTCCCTCTCTCCCTCAATTCAATTCAAGGTGCTTTATTAGCATGACAGATGGATACAATCAGTGTTGGGTATTTACTTTGCTTTGAGATGCCACTTTTAAAGGTGATAAAAAAAATCAAGGCTTTAATTTGCTTTAACTCCGCAAGTCTGAGTTCTCGTGTCTGTCCTATCCGAACTTGAAAGTATTACAATATGTATCTTTATAGCAGGTGGTGTACAGCTTTTTAGTATAGATTACACTTTTCTAAAATGTATTTAAAAAATAAAAACGATTACAATCTAATCTTTCCACGTTTGATCCCAAGATCCCAAGAAAAATAAATCTAAACGGGGAGAAAGCTATGCTGAAAGTTTATTAAGATACTTAGAAGACAAAGATATCAATTTATGTTGCATTTGTCTGATTGTGAATCAAAAAACACATATATTTAAACCCGCGTTTGCGATTTAAATCAAAACGCGATTTAAATCAATATAAATGTTTATATTGTAATGCCTAGGTGACTATTCATTGTTATTAAAATGACTTAAATTCGATCATGTTGTGATATTTAGAAATATACATTTGTTTGGTGCGAGTGAGGTTTTATTTAATCTCTGACGCAGGGAAACGTTTCATTTTTTCAAAGAAATGTTTGTTAAAGGAAATTCATGGCTCCCATGGGATTCAATCACAGACTGTGTGACATGGGAGTCAGGAACCTAATCCACTGCACCACCAGCAAGGTCACATGCAGAGTGCTGAAAAAGCACTACAGAAACATTATCAACAGACAATGTACAGCGTGCATTATTCTTGTGTTGCGGTACATGAATATAATTATATCGTTATTAATTTCTTTAGATACGCAATTCCATATAATATTCCCTTTTAATCAAATTCTAAAAGTATGCTTGTTGACTCCGGTATCACGTTAGTTAAAGACTTCGATGCTTAAAATGTTTAGGGAGAAATGGAATATTGGTTTGTATTTTTTCTTTAAAGTACCAAGACCAGCCATATACTGTATGTTTATGTTCCAAAATTAATATCGTTTATGGCCTTCACACGCGTTGCAGTATGCTCCTATTCTTTTTATGCTCAGCTACTAAGATTTCCCT
Source organism: Lepisosteus platostomus (assembly GCF_059453375.1). Taxonomy (NCBI): domain Eukaryota; kingdom Metazoa; phylum Chordata; class Actinopteri; order Semionotiformes; family Lepisosteidae; genus Lepisosteus; species Lepisosteus platostomus. Next base: position 15,573,167 of record NC_142615.1, on the reverse strand, counting down.
TCAGTGGTAAAATTCCATATAAATATTAAATACTAAAACGGACACCATAAAGACGTTTACTGTAAATCTTTCTACGACAGACCAACGGACCACGAGTGTCCCTGTTGGTCAACCAATCACGTACCGTGGTACCGCGCGTCATCGTGCCTCACAATGCGCGACGCCGTAGCCAATTACCTCTGGTACGTGTCTGTACCGCGCACTTTGAATGGCTGCATCTGTATGTTTTCTTTAAAGTACCGAGACCAGCCATATACTGTATGTTTAAGTTCCAAAATTAATATCATTTATGGCCTTCACACGCATTACAGTATGCTCCTATTCTTTTTATGCTCAGGCACTAAGATTTCCCTTCAATGGTAAAATTCCATATAAATATTCAATACTTAAACGGGCACAGTAAAGACATTAAATATACATATACATACTATATACAGTACAGTTTGCATATGGTAATATGTTTATGTTCCTAAATCAATCTCTTTTATGAGCATGTGAAAGGCATGGTGAATCGATTCTCAAAAATTACTGTACTTTGCATGATTGGAAACAAATGCGTGATTGCGAAATGCTGTGGTGTTACTTTTACAATACTTTGAATTTACACTTACAGCTTGTCCAAGGTCATTCATTATTAATACTATTAGTGATATCTTCGTTAAAGACTTTGATGGCGACAACTCAAACATGAGAGGTTGAGCTTTATTAGCTCAGGAAATTCCGGATACTATTATTTTGCTTGCGGTATTATAGGAGAATTTACGGTAACTCGCGGTAAACTGCGTAAAGCGCACCACAAAATAATGCGGTATTGCCCGCGCATTTTAAATGGCTGCATCTGTATATAAATCACAACGTCTTTCACTAGTACAAACTTATGTGCAAAAATTGCTTCGGAAAATAAGATGCACAACATAAAGCATTGGAGAAATGCAAGAACACATTAAGAAACAGTCTCATGACTTGAATGATCTCCTAATTTTGCAGTGCAGTGTTTTGTCACTGTCACTTATTAAGTAGACCACAGATTTTGCTTTTAATTATCTTGCAGTCTGTGGGAGAAATTGTTTTGAAATTGGAATTTACATGAGCTAGAGTTTACAGTTTTTCAGGGTTGAACCTAATTTACTCTCCAACTTTTTTGGAAAAAAGCTAAATATTTTAGAGGCCACAGCACACCATATTTATATATTAGTGTAATAAAAAAATGTATATGCTTTTGTATAATATGGTTTAGTCATAATAGATATAATAGGTCATGATTTTAAACATTTAACTCACAAAGTAAAACAAATATCTGAATTTCACATTAATTAATCTGTGGAAAGATGTCAATACTTTTCTGAGGATGAATTAACAGACATAAACTGTTACACTAAGGAGAAATCAGCTGAATGGATCTACTATCACTATCTTACCATCATCACGGATTCACTGAATAATACTTTAGGTTCTTTGTCATTTTTTCCAAAACTGTAATTTATGATGTTTTAAATGAACACAACAGATCTGGTAATTGCATCTTAACGTAAAACATTTGAAAACACATAAAACTAAATCAGTATAAATATTTTATTTTTTTATTATGATAGCAGTTGGTACACTATCAAAAAACTAAATAAACTGCATTTACCTTTTTAATCACAAATTGGAAAAAAAAATTAAACCTGAAGGCACATGAAATCTGGTAGATATGTTCTGGATGTGGGTAAATAACGCAATGAGAAACCTAAATATAGTCTGATCAAGAACCATTGATCACAGGACCATTTTCAGGGTCCTGTTTTGTGTGTCGAAGTACATGAGATATCAAAATGGTACGAATAAGATACAATGTTTTATTATGTAGTAATATTCTGTAAATGTATACTAATTGTATAATATATAATATCTAAAATAATTCTGATTCTTCTAGAGGTTGTATACAACTGTGTTCCTTTATGTTTAGTACAATGCATTGTTTTTTTTTTCTAATTTCTGTGTCTTTCAACAGAAATTCACATATTACACAGTCCTTCTGTACCACAAAAAGAAGATAGAAATTGACAACTTTGTGGGATCTATGAAAACCCTGGCAGAGGGCATTGAAAAAACCCACAAGGGCACTGCAGTAGGCAGCATTGTGGGAGCTGGTGTTGGAATTGCAGGATCAGCTGCTACTATTGGTGGGATACTACTTGCTCCTTTTACTGCTGGTGCCTCTTTAGCACTTACAGTTGGAGGGGTTGTTGCAGGAGTAAGCGGTGGTGCCACTGTCCTAACCTCAGATATCACTAAGTACTTTGTTACCAAGAACAAGACAGATGATGCTAAAAAAATTCAGGAAGAAATACAGAAACACATGAGGGAGCTCCAAAACATAATTGAATATGTTGGCCAAATGATGAAAGTATTTAGAGAAGATCATGCTTCTTACATTGAAAATATGGCAAATAATATGCTGTGCCAGTGCTTCCAGGCTGTGAACTTACTTGGGCCTTTAGATGACATTATAGCTGCGGGGGCCAGCGTTGCAGGCCGCGTTGTCAGAGTGGCTGGTGGAATTCTTGCCGCAGCCACCATGATTTTTGATATAATAATCATTAAAAATAAAGCAAAGGAATTCAAAGATGGTTCTGAAATTGCTAAACAAATAAATCATTTGATAACAGATGTTGAAAAGGATCTCAATCGAATTGATGAGCACATACAAAAGTTTCAAAAACTAACTAGTACAATTTGCTGTGATAATTTTGAAGATCTTGCTTGACCTATCAAAAACAATGATTAAAAGAAATTACAAAAGGAGTAAGAGATCAACCGCACAAATTAAGAAAAAAAAACACAAATCGAAAAGTACAGGAAATAATGCAGTAGAACTTCAAAATACTGTAGTATCCACAGCATTCGTCCACCCAAATTCCATGTAGAAGTAAAACAATCTTAAAGCATATTTGGTTCACAGTAAGATTCAGTTTCTAAAAGACACTTTGTCATGAAAGATGTCAATATCCACCAATGCAAATACGTTAATCGATGCACAGCACTCATCATGTTCTATTCACTGAACCTTTATGAATACTGTAAATAAATGAGTTAGTTATTGCATTGAATGTATCAAATGCTACTAAATTGGAAAACAACACAATGCATTCAATTCAATGACTGTAAAATAAATGCAAATCATTCAAATTAATACTACAGCATTTCCAGAAATTTCAAAAGTGATAATCAGACAAGCGAAGACATCAAAAGAAGAGACACGGTGTACGATACAAATGCTACAAAAGAAAGAAATGAGACTCTGGAAACTGTGTGAATGGATAATCTATTGTGAATCATGATGACACCATGCACTGAACCTTTAAACAACACTGCACTGTAGTCAGAAGGCTGCCTACACATCTGAAAGAGGACTTGCTATTACACAAAAAATTGAAGTCATTTAAGTCTGATAAAATCTTAATACAAATTGAAATTAATATTTAATATTCTCCTCTGTAATGACATTCAGAAATACTTCAGTCATGTATTTTGGATACATACTACCTGAACACAAGTTTAAAATTGTGTATTGAATATTGTTCCATTTCTGTTTAACCTAATTCAGATGTCTGTGAATAGAACATGCTTTATTTTGTAGCTTAGACAGATCGCTGTGACTGAATGTATACTGTTTTCCTCTGTAACATGTTTAATGTGTTTTTTAATAAGATATAAATGTGGGAGGTGGGAATGTAAACCAAGATACCCAGCCATGTTGTTAAAGTGGATTCATTGGCTATTTTCAGGAAACAGCTGGATGGAATCCTCAGATTATCTGTTTTTGATTATTGTTTGATGTTGTTAAATAAAGAACTATCTTTGAAATTAATAACAAAAGTATATGTGCTTTTTGCTGAATAGTTAATTCACTCGTACAACATTAAATACAGTGCTCAAGCTGATTTTGACATTTCATCAAATACAACTAGAATGGGGTTTTGTTTATTATTTTAATTATAATTTTGCCATTGAGACATATTTTAAAAAAGGCATCTTCCTCTCTTACTGTCTCTTCTTGTAAAAAAAAAACACTTTCTCCTATATAATAACTTCCATTTTGTCTCAATCTTATTCTAGTGTATTTCAAATCACCTTTTATAGATTTATAGAAATGTACTCATTTTTCATCAACAGAGGATACCCCAGCAGTGTGATTGACAGGGCCCTTGCCCGAGCCAAAAACACCCCCCGGACCATCAACCCGATCAGGAACTCCCGCCATAACAACCGCATTCCTTTGGTGCTTCCTTACCACCCTAACACACTTCCTATCCCCAGGACCATTAACCAGAACTTTTCCATCCTACAGGATGATCCCTCCATTGGGGCCCTCTTTTCTGATCGACCTATCATCTCATATCGCCGACCACCTAATCTGCGTAACCTCCTTGTTCACAGCTCCCTTGACCGCCCTCAGCAACCATCCACACCAGGCACTTTCCCTTGCAACAGAGCTCGCTGTATCACCTGCAAGTACACAGCCACCACCACACTCATTCAAGGCCCCTCAGGACAATTCCGGATCACCCAGACAGCATCTTGTACCTCCAACAACCTTATTTACTGTATCTCTTGCAGTAAATGCCCAGCCATCTACATTGGGGAAACAGGAAGGAGACTCGGAGACCGCTTCAGAGAACACGTCAGGGCTGTGAAGATTAAAGATCTCTCCAAGCCCATTGTTTCTCATTTCACCTCTGATGGCCACGACCACTCTAATCTCTCCGTCTGTGTTCTCAAAGACGGTTTTCCGAACTCATACATCAGAAAGACCACCGAAACTAAAATTATTCTGCAGCTAGGATCACACATTCTCCCTTCCCTTAACGACAGATTACTGTTCTTTTAAATTTTCTCCATTCATTGGAAGTTTCATTTCACACCTCTCTGCACCCATTCTGACTTCACACCTCTTGATTGGCCTCTCTTTCTGTCCCCTGCTCCCGCCTCTCACTCCTCCTCCCTCTCAACCTTTGTTCTCCCGCTACTTTACCTTTGCCTACTGCCCTGTCTCTCTCACACCTGAAGAAGGCTCCACGGCCGAAACGTTGTGTTCTCTTTCTTCTTTTTTCCAGCATGGAATAAACCTATTACTTGTTCCTTTGCAGCCTACGCATGCTGACGCAGCTACCCACCTGAACTATTATAACATATTCAATGTTAAATTATATTAATAATGGAATAAAAATGTGAATAAGGAAACGTGAATACTGTCAACTGTTCAACCAGTTTAATTCAAAACATTTTATTCAGTGGGGCAATTTAACAGACGCCTCAAGTCTTAACACGAAATCATATAGATTGTAATTAAAATCGAGAATAACAAAGCGGTACCTGGTTGCATTTTTAGAAACCTTAGTTTGAATAAACCGGATCCCAGGTGCAAGTGACTTCATAACGTGAGAAGGCATTATGCTATATTTTTTATGCATCAGTTGAAGCCTTCTGAAGTCTCTCAAAAACATAAAAATGTAACATAATATCGTGTGGCATGATGGGCAACTGATTCTTTTAATTTTAAAGAAAATCAAAAAATAAGAAAAAACGTGTCTGCCTAAAACAGACACTGCATGATTTTAAAATCTAAATAGCTAAAAACACTTAATCCAAAAATGGGTGATTTTCCTTGTGATCAGATTAGAATCTTTGTGTAAGATGCAATTTTTTAAATTTTTGAATTAAACATTTTAAACACATTTCATACAGATACAGTACAATCACATTCTCATTTCTTCCCATGGTATGAAGCAACTTAGCAGGTAGCTGAGAAAATAGTGCACCCACTGAGCTCAGTCAGAGCAGAGGTGGTGCTGTAAGAAGACTGTTCTGCAGCTTGCAGTGTTTATGGCACTGAGTGTGTCTGCCTTTAAAACATAGAAAAGGAATGTCAATCATTTAGTTTAACTTGAAATCTTTTAATTGTCATTAAACAGCTTTCTTACCAGTTAGTTTTATATTTGAAACCATCGTTAAACAAAACATTGTTGTACTTTCTAATGACATTACACATGGAAAGATGATACAGTTTAATAATTTTTATTTTTTTAAATACATTTTAGAAGAGTTTAATCTATACGAATATCACAGACTATTTTGGATTGTATTTCTGAATGTTAAGTCACAGTTCAATATTTTATATACATCTAAAAGTCAGGCATCAGGTGCATAACTATTAGTAATCAATAATTAGTATTAAAATTCTCACTGTGACAAATTGTTACACTTCCCCATCTTGTAAAAACATTAATTTGCAAAACTGTGTTCAAATATACATTAAATCCGACTATAAAAATAAGTAAACTATATTAACTTATAAAATAAAAAAGAAGGTAAAATATAATATAAAATTAAACCAGGGTTAATTTTTTTCTGTCTCTTGCTACTCTCTCTCACCCACTATGATTCAGACACAGAATGGTTAAAAATGGGAACAGGTCAGGCAGGCAGAGGGAAGGGGGAGGGGGGAGAAGGGAGGCGTCTTCCCACCTTTATGACTAAACTGCCAAAGAGAAAAGGCTTGAGAGACATACAGAGCCGAAAAAGTTTGGTGCCGTGTTCTTTGCTTTGGAAGAATTTTCACCTTGAATATTTGCCCACCAGCTGACACACCAGCTGACACACAGAACCAAACTGAATACAAAATGTACTTGCAAGAATAACGATTACAAACATTAAAAAAAACATTGCTTTACACTGTTATACTGTACAGTGTAATAAAACAGTTTATGGTCACTACACTGTGAGTAATGCTGTTCACTAAACCTCTTTCCCACAATTTCACAGGGCAAGGTCACATAGCTCATTCAAAACTGGATATAATTTTGTCTTGCAAAAATTGTGATATTTGTCAACATATTTACTAAAACTCTCCATCACATCAATCTCACTGTGTTAGTCTCACTGTACGCCCCAGTGCTCACTCAATGTTCACACTCCCAGTAAAATAAAAAAAACGTTTTCCACATTATCACCTCGCACCAGGGGGGAAGGAAAAGTGCCCGCTGTCATTTTTTTTCACTGACAGACGAAGTTGATTAAAAATCATTCAAAAGGGAGTGGTGTGTTAACACAAACTCTGCTTAACAGAGCCGCTTGTAAGAGAAAGGTGACTTTCTTCTAAACTAAATAAAGCTACAGTACAGACAGATTTTAAATTCTTCAAGCAAAATTAGCTGTTCGTCAAAATCTGATATTTTGCAAGCAGTACACGACTTCTCAAAAGGTACCTTTTGTCTCTCGTGCAAACTCAACACAGATATATTTTTTATAATTCTAAAATTTGAATGGTATGCCTCAGGGACTCATTTTAGTATTGTAGCAAATACGGTTTGCGCAGGAAAAACAAAATACCTTCCCCCCCTCCCAGATGGATCTCGCCTCCTGCTGTTCCAAAGCTGTATGGTTTCAAAGTATGTGTGAAATATCTCGTCTTACTCCAGTTATTAATCCGATCTATTTTTACTAATCCGGCTATGGAAAAAATATGGCCAAAAGGATCGCAGCAAAGGTTAAATTCCAAGCTGAAAAGACAAGACTCAACATGTCGTCTCTAACTCTTCAGTTTACAGTTCATCGATGGTCGTTCATTATTAATATTGTAACAAACGACAGGCATACAAATGGTACAAGCCGGTTGCAGCCACTAGTACTGAAGGATGTTTTCTGTAGCTCAGCTGAAAAAACCTTCTGTTAAGCAACACAGGAGACCTGGGTTTGAGCCCATGTGTTGAAGGGTGAACTGGGGCAGGAGCACTGAAGGCACAAGCCCAAGAATCTGAATTTGTTATAATGTTATTAATAATATATTCTGTATTGCATTTAAATTGGAATGTTTTTAGAAATATATATAACCTTTGTCCCTCCTTTAACTTAAAGAATTGCATGAAGAAATCCTAAATCACAAAACCATAACTTTTAATAATTAATCCAGATACACACACTCACACCAACATCATGCTATAATAGTGGACTATTTTTATATATTCGGCTATGTAAGAAACAAAGTAATTCTCTGATCGCGCTTTGAACCGTCTGGGTGCAGCTCACTACATTACCAACTACAAGGACAATATAATTTTTTTTTTAAAAGAAACGAATGTCAAACTGTTTCCTTAATGTCCACTTGTAATACTTTAGCTGCTTAGTTATACTATTCCATATTAATATAACAATCAAGTAATCAAGTGATGTTAAATCACTACAACATTTATCTTTTTACAATAACAAAAACTGGTGTTCTTACTACGTATTCTTAGAAAAGGATAAAACGTTATAGCTTTTTATGAAGTACAGAATATAAGATTAATAATGTTAGAACAAACACATTAAAACCAGAACCCATGTAAGTTACCAAGTTAAAGACTTTGATGCTGATACGTCCCAGTGTGTTTTTGTTATGTTCCACACTGCTGACCTTTGATTGTTCTCCCTCCCGCATTGGCCCACCATTACACCACTGTTTCAGTATGATGTCATCATCAATCAGCTTCTCAGCCAATCAGAGTGCATCTTATTCAGTATAAAACATGGTGGCTTTCAGAAGGAAGAGGCCTTTCGTTTGACTTCAATTCCGTTTGGCTTTGGTTATCGCTTCACTTTTGATTTTGCTTTGGCTTTGTTGGTTTCTGTTTGTTTCTTTGTACTTTTGTTTGTTTGTGTGTATATCCTTGTTTTGCCATTACCTTGCCCTAAGGTGTTCTATGTTCACCTTTTGTGTTCCTTTGTACCCTGTTCCTGTTGATTACTCTCGTTTTCCCTTATTTGTATTCCTAGTTCACTCATGTTTTTGTGTGAACTTTTGTGTATAAGGTTAGTTTAGGTTGTTGAGTACATTCTACAAACTTAGTTGATTTTGTATTAGTAACACTAGTTTAGTGCGGGTGAGTTCTGTTTGTCTTGTATGGTTTTGGGCAGACAGTGGAGGTTAACTAGGGTGTTGAAGACGCCGAAGACCGTGTGTTTTGGGTTTTCTTTTGTAGTCAGGTTAGCTTTCCCTCACTTTCCTAGCCAGCTCCATTTTGTTTGTTATTTTCTCTTCTTTGGCACCACTCTAGTTCCTGACCCCTATGTGTTATTGTCTTATTTCATACCAGTCACTTATTCAACTTAAAATCATCACTTTTTTACCGACCCTTAATATCACGCTTCCTAGTCCCTCACCAGAACCGACCTGCTTCCAAAAATTATCCTAAATGTTACACCCCTTTACCCCTAGACATTTGAGGTTGTAACAGATGCATAAAATATTCATGCATAATTAAAATATTTCTGATGAAGGTGGAGGGTTGTGTACTTTTGTCCTACTTAGCAATCTTGCTTTAATAAAATATTCAGACTTTTAAATGTATAATGATTAACATGCTGTAATACACAGTTTAAAATTATTAAAACTCTAAAGAGTATACAACTCATTAATTGGAAAAAGATTTTCCCTAAGCACTAACTGGGATTCAAAAGAGGGTGTTTTCTTGCAACAGACCAAATGCTATACATGAGAAGTTAATAGTGCCTCAGCCTCTTACCTCAGCCCCAACCTGCAGGCGTCCTACTAAATATTTTGTCACTCCTATCTCCTGCCATCCAATATAGCTCAGTGGCAGCTCCAACTGTTCAATCCCTACCTTCTACTTCATCTATCCCATCATTCCCTCCCGCACCACCTGCTGGTCATGCTCCTGCTTCCATCTCTCTTGCCTCATTCCCCCTTAACAGAGATTTTTTTTTTCTCCGAACAGCTTTTCCTCTTTCAGCTCCTCCTAACACACTGGTGTTTCGTCCTCCTTCCATTCCTCTCTTACTCCAGCAGCAAATTTTAAAAGAAATTTGGGAACCAGATGCATACTTGAAACCTTGTACAATACCTCGTTATTCAGAACTCTCATTCTTCTCAATCATCCTTTCCATCACTATCTCCAGCTGGCACTGGGCCATCCTGTCCTGTCAGGGATTGCTCCTCACACTCTCGGCTCTTACTGGACTGCCTGGAAAAGTTTCCAATCCTTCCACCTCTAAACAAACAAAGTTTCTATCTTTCGATATTCTCACACTTTTATCTGCCATTATAGAAACTTGCTCAAAATGCAGGTATCCACTACTAAGGCATACCTCCATCCAGTTCTTCCACAAACTCCTTTTTGGCATGACTTGTCCATCTCTTATTCACCCTCAAATCACTCTCTTTCTAAAATGCTTCCAACGATCCGAGAAACCCCTTCCAAATCAATGCACACCATTTACCTAAGACATCCTGGCATCCTGCATTTATGTTCTCAGATCTGATTATCGCACACCCTGGGTTGACAGCACACTCGAATCTTTACTTATGCTAGCATTCTTCGGCTTCCTGAGATGCTCTGAATTTACTGCTACTTCTGCATCCTTTGATCCTTCTTCCAAGCCTTGTTTATCCAAGATCAATAACTTATCTCCCAATACGTTAACCTTCTATCTCAAGAAAAGCAAAACTGATCAGTTAGGGTCTAGCACCCTTACATATTATTTCAAAATCCATTCTTACATCAGCCCATATGAGTCTCTATCCCATTATGTGCAACTTCACACCAGAGCTTTGCCTACTGATCCTCTGTTTGTGAATGAGAAGGGACCCGTGGCTGGTTTCTCCATCACAATGTACACCTGCTGGATTTCCTGATTAATTCTCTGGCTTCAGGGCCTCTTCCTCAGCTGCTTGACAAGGCATCCCAGAGTATCTTATCAAACAACTCGGCCGCTGGTCCTCAGAAGGTTATCATGCATATATTAAAACCAATCCTGATATCCTCAAACAAGCATTTTCTCTCCTCAGATGAACTTAGGTCAATGTCCATTGTTTTTTCTGCACTGCTGGTTGGGGTCCCACTTGGTTCATTTATGGGAGGTTGGCCCTCAGCTAAGAGTCTTCACATCTCAATAAACAATTCTACTTTCTCTCAATCTTTGGCTGCTGTCATTCCTTGTGAATTGTTTTAGGGATCTCACCCAGCCATTTGTTTAGTCCAGATGCCTCCTGTGAGCTGTCTTTTTTATTGTCTCACCCAGGTCTTCTCTCCAAGACAAGAGGTGTCGGGTCTGTGCTGACTGGAGGTTGGTATTGACTGGCCAGTGTCTCTATGAGTCTCTATGAGTGTGGGCACACTAAGGGTTCCAAGCCACCTTAACATTGCTACTGTAGATGCTGTAATCAGCTACAAAAGCTAAATTTTACTGCATTTAGTGGTCACCATCTCTTATATGCTGGCCGGACAAGAGACCTCCTACTGACACAGACACAGACAGAGCAGTCCAAGACACTCCAGGTTGGATTGAACTGTCATCTTTGGAAGATGTGGTAACAGGAAACAAAACAGATCATAGAACACATTGAGGGACTGTTTGTACTGCTTAGCTGTTGACACTGACTGACTCTCCCAGATATCGAGAAGAGAGCACTGGCTTCTGTCTAGAAAGCAGATCAATTCATTTTAACTAGTCAGTCAGATCTAATGAGCTTTACTGCCCTTAACAAAATTGGACACTTTTCATCTCACTTCCTCCAGCTCCCCCCTGGAGCAATAACCCATATTAGTGTTCATGACCTTCAGGCCCCTCTGGTTCCCAGTAGAACCAGGAGATGGGGGGATTGTGTTTCTGTACATTGTCTGCTGTTGTAAAACAAGTTATTGCTTGGGTTTAAAGACCCTCCCTCAAATCTGGTGTGGCTCCTATATTTACCCCTTATTCTCAGGACTGACCCTGTAGCTCAGCTGGGTTCTTAAAAGCTCAATCAACAGTCTTCTAGATCAGCTAAACTGCAGGAGGCTGGATTTCACACTGGGGTATAACAGACCCTGGTGTGAGAGTGAAACGAGGGAGGGGAAGGGATGTGCTCCTGCAGAGCTCTAGCCCTCCTGACCTGCCGTCTTTCCTCTCCCAGTTACTCTTACCACAGTTTATAAACTCCAGCAGTGCTCTACTTGCTCTTGTTCAAATTCCATTTTAGTATTTAAACAAAATGGTTGGTTAGGTGTATTCTTGATACACCACAAGGGGGAGCTCTTCCTTCAACTCACTTAGCCACTGACGGAGACTCGTAAACTCATAAACCTTTACAGAGATTACGTGACGGAAGTCAGTAATGAGCTCAGTCAGACCCACTTTAATACTTTCATGCCAACACCCCTTAACCGCAATTCACATTAACCACATTTGACATGCTTCCATTAATCATTATTCTACTTCCTATACCCTTATATAATAACCTTACCCAAGTGAGGAACCTGGTTGAAAGCCCTATTTTTTGTAGTACTCTAAACATATACTCATAAGAGATACGATCGTAAGCTTTCTCAAAATCCAAGTTTAGGACAGCTAATCTAATATTCCTCTCTCTCACATAACCTATGGTATCTCTAATCAGTATCATGCTGTCCGTGATCCTCCTCCCTGCCACACCACAAGCTTGATCTGGATGAATGACTTCCCCCCCAGGACAGATTTTAGTCAAAGCGTTAAACACTTGGAGAGCAGTTTGAGATCACAATTCAATAAAGTTATCGGTCGCCAATTTGCCAGGTCTGTGCGATCATTCTTTTTGAATAGTTAAATCACAACTCCCTCTTAAAGCTGTCCTGTATTTCTTCTAAAACCTCAAATTCTTTAAAAATCGTTAAAAGATCTAATGCTAAAATGTCCCAAAAGGCCCTGTAAAACTCAATGGGTAGACCATCCAACCCTGGAGTCTTGCCCATTTTGAAGGTCTTCAAACTTTCCATTAACTCCTCTACAGAAAGGCCTTTTGATAAAACAGTATAATCTTTTACACTCTTTGGAATCACTTTCACAAATTTTTCTAACAAATCCTTAGACACTTGTTTCTTGCCAAACAACTCCCCATAGAAATCCTCAGCTACAGAAGCTACGTCTTCCGTAGAAGTTTGCTAAACCCCCTCTCGTCCCTTCAATGCTGACATTAGTCCCCTCCCTGCAACCCTTTTCTTGAAAAAGAATCTTGTACATTTTTCACCTTCTTCAAGCTCTTTCACTTTGCTTTGAAACATGTTTTAAATATTTTCTCTAGAGATTTAAAAGCTAATTCTTTAGTTATTTAATTTCCTCACTGAAGTCCCACCACTCTTGCAATAACTTAACATACCTCTGTAATCTATTTTGTAATCCCTTTTCAACCCTTCGTATCCTAGCCTGTTTTCTCCTCCCCATCTCTATGAAGAATGTTTTTGTACGCTCCTTCACCTCCTCCCACCACTGTGCTCTTGTGCCAAACAGGTCGTACAAAGACTGCCATTCCTTATACAGTGCCTTGCGAAAGTATTCGGCCTCCTTGAACTTTTCAACCTTTTGCCACATTTCAGGCTTCAAACATAAAGATATAATTTTTTTATTTTATGGGAAGAATCACCAACAAGTGGGACACAATTGTGAAGTGGAACGAAATCTATTGGATTTTTTAAACTTTTTTAACTAATAAAAAAATGAAAAGTGGGGCGTGCAAAATTATTCGGCCCCCTTGCGTTAATACTTTGTAGAGCCACCTTTTGCTGCGATTACAGCTGCAAGTCGCTTGGGGTATGTCTCTATCAGTTTTGCACATCGAGAGACTGAAATTCTTGCCCATTCTTCCTTGCAAAACAGCTCGAGCTCAGTGAGGTTGGATGGAGAGCGTTTGTGAACAGCAGTTTTCAGCTCTTTCCACAGATTCTCGATTGGATTCAGGTCTGGACTTTGACTTGGCCATTCAAACACCTGGATACGTTTATTTGTGAACCATTCCTTTGTAGATTTTGCTGTATGTTTGGGATCATTGTCTTGTTGGAAGATAAATCTCCGTCCCAGTTTCAGGTCTTTTGCAGACTCCAACAGGTTTTCATCCAGAATGGTCCTGTATTTGGCTGCATCCATCTTCCCCTCAATTTTAACCATCTTCCCTGTCCCTGCTGAAGAAAAGCAGGCCCAAACCATGATGCTGCCACCACCATGTTTGACAGTGGGGATGGTGTGTTGAGGGTGATGAGCTGTGTTGCTTTTACGCCAAACATATCGTTTTGCATTGTGGCCAAAAAGTTCGATTTTGGTTTCATCTGACCAGAGCACCTTCTTCCACATGTTTGGGGTGTCTCCCAGGTGGCTTGTGGCAAACTTTAGACGAGACTTTTTATGGATATCTTTGAGAAATGGCTTTCTTCTTGCCACTCTTCCATAAAGGCCAGATTTGTGCAGTGTAAGACTGATTGTTGTCCTATGGACAGACTCTCCCACCTCAGCTGTAGTTCTCTGCAGTTCATCCAGAGTGATCATGGGCCTCTTGGCTGCATCTCTGATCAGTCTTCTCCTTGTCTGAGCTGAAAGTTTAGAGGGACGGCCAGGTCTTGGTAGATTTGCAGTGGTCTGATACTCCTTCCATTTCAAGATGATCGCTTGCACAGTGCTCCTTGGGATGTTTGAAGCTTGGGAAATCTTTTTGTATCCAAATCCGGCTTTAAACTTCTCCACAACAGTATTACGGACCTGCCTGGTGTGTTCCTTGGTCTTCATGATGCTCTCTGCGCTTTCAACAGAACCTTGAGACTATCACAGAGCAGGTGCATTAATACAGAGACTTGATTACACACAGGTGGATTCTATTTATCACCATCAGTCATTTAGGACAACATTGGATCATTCAGAGATCCTCGCTGAACTTCTGGAGTGAGTTTGCTGCACTGAAAGTAAAGGGGCCGAATAATTTTGCACGCCCCACTTTCAATTTTTTATTTGTTAAAAAAGTTTCAAAAATCCAATAGATTTCGTTCCACTTCACAATTGTGTCCCACTTGTTGGTGATTCTTCACATAAAATAAAAAATGTATATCTTTATGTTTGAAGCCTGAAATGTGGCAAAAGGTTGAAAAGTTCAAGGGGGCCGAATACTTTCGCAAGGCACTGTATCTTTCCCTGAACCTGCTCGTCACTTCCTCATCCTCCAGAAGTGAAAAATTCAGCTTCCACACACCCTTCCCCACAGTAATGGCCTTTGGAATAGAAAGTGTACATGAGAGTAGACAATGGTCAGAGAAAAAAAAAAAACAGGGGTTGTGCAAGTAAAATCACGTATCAAAACAAAATCTATGTGTGAGGCTTGGGTCCCATTAGACTTGTGCCATGTGAAACCTGCCCTCCCCTGACTATGAAGTTTGAAGGCATCTTTCAGTTTAAAATCTTTACATACCGTTTGCAATAATATTGATGATTTATCAAATTGGACCCGTCTCTCACACCTCATTCTGCCTTCTCTTTCTAAAAGGCAATTAAAATCTCTAGCTAAAACCAGTGGTTCCCATCCCAATAAATATTCTCTCAATTCATGAATTAGGACATATCTATCTGTCAAGTGGGCAACTTGGACAATAAAAACCTAAAACCTAATAAAATCCATGTAAGTCTCCCTTTCGTTCCCAATGCACATAACTGAATATAAACCAGTCAAGTTCAGGTACTTTTCTGATGTATCTGAATAGTTCTGGCGCAGCTGTTATAACAAAGATACTTACTAACTTTTTTTTCATACGAGCTCTTGCCGTTTTTAAATCGAATATTTTTTTGAATTCGCTAAAGCGCACAAAACACCAGCATCACTCATCATAAGCATCTGACCGATCACATTCCTGAATTTTAAACCCATTTAGTATTTATTTTTAACTTGTTTTATTTTTTTAAAAAAAACTACACACCAGTTTGAAGTATTCTTGCCATTTTTAGCATATTGTAAGGGGATTTTTTAAAAACATTTTATGTTTTTAAATCATATGAAACACAATCAACCCATTGTAATTTCCCATTGATAATTCTTGAGCTTTATAACTGTGTATTATTTCTTTTTAACTTTTAACTTTTTACCTTGTTTTAATATTTTTTAAATTATTTTTGCATTTTACAGTGCTTTTTTAATATATTGTGAGCATTTTAGTGTCATTTTAAAATAGGACTATCAATGCTCCTGACTTTTAAACCTGTATTTATTCTGATATAATTCTCTCCACCTGCAGATGAGGGAGGTATTTGATTTTAACTTTGTTGATTTGGGGGGAAAATGTACATTAATTTCCTTGTACATTTCCTTCCTTGTTATCACAAGTGGGAAACCTGGCATTTTTGGATGAATTGCAATCTTTACTGCAAGGCCTTCAGACTGATACAGAAATGATGGGAGATTTAAATGAAACATTTGATAAATCAGACATGAACAGCATAACATCTAAAATGGCAGAACCCTCTTAAGTACAGAAAAAGTTCTGGCATATTCATAATAAATAACATTTATTTAATTTGAAGCATAAAATTTGCTTTAAAAAGAAAACCACAATTTGTACGATATCATATTTCAATATCAACGTTCAGATGAAGGATTTGAAGAAGCAACAGCGATAGGAAAGTACATTGATTTTGGGACAATGTTTGCATCTGAATAATCCTTGGTCCTGGAAAGAAGGGAAAAAAAGGTTTTGATTCTCAGTCTTCAGGATCCCCCAAAAAATGTGCAAATTTGTTTCCGATGTATTTTGGATAAAGATATAACTCTCATAGAAGATACATTTTATCAGTTGAATGCAGTCGATACTTTCGACTTTTTATATGATGACAGGACCTACATTTAGGGCTCAGTACTGATAACACTGCTGCTATTGATGGAGTAAAAATAAGTGATGTACTGGCAGTTTGTTTTTTTTTCTGAGGCAAGAAGTCCTAGAACACCTCCTATAAAAATGTTAAGATTCAGAGTAAGAAATATTTTTCCACCTCACCTAATGCTATTGCATTAACGAGGCTGGAGTTGGCTTCTTATTCACCAGCTGCTGCTTCGCGTTTCTCATTCCATTTTAAATGCTGCTGCTGTGATGTTATGTCATCTTTCGCCTGTAGATGGCTCTCTACAGTCATTTTTAAAAATACTTATCCAGATGTATTACTGTACATATCCTCAGTAAAATGGAATATGTAAGTAGAGACTGTCCAAATTGCATTTTTGTATGAAACACATTTCAGAAACACAACTCACAATAAAACAAACTGGCATGTTATACCACGAGTAAATAAGACAAAGGCAAAACGTAAATTCACTGGAACTTTCTGCATATTTTCCACGACCTTGCCTTCTGATCATAAAAAATCTCAAACTCTTGCATTTTGCAAGAAATTTTAATATAGCAGTTTTAAATGGGACATTTAGAACATGGCATATGAGAATATATGGTTAACTGAGGATGAGCAGAGGGTGATCGCACTTTCTGCTTATTGCTGTGAACCTACCTCCTGGTTATAAAAATGTCTAAAAATTCTGACACAGATGTGTGAGAGACAATGGAACTTCAGGACATTTTACTGTACCGTTTTTTAAATACGACCCTCTGAACATGGCATGAGAGAATACATTGTCAAATGGTAAATGCAATGTTTGCTATATTGCTAGGGCTCTCCCTCCTGATTTTAGAATCGTCTCATATTTCTGACATCAAGGTGTGAGACACAATATAACAGACTGTCAAAATCCTGAACTTCAGGACATTTTATGGTACCATTTTAAAAATATGACCCTCTGAGCATGGCATGTGAGAAAATGGCTTGTGAGACTGCATTGGGAAAAGGTGAATGCAATTTCTGCTGAATTGCTATGGCCCTCCCTCCTGATTACAAGCTCGTCTCACAGGTCTGACACTGAGGTGTGAGACACAATGTATCAGGCACTCATAATCGTGAAGTACAAGAGATTTTACTGTAACGTTTTTTTTAATAATGACCCTCTGGCATGTGAGGACTTGTAGTCAACAATATAGCACACATTCTGCCAATTTACTTTGTCCCTCCTTCCTCGTTAGCAAAACATCTTAGTATACCGACACTAAGGTAAATGTCTCTAAATCCAGAAGTTAAGTTGTCAAAGTATATCGGAGTCAACCGATACTGATCAGGTTCTGCTGATGCTGAGCCCGCAGCCTTCACCATAAGGTCCAATTCCCCAAGCCTGCTGACCTTATATGTCCATCCCTTCTCATCAAAATTCGTATTTTCACAGGGTACCCTTCAGAAATCGCAGTATAGAATGAAAAAACTCCAATAGATATCTGCCACTGTTGGCGATTTTCCTTTAAGATAGATAGAAAATACTTTATTAATCCCGTAGGGAAATTGACAAATGATTCTCCAGAAATTTTATGGAGTGTATCACTTTCACTGAGACGGAGAAGTGTTAAGCTGTACGTGAGTCTTTGTGGTTCGGTTGTTAACCAAAAGGGTGGTGGTTTGAGACCTCCCAGGGACGCTGAGCCTTTAAATGAACACACCCTCTTCACTTCATTTCTCCATGGCCGGTCTTGTACGGCAATCAAATACAGAGCCCGTAGGGGGCAGTAAGCTCGCATATATAGCTCACTGTGTATAAAATGAAGAAGCAGAGGTTAGTTTCTCATCTGCATGTTGCAGAGTCTTACGCAACTCGTACCAACAGCTGGGGTTTGATCCCTGCACGGGCTATTAGTTGAAAGACCATTGTAAATGAGGTGTAACAGATTTATCCAGCTGGCTTTTATGTTTCATACTAAATTGCTATCTTGAAACCAAAATAATTAGAAATATGGAACACAACTGTTGTTCCCCATGAAGGAAAGCTGTTTTACACTGACGTCACTCCTTTTTATTTAATCCAGATTTTAAAAACAACTCCGACCTATCAAAGGAAAATGTTACACAAAAGTTGGAAAGCACACTCTGAATCCATCTGTATATTTGATCTCCGCAATCCGTTCAAGGCTGCCTATGTTAATCGTAAGTGTATAGATGAAACATTTAATATATTGTTCAGTTTAAATCAAAATGCTTTACTACTACAAGAGAGAAGTATAGTATGGAGGATGCGACAAATGTGTGATTTCTTGGAAGAAAACTACTTTTCTTTGCATTCGAAATTAATTCGAAACAATTGACACACAAACCCTTTGTCTTTTTTAAAGAGATTATATCTTTAAACAGACAAATGTATAAAATGTGTTTTTTTTTACCTAGAGATTTTGGACAGGGGCGATGTATTACTAGTAGAGGCTGCTGACTAACACTGTACTGTCTGGAGATCAGCTCCATTTGCAATAAAAAAACGTGCGTAACAAAGCTGGAGAGCAGCTGAACTTGTGCTTAGTAGTCAGTATGGTGCTGAAGGTTCAATACTGTCGTTGTTGTATTAGCACGAGCTGCACAGGCTCTGAATCAGACCATTTCAATTAGTCTGATCAGTGCAGGACAAGTTAATGTAGAATTATTGCTTTGTCTGTCTCTTGTTTGTATATAAATGGATGTCTCTGATAACTTAATGTTAGTTTTTATTTTAGTTTTACGATGTAGGTCATGCGTTGATATATGACATGTCTCATTCCTGATTCAGCTCATGTTCCATAGGAGAGAAGAGATTCCTCCTGTTTCTCGTACAACCATATCAGAACAGAAGCCCATGTCACCCAGCTCTGATTCAAGATCGAGTTGCATCTTCAACATTTTGTTTTTGTTTCTGATCATAATTTTCTTTAGTTATGATCAATATTGAACTTTTTCTAAGTAAAACAAAACGAATCAAACATGCAGGCAGATTTTTGAAAAGTATTAGGAGTTGATAGGGCGCTCCTTCGGAATAGTCATCAGAAAATGTGAGAAAAGGAAAGTTACGTAAACTCTCACACACAGCATTAAAGACTGGAATCTGATCATAAAAAAACTAGCTGTCTCCCTGTCGGTAATCAAACCCCGGTTTCCCGCGTGACAGGCTGGGACACGAACAACTTTACTAACTAGGAGCGCTTGCTAGCTATTAGGAGGCATTTACTCTTAAATATGTTACTGTTTTGGGTTTCGACTTTAATTTTCCCGATACCAGTTTTTTACAAAAGTAAAGGCACATGGCACATGTGTGGCACATCACGTCCAAGTTTAGTGACAACTACCTCAGAGATTGTAAGCTGGGTAGTTTCAGATCACTTTTTTTAAAGGTTCAAGCAAACCCGAATACCTTTGTGTAATCGTTTTTCATAAAGTGTAATTGTATTATAGCATGTGCCCCTGACGATTTTCTTGATACGTTATATGTGCTCTTGTTTGTATTGTATGTAGTTTTGTTGTTCAAATAAAACGTAAAAGACACAACTTTCCGGATGCGGCTGCTGTAAAAATAAAATGACATCAAGGGTGCTGTACGCAGAGGTCTGAAACCTGCTCCACAGAAGATCTTTATCCAGAGGTGTTAAAGAAGTCGAGATCTCGCCATGAGAGGGGAAGCATCTCAGAAAAAGCAGGTGCAGTCGGTTCCACGGTCATAACGCCACTAAATCGGGCGACAAGAGCAAAACCCACCCGGCTTCCTCCGGGCAAGTAATGAGACAAAGAGACAGTGCACAGCGGGTAGCGTGGCCGAGCGGTCTAAGGCGCTGGACTAAGGCTCCAGTCTTTTCGGGGGCGTGGGTTCGAATCCCACCGCTGCCAGGTGCTTCTGTCGAGACCCCCTTTCAGCTGGCTTCAGACGAAAGGGAGGGAACTGCTTTTTGGCAGTCTCTCGAGAAACTAAGCAAAGTGTTTAAAGATACTATCTCAGCTTGACATCAAGGCACAAAACAAAAACCTTCTTGCGTCCTCTCAACCCAAAAGCGCTTTGCCACTTTTTGCGTTATGCAGGGAACGATTTCTGCCCAGATCTCTTTTGTGTCAATGCAAATCGTAGTGTGCCCTCGGTTTTAATGTTGGCTGTGCTGGCGTGCTGCTTCTGTCTGTGAAACTTGAATGTTCTGCTTCTTCACATCAAATCGTCGGCGGGGGTTGAGCTTGTTAAATCTTTGCGCATAGCGCTCCTTTGGAAGTACTTTGTCCAAGTTCAAAAGCAATCGTGGGATTTACTTCATGCGTGCAAAAAGCATGCCTCGCACGACAGATTTAAATGGGGAATGGAGCCTGCTTCTTGCTGTTTTTCCTGTGGTAGCAGTTACAAAGTTGATCGTGCTTTCACATTCTGTTAACAGTATTCACTGGCTGAGCTTTATCAGTTGGTTCGTAAAGGAATCTCTGCTTCGGTTCCAGAAAAGTCATCTGTAGTGTGTTTTTTTCCGTGCCCATGGCAGTCTTTTAAAGCTGGTAGTAATGGCGGCGAAGTTAATTTTTTATCCTCTTTAAAAGAATAAGGACGGGCTGGGGCGAGCTCCATTTACCACTCTTTCAGCTAACCGCCGAACTCGCGAACTGATTACACTGCAGAGCCACAGGCGCCTCGCTTTTCTCCATTCTCTGGGTTAGGGTGAAAAAAAAACTTTGCTGGTATTAGCTGGCCTGCTGGGAGTACCTTTTCTTCACTGATAAGCAAGATTTGTGTTTCATCTTTCACAAGCTGTATAGATTTCTTTCAAAACATGTTGTTCCAGAAAGGAAACGAACACTTGCATTCACCTGAATTAAAAGACATGGGATTTGCCCATAAGGATAAATTCTGTACAGTAAGACAGGAAGAAAGGCACCGCTGGGAATCGGACCCAGGATCTCCTGTTTACTAGACAGGCGCTTTAGCCAACTAAGCCACTGCGCCTGGCAAACTGCTGTCCTTTGACAGCCACTTGGACACGTCTCAACTGCTCTGAGACATCTGTGTTCGGTGTGCACCGAGCCTGCTCGCCTTGCAAGTTGCCTCATTTACATGCGATAGTTCCACCACTAAGAGAAAGGATGAGAAATGGCTTTTATCTGTCACTTTTCATGTCAGAGGATCTCAATCTGCTTTCCCTGTACAAGAGGATGTCCAACTCATGTAGCTAAAGACGTAGACGACAGTGCTCCACTGAAATCTTGATCTCACAACCCTCGGCATGACTCCGCTATGTTCTGCTTTAGACAAAGGGGGGAAAAGACTTCTTTCATCACACGTTTTGCACTGTTTACGGTGTTTGCAGTGCTCTTTCTTAAATGAAAACCAGGAATCGGCACCATATGAGGTGAGACTAGATAATATTGGAACAAGTAGCCTCGCCATTCCATGCGTGACGTGAGCAAAGTGTAATTCCTATCTTTATAGTGTGCTTGTTAGAGACATAGCTGGCACCCAGAGCGCTTTAAATCCGGGAGTCAGCAGCCCAAGACAAGAGAGTTTCCTTCGTCTATGTTTTTGCGTGAAGGGGGAAACCATGCGTGTGCTGCAAACGATCTTAGTATCGAAGTGCCGTCCCACATAACCGATCCGAACAATCTGCTTTACAGAGGAGCACTGCCGGAGCTTATCGTTTGCAAACTGAAGACCAGGCTGACCTCTTCTGTGACTCTTGAACACTGAGTCTCAAGGTTGTGAATTCAAGCTCCACGCTGGCGGGAAATTCCATAGGTAATGATCACATTTTCTTGCATGCTAATCAAAAGAAATATTAAGAAACTTTTCCCGATACCAGTTTTTTACAAAAGTAAAGGCACATGGCACATGTGTGCCACATCACGTCCGAGTTTAGTGACAACTACCTCAGAGATTGTAAGCTGGGTAGTTTCAGATCAGATCACTTTTTTTTATCAAAGGTTCAAGCAAACCCGAATACTTTTGCAAGAGACATTTCAGAATCCCAGTCAAATCCAGTAAGATTGCTGGATCCTTTGAATTCGACTGAACTATAGCACAGATCTGCAGTCCACCATTAGAATACTGTGGGTGTGTTGTATAAGCCATACCGCCCAAAATAGTTCTAAAACAGGAGAAGCATCCTCGTTTAGGAATGTGGTATAAAGTGAAATGGTCTGGGAAGAGTCCTACGTTTGAACAGTTCAAAATAGACGTAAAGGGGTATTTACGGACTCTTTCGAAATGTAAGAACGAGCTGTGCGGACCTTATCTTTATTTACCTTGTGTAATCGTTTTTCATAAAGTGTCATTGTATTATAGCATGTGCCCCTGACGATTTTCTTGATACGTTATATGTGCTCTTGTTTGTATTGTGTGTAGTTTTGTTGTTCAAATAAAACCTAAAAGACACAACTTTCCGGATGCGGCTGCTGTAAAAATAAAATGACATCAAGGGTGCTGTACGCAGAGGTCTGAAACCTGTTCAACAGAAGATCTTTATCAAGAGGTGTTAAAGAAGTAGAGATCTCGCCATGAGAGGGGAAGCATCTCAGAAAAAGCAGGTGCAGTTGGTTCCACGGTTATAACGCCACTAATTCGGGCGACAAGAGCAAAACCCACCCGGCTTCCTCCGGGCAAGTAATGAGACAAAGAGACAGTGCACAGCGGGTAGCATGGCCGAGCGGTCTAAGGCGCTGGATTAAGGCTCCAGTCTCTTTTGGGGTGTGGGCTTGAATCCCACTGCTGCTAGGAGTTTTTGTGTTACAACCACCAAATGGAGCAATGTGTTAAAAGCTACTTTATCAGCTTAACATCAAAGCAGGGAAAAAAAAGTGTTTCTTCTTCTCAACACAAATTATCGTTTCCACCTTCAGCAGGGAAGTTTGTCTACCAAGATCACTTTTGAGTCAGTGCAAATCACAGTGCGCCCTCAATTTTAATGTCGGTTGTGCTCCTTTTTTCTGTGAAACGTTAATGTTCTGCATTTTCAAGTCGAGTCATCCTCAGGGGTAGAGCTGATTATGTCTTTCCGCATAGCGCTCCATCAGAAATAACTTGTCTAAGTTCAAAAGAGATTGTGGGTTTCACTTCAAGCAATCACAAAGCATACCTCACATGTCAGATCTAAATGGGGAATTTGTTGGTTACGAAGCTGAACGTTTTTCAAAGTTCTGCTAAAGTATCCACTGGCTTGCCTTTATAAGCAGTCTTGGAAAGATAAGCTGTGCTTCATCTCAGGAAAAATCATCAGTACTGTCATTTTATTCTGTGTGTATGGCCGTTATTTAAAGTATATAAAAATCACGAGTTCATAGACATCCAAATATCAACAGCACCTTGTAAACCTGTCATAAGAATTCCTTCAATCCAATAGTTTCACTCCAGGGAAAAGGCAGGGAAACATAGAGAATTCTTATTTAAAGACAACATCCGTATTGGATTGCATGTAAGCAGGCACCACTCAGAATTCCTAATATGATTTTGAATTCAGTTTTGCAGTGCTTTAGTGCTTTACTACTTTCAGAGAGTCCTTTATTGACCTTGCTGAAGCAGAGAAGCGACATAATCACAATTGTGACCAGTTTTTCTGCTGTTTCTGGTTAATACTGATTATTATTTTGTATTTTGATTAGTATTTTTCGTAGCGTTCTTCCTCAGCTTTTTAGTTATTTGGTGAGCAAGAACCACTGAGAACGAGTCTGAATCAATCAAGAACACATATGGTACTGCTGTCCTGTGTATTACTGCTTCATCCTAATTGAGCTTTTCAGTGTTGAAGAAGACGTTTCCAATTTCGATTGCTGGTTTCAGAGGATGTGCTACAAGATCACAGATTCATTTGAAAAGATTTGGAGATGCATTGGCTGGGATTCAAACCTGGCTCAATTGCATGAAGGCACTTATACTCAGCAACGAGAGGAAAGGAGAAGGGGCCAGAGGTAGTGTGGCTGAATGGTCTAATATGCTGGATTTTAGGCTCCACTCTCTCAGGGGCGTGGGTTTAAATCCCACTACTGCCCAATGTTTCAAGACCTTACTTCCTGTGATTTGTAATATGGTCAGTAAAAGCACTTTATGTAAGTATCTCTTATGTCAGCACTACAAGTCACTTACTGCTCCACAGGACCGGGGTTCAATCCCTGGCATCTTCAGGTGTTTTATATAACTGTACTCACATCGAAATCTTCTGTTGAGTGAGAACTCTTTGCTCGTGTTCATAGAGAGCCAGGTTTACCTTTTGAATCTCACCCGGGATTTCCTGAGAGATCATTCAGCGAGCGAGACCTCCCTCTGGACTCCGCACTGAGCTGAAAGCTGCACGAATTCCTCACTGTGTGTCCTGTACTGTTACAGGTGGTCCAGCGTAAATGTGCAGCACAGTGATATGAACAACTTGAACTTTTTCTGTATGTGAAGGAAAATGCAAAAGAGCATGTAAAGTATTGATCATATAAAATATCCATAGTACAACTCGAGAAAAAACTGAAGCACAAAACAGCGACTTTTGATGATTACAAGAGATTCAAGAAACACAACCATCCGCAGATGGGTTCGGATCCTGAACGCTTAAGTCAAAAGAACAAAAGCGAAGTAAACTCACTTCATTGTCTTATAGTTTCTGTAATAAAACAATTTTTTACTTTCTTTATAATTTCTTACTGTTGATAGACGATTTATTGAATTTTAACAGAATCACAATTACAAATATTTGGGGTTAAACTGTTATTCACATACTCTAACAAAGAGAAACGTTAGTGTCTTCCAGTTTGTGAGCCAATTTCTCAAAACATTAAAAAATAAGTTATAGAAATTGAATTGTTCTACTTTTTAGGCTTGCATAGTCTTATTCATATTTCAGTTAAGCCTTTTCTTCTGTAGTAATTTCATTTGATATTAAAATTAGTCCTGATTTACAAGATGTAACAAGGGTTACATTTTAACCCTTCAATCCAATAGTTTTACTCCAAGTAAAAAGCAGCGCAATATATAGAGAGATGACATTCAAAGATTTCAACGTTCTTATTGGATTGCCTGTATGCAGATATCGCTCAGAATTGCTAATATGATTTTAATTCAGTTTTTCTCTACTACTTTCAGAGTCTTTTATTGACCTTGCTGAAGCAGAGAAGTGACATAATCACAAATGCAACCAGTTGTGCAGCTGTTTCTGGTTAATAATGATTAATGCAAAAAAAAACAGCTCCTTGCATTAAGAGTCCTCCCTCTGGATTCCTCTGAAAGCTGCGCGAATTACTCACTGCGTGTCCTGTACTGTGTAGCACAGTGACTAGAACGCCTTGAGTTTTTTTCCGTATGTGAAGGAAAATGCAAAAGAGCATGAAAAGTATCGATGGTATAAAATATCCATGGTACAACTTGAGAAAGAACTGAAGGACAAAACAATGACATTTGATGATTACAAGAGAAACACAACCGTCCGAACATGGGCTTGGATCCTGACCGCTTGCGTTAAAAGACAAAGCAAAGGATATAACCTGTAAATGTCTTCATGTCTTACAGTTTATGAAATAACACAATTTCTTACTTTCTTGATAATTTCTTACTATTGATAGATGTTTTTTTAAATTTTAACAGAATCACAATTACAAACAAATGGGGTTAAACTGTTATTCACATACTCTAACGAAGAGAAACGTTAGTGTCTTCCGGTGTGTGAGCCCATCTCTCAAAAAATAAAAAAATAAGTTCTATAAATTGAATTGTTCTATTTTTCAGGCTTGCATAGTCTTATTCATATTTCAGTTAAGCCTTTTCCTCGGTAGTAATTTCATTTGATATTAAAATTAGTCCTGATTTACAATTTTTGGACATGGTTCATCTTAAAGAATTTTGTAATAAGTTTCAGTTTAGGAAAATCGTGCCCAGAAGCTACCAAAACTGGTAATGTTCACATAATGTGTAATGCCAAAGCAGCAGTTGGGGTGGGAAACAAAAGGCATTTCTTGGTATGAATCCTTAAACTTCATAGATGGCGTTCTAGGACTTCTCGCTTCAGATAAAGCTGTCAATACATCATAGATTTCTACTCAACCAATATCAGCAGTGTTATCACTACCGAACACTAAATATAGATCCTGGCAATAATTCATGAGTATTTTGTTAGAAAATTATTTATGGTTTTTTTTAAACATATTTTCAATACCAGACAAAAAGTCGAAAGTTTCAATTTCATGCAACTGATGAAATCTCTCTTCGATGGAAGTTATAAGTACAGTACATCCAAAATACTGCGGAATCAATCAAATTTACATGTTTCTTGTGGATCCAGAAGATCATTTTGAGACTCAAAACATGCCTGTCTTTTCTTTTTTCGAGGACAAAGGAGTAGCAGCAGGAGTAGCAGTTATGGCAAGAACGTGTTTAGAGTTCAGGACTTCTCATTTCTAATGCAATACCATCGACTCGGAAAGCACCGCCCGCGATAAAAGAAATTGCAGAATTGGTCTATTCATGCTGCCTACAGGCTTTGAATTGCTGGCATTTTCTGCAAGCGTTCCTTTTTGAGGGTTCATGAAATTCCTCACATTTGAGCCAACACAAAAATATTTCATTCGGGGTCGCCTAATTCATAGTGCAAACCGAATCTACAGGGGAATGCTGTGGCACATGAAGCCGTTTGTTATTCTGTTGTGAGGTGTGAGGGGCGGAATGCAAATCGAGTTGGTGAATAGAAAATGAAACAGGAGTCACTTCTTGAGCTACGAATTCCAAAAAGTATGAAAACCTGTGCATTTTAACAGTGCAGAATACTTACAAATTGCACTGAGTTGCTTGCTTTCTTCTGCTGCTTTTATATTTCAGTCATTCACTGTAGCACTGGAACAATTCAAGAGAGGTAAAAGCAGAAGCTGTCAGGAGTGGGATTTGAACCCACGCCTCCATTTGGAGACCAGAACACCCAAGCCAGCTGGAAAGACACATGTCCTTGAGTCTGGCGCCTTAGACCACTTGCCCACCCTGACAAGCACAAGCAAGTGGTGTGCTGAATGCACCAGTAGTTGACTAAACTGAGTTTCTTCCCTGAAATTATTTGCTTGCGAAGAGCCAAGTTGCCTTGAATGGATCTTGGAAATCAAATATACGGATGGATTGTTATTCGGTTGTGAGTTTTGAGGGGCGTATTATAAATTGAGTTGGTGAAAAGGCGCTTTTTGTTAGTCTGTCGGGAGGCTGCACAAGGTGTTTAGAGGGAGAACTTCTAAAAGGCAGGCTCTCTATGTTTAACATCAAGAAAGATTTTTTTTTTTCTCAATGGAAATGCTCTTTGGCACTTTCAGCTTTACGTAGGGAACAACGTCTGCAGAGACCACTTTTGAGCCAGTGCAAATGGTAATGTGCCACCAAGTATATTTAATATTGGCTGTGGTAGCGAGCTGCTTTTGTTTGTGAAGCTTTTACTTCTTTAAGCTGAATCATCAGCAGGTGTAGCTTATTAAATCTTTGCTCATAGCACTCCATCAGAAATACCTTGTCCATGTTCAAAAGAGATCAGGGGATTTACTTCATGCTTTCACATGGCATACCTTACAAGAAAGATTTAAATGGGGAATTGATTGTGCTTCTTGATGTTGTTCCTGTGGTTGCCTTGGTTACAATGGTGAACGTTCTTCCACGTTCTGCTAGAGTATCCACTGGGTGGGCTTTATCAATTGGCTCGGATAGGTCATCAGTGCTCCGTCTCCAGAAAAATAATCAGCACTGTCTTTTTTCTGTGCGCATGACCGTCTTTTAAAACATATAAAATCACGAGTTCATTGATTTCTCCAAATAACAACAATACATTTTAACCCTTTAATCCAATAGTTTTACTCCAAGTAAAAAGCAGCGCAATATATAGAGAGATGACATTCAAAGATTTCAACGTTCTTATTGGATTGCCTGTATGCAGATATCGCTCAGAATTGCTAATATGATTTTAATTCAGTTTTTCTCTACTACTTTCAGAGTCTTTTATTGACCTTGCTGAAGCAGAGAAGTGACATAATCACAAATGCAACCAGTTGTGCAGCTGTTTCTGGTTAATAATCATTAATGCGAAAAAAAAAGCTCCTTGCAATAAGATCAAGAGCAACCAACGCGCTCGCTTGTTGAGTTGGGTATTTTCCGAGCTACTCTTCCTTAGCTGTGTAGAGGTTTGATGGGTTTACTGAGACAATTATTCATTGCAGCAGCAATCACGAGGTGATTCGTTGTGGCTTTTAGAAAATCAATTGTCAGAACAACTAACAACGCACACACACGGGTTCAATACACGAGATACAGTTATTAATATAAATTGTGCACCAAACATATACCAGTCTGCCTGGATACAAGCGGCAGACCTTACTGTGAGGGTTATCAATACACACGGTATATAATCTCGAAGAGATGCAAACACAAAGAGATACACAACAGAGAATATATGTCAATATATATCGTTCGGTTACCAAATCGCTAATCAGTGTTATTACCCACTGTTACTCTAAACTCGGAAGTAAATGCAATACTCATGAATTAAATTGATAACAACTTGTGTTGAGGTACAATTGAATTCTCGAGACGCAATGTAGAACATGGGGTTTACTTATCCACTGTGTATGGATTTGGAATTTCCCGGCACGAACACCAAACCAGCTGACAGGCTCTGTTGCAGCCTCGGTTCCAGCGGTTGTCCAATGGGCATTGTCCCGGCGTCCTCTGGCTACCGACCAACCAGTCGAGGTGCAGCTCAGAGTTGGACGGGCGGAGGAATCTGACTGCGGCGCGCAGGGCAGTCGTTGCTCCGAGGGGATCTACCAGCAGTCCGGCTGGCTAGTAGAAAGTCTCTATGCACAGAGTGTGACTGCGAGTCCTCACAAGTCACTCTTTTGCCCGGGAAGAAGCTGGTTCGTTCTCGGACCAGCGCTGCTTCTGAATAAGCTATTCAGGTTGTCCACAAGGGTCCAACTGTAGGCTGCCGTTGATCAAGCGGAGCATTCACGTTGGTAGAATTCTGAGTACGTACGGGATCCTCGGTCTCGTGCTTAGAACAAAGTCCAAGTCCCAGTGCAGACAACAGCAGTTGTCACGTGATTGTCTCTGAGGATGAGCGAAAATGGCCAAGGAGAGCCCCGATCTGAGCTTGCGCTCCGTTTTTGACCAAGACACAGATGTGTGCTGATTGGTTGAGATTTTGGCGGGCATTGTAGACCCACGTGGTGTTACCATGCACTGCCAATCCCTGATTGGTTGATCAAAGTGAGATATGAGTCACTTACTCCTGACGCTTAGGAATGCAGTCCAGATGTCCAATCGGCACTCCCTAGAAAGATAGGCGCCAATGGATGACCATTGATCATGATAGCCATGCTTAGCTAAGTGCATCTCCGTTTGGGAGCTGTCCCTTATGAAAAGAAAACATCTTAAATCAGCCTGCATGAATACTTTCTCTGTGGTTGGACCACAGAGAGGGAGAGGGAGATGGGGCCTCATTTAGGAAAGCACAGCAACGCTTAATTCTGTCTTATTAACAAGAATTGCCGCTACAGCTGTAAACTTATTTGGCGAGCATGGACCTCTGAGAAGGAGTCTGAATCCATCAAGAAGACAGGAATTCTAATATCGCACTGCCGTCTTGTGTACAAAATATTTGTTCAGCTCTAACGTCTGTGTGCATTGACAAGGCATCTCAAAAGGACATATTAAATAAGAAAATGATCCTTTCTGTTACCATTCCTGCAGTTGGAGCGTTGTTTCACCCTTTTACGTTCTACAATATTTACAGACAAGGTTTTATCACTGGAGTTGTACAGAACAAGTGTGCATCAGTCCATGAAAATCATCAGTACTGCTGTTTTACTATGCATAGTTTAATCAAGAGCACTTAAAAGATGCAAAAGATGGATTGTGTTCTGTGAGCACCTGCACATCTCTAAGTCACTTCCACACGTGTTTATGTTGGGGATGTAGCTCAGTGGTATAGTGCTTGTCTTAAATGTTTGAGGTTCTGGGTTCAATCCCTGGTTTCTCCAAGTGCTTTATGTTACTGTGCTCACATCGCAGTCTTCTGTTGAGTGAGAACTCTTTGCTCGTGTTCATAGAGAGCCAGGTTTACACAATTAAACTCGAAGTGCTACAGTGTTCTCTGAAGTTTTAAATGTACCTCCAAATTATTTAGTTCTGTTAACTACCAAAGAATGTGAACTAATTTAAAGCCACATTCAGGAAATCCAGAGAACATCTTCACACTTGTCGTGGCTGTTGCAGAAAAACCTCACCCGGGATGTTGAATCTCACCCGGGATTTCCTGAGAGATCATTCACTGAGTGAGTCCTCCCTCTGGACTCTGCACTGAGCTGAAAGCTGCGCGAATTCCTCCCTGCGTGTCCTGTACTGTGTAGCACAGTGACAAGAACGCCTTGAGTTTTTTTCTGTATGTGAAAGAAAATGCAAAAGAGCATGAAAAGTATTGATGGTATAAAATATCCATGGTACAACTCGAGAAAGAACTGACGGACAAAACAATGACATTTGATGATTACAAGAGAAACACAACCGTCCTAATATGGGTTTGATCCTGAACACTTGTGTTAAAAGACAAAGCAAAGGATATAACCTGTAAATGTCTTCATGTCTTACAATTTCTTCCTTTCTTAATAATTTCTTACTATTGATAGATGCTTTTTTGAATTTTAACAGAATCACAATTACAGACATTTGGGGTCAAACTGTTATTCACATATTCACATATAATTATGAGACTCAAAATATGCCTGTCTTTTCTTTTTTCGAGGACAAATGGATTATTGAGGTGTAAAGATGGGTTCAAAACCAAAATCATCTGCTATTGCTGCTGTTTCTTCAAATCCTTTAATTGATCATTGATATCGAGGAATAATATTATACAAATTGTGGTTTTCTGTGAATTGCCAATTTTATTGTAATTACATCTTCGTTTACAGATGTCTTGCATGTATCACAAGGTATTACAGATGCAGCAATTCAAAATGGGTGGGGTATTTCGCGGCATACCCCGGTGGGCGTGTCGCAGTGTCACGCGGTTAATCGCGTCATTTGACGTCATCCCGGAAACTATCCGGCGTCACCTTGTAAAACCGCCAGGGGGAGCTTAACCTCTCATGTACAGCATTTGAGCTTTTAATTTTGAACTGTGTATTACAGCATGTTAATCATCAGTCATTAAAATGTTGGTATATTTTATGAAAGCAAGATTGCTCAGTTGGACAAAAGTACACAACCTACCTTTATCAGAAATATTTATGCATCAAAGCCTTTACCGAAGATATTACTAATAGTATTAATAATGGATGACCTTGGACAAGCTGTATACTCAAAGTATAATTTCTTTAGCACATTTGTACAAGCACTTGGAATCTGTCCAAGCCATACTTTGTCAGGCATTTTGTTTTACTTCAACGGGCATAAAAACTTCCTTGCTTTTAACAGGGCGTTTCATAATTTCTAACTACAAAAATGATTTAAAATGCGACACTTATCATTCAACTAGAGCTCAAAATATCACAAGGATCCTCAAGAGCACAGCAAAGACTGTATTAAAAGATACTTGTATGTAGCAACGCTTTCTTTTCCGTATACCAGATTTTATGGAACCACTTCAGAGGGGTGTCAGCCAGTCAGATTCCAGGAATTGGAATTCCATTTCTCCCTAACGATTTTAAGCATCGAAGTATATAACTAGCATGTGAAATAGCGTTTGAAAAAGTGGTAGTTTTAAGCTTTTCTGCTAATATAATATGGAATCGCGTATCTAAAGAATTTAATAACGATATGATTATATTCGTGTACTGCGACAGGGCTGTGTAGGGCTGTTTCGCCTCTCTCTTCATGCAACTTCCCTTGTAGCCTACTGGTCTACGTGCCCAACTATCAACTCACGGGTTGTGTGTTCAACTCCAGCTTGTGCAAACATTTCTTTGAAAAAATAGAATAGCGATATTATGGACAATCAATTGACTTTTATATTTCAAAATATCACAACATGATCGATTCTAAGTCATTTTTGATAACAATTAATAGTCACCTTCTTCCCTTCTGACAATGGTCCCTGTTTCTGCTTCCTGCTTCTAGTGTGTGTGTGTGCAATAGAGTGAATTTTTATAGAGAAATGCAGGCTGGACAGTATGCGTTACAATATAAACATTTATATTGATTTAAATCGTTTTCTGATTTAAATCGCAAATGCGAGTTTAATTATATGTGTTTTTTAATCATATTCAGGCTAATGCAACATAAATTGATACAGTATCTTTGTCTTCAAAGAATCTTAATAAACTTTCAGCATACCTTTCTACCCGTTTAGATTTATATTTCTTGGGATTTTGGGATCAAACGTGGAAGGATTAGATTGTAATCGTTTTTATTTTTCAAATATGAGATTGTATTTCTGAATGTTATGTTACACCTACAGTAGTTCACTGCTTTAAATACATCGAATTAAGAAAGTTAGATGTAGCACTTTAGATATTTTTTTCTGAACCAGGGAAAATCTGATCATGTTTCTCTATAACAATAATAAAAAACTTTATTTTACATATCATCTTTAAAAGTGGCATCTCAAAGCAAAAAAGTAGATGGGAAAAACAGTTAAAAGGGACCAAAGTAAATACCAGACAAACACAAACGTGTTTTTAATAAAATGCTTTTATTCATTCAGCAGAGAGTGAGAGGGACATCCAGCAGGGAGAGACACACACACCGGTTTCCATTGACAAAATTGTTTTTTTTCAATTCCTCTTGTCTAACAGGAATGTTTTGTTGTGGACAGACTGTTAGACTAGAGGAAAAGAGTGCCTCCTTCTACGAAGCATTTCGTTGATCCGATCACTAATTCTTTTCCAGTCGCACGCAGTAAGGGTTGAGAATCTCCGATTCACCATGCTACTAATGGTTTCCCGGAGATTGCAAGGCAAGGCACTTTTGCCTCTGGACCCATCGAAATTTACAGACGTGGTCCACCCCCAGTAAATTTCAAAAGTCACAAGATTTCGAAACACGAGGGCGGCGTAGCGGTCGGCTCTTGCTTTCCCGTCTATGCCGATGCACTGCAAGTACAACCCCCCCCTCCATCTCCTGAGTGATGGGTAACAGTTGGATATCTGGGAGAATTATTCGTCCCACTGGCGTCTGTGAATTCCGCTCTGTAAATGGTGCTTCCTGGGGGGAGATAGACGGCGGGGACAGCATCAACAAATTCCTGCGCGGTGGTGAGCGGAGAGGCCGGGATGGAGTGTCCTGAGGCGGTGTGTGCTCTGCGGGGGGCAGAGCTTCCGCCAGGCATTGCAACCTGCGCGGCGGGGAGAGGCACTTTTCGGGAGACAGCTGCTCAACTGTTTGACTGCTGGAACATACTGTCTCCTTCCTCTGCATTTTCAGGAGTGTCTCTAGCCTCCCAATCCTCCCCAGTAATGCGTCGTACTGCTCCCGCTGCTGCCGAAAAGTCTCCACACAGGTGCTGCTTCTACAGGTTGGCACCCTGGCCAGTGGCCGAGAGCAGAGACCCACGGCCTGTGGCAAAATAACATAATTCATGTAAGAAATAAAGTCACACAGTAGTATTCATCAGTCGCGGAACAGAAGTCAAAATAAACTTTTCTTTTTTTCCCGTCTTACCGCTTTCTTTTTTACTGTCCTGGTGGTAGATTTCGAAGATCGTTTCACCCGTGCAGTGTTTTCTTGAAGAACAGGCTACAAAGAAATAATTATAATTGAATTTAAAATTCAAAACGGCAATAATACCTTGTAATATGCGCTGTAATCGCGTATTTCAGATGAAGTCTGCTGTATTTGCTTACCCTTCGCTCTTTGGAAGCTGGGGCGGCAGAAGCACCCCGTCTCTTCCAGTAAAAGGTCTTGGTCTCCACACTGTACTGTAGTCGCTGTAGTGCAGGTTCGCAGTTTTTTTTGTGATGGGAGCTCACCCAATCCCTTTGTGTATTGATGCTATATTCACATGTACGGCTAGAATGTTCATTGTCTTCCAATGAAAGGCGGGTGCCTCTTGCCGAAGTCGGGAGACATTAGAGGCTTGCCACACCCGGACTGTTAAACCAACGCATTAGC
Organism: Lepisosteus platostomus; assembly: GCF_059453375.1. Lineage (NCBI taxonomy): Eukaryota > Metazoa > Chordata > Actinopteri > Semionotiformes > Lepisosteidae > Lepisosteus > Lepisosteus platostomus. The sequence continues at coordinate 15,538,477 of NC_142615.1, read as the reverse complement.
ACGTCAAACCCCATTGAGGACCCTGGCGCAATAGTTGTTTTGTCCCTTGATTTACTGATATGCATTAATTAAATCTTGTCAGTCAGGTCTTTTTTTCTCTATTTGAATTGTCGTTTACACATGCACGACTTTAAAAGCTAGCAAGACAGGTTTCGATTCACATTAGCTGGCGAGCCTTGTTAACAAAAAAACGAATAATAATGTAACATGCCACTGTTTGTTCATGAACAAAGTTATACTGAGATTTCCTTAGATACGCAATTAAAAAATAAATAAATAAAAATTTGAATCCCCTGCGGAACACATTCCATAAGAATCAGCGGTTTTACAGTATATATCGCCTATAAAGGTGGCTTCTCAAAATGCTTTACAGGATAAAAACAACCAGAACAGCAACAACAACAATATTGTATTTCATTGCACTTTGAAAACCAAGTAATAACTTAACTATACGTGCAAACGTTTCATATGTTGCTGTTGTGAATGCCTGTGGAGCGTATCTTATTTGCCTTGAGTCCTGGTTATCTCTCTCCCCCTTCCCCCCTCTCTCCCTCAATTCAATTCAATTCAAGGTGTTTTATTTGCATGACAGATGGGTACAATCAGTGTTGAGTATGTATATTTTGATATTTACACCCGGCGCGGCACCGAGGGAGCATCTGCATTTATAACTTAGTTTTTAAAATTAGTCAAGCAATATGAAGCATCTCCTTTTACTTTTAAGTCCCTTAAATACATTGAGCACAGCTTTCTCACCACTTAAGATTGCTTTTTGATACCATCCTTACAAAAAGAAGAAACTTTCCGATGACTCACAGTACAAGTGGAAAGATTACAGATTTTAATCGTCTTTAATTTTGTTACGTTATACGTTTTAGGAACGTTTTATCTAAACAAACACCACAAAACTATTCTCGATTGTATTTCTGAATGTTATGTTACACCTGCAGTAGTTCACTGTTTTAAATACATCGAATTAAGAAAGTTATGTGTAGCACTTTAGATCTTTTTTTCTGAACCAGAGAAAATCTGATCATGTTTCTCTATAACAATAATAAAAAACTTTATTTTACATATCACCTTTAAAAGTGGCGTCTCAAAGCAGTACTGTAGACCGTAAAAACAGTTAAAAGGGACCAAGGTAAATACCAGACAATCGCAAACGCGTTTTCAATAAAATTCTTTTATTCATTCAGCAGAGAGTGACAGGGACATCCAGCAGAGAGAGACACACACACTGGTTTTCATTGACAAAACTGTTTTTTTTTTCAATTCTTCTTGTCTAACAGGAATGTTTTGTTTGTGGACAGACTGTTAGACTAGAGGAAAAGAGCGCCTCCTTCTACGAAGCGCTAGTTTAGTACTATAAAATACTATTAAAATCTGTAATCTTTCCACTTGTACTGTGAGTCATCGGAAAGTTTCTGCTTTGTGTAAGGATGGTATCGAAAAGCAATCTTAAGTGGTGAGAAAGCTGTGCTCAATGTATTTAAGGGACTTAAAAGTAAAAGGAGATGCTTCATATTGCTTGACTAATTTTAAAAACGAAGTTATAAATGCAGACGCTCCCTCGGTGCCACGCCGGGTGTAAAGATCAAAATATACATTCGTCCCGGGCAGAGGCCGAAGAGTGCACGGCTGGGGTGCGCGGGGAAGAGCAGGACAGGAGTGAAAGTGGTCAGGGCGGGGTTTAGGAAGGCGTACAGTCTGGGCAGGTATAGATTACACTTTTCTAAAACGTATTTGAAAAATAAAAACGATTACAATCTAATCCTTCCACGTTTGATCCCAAAATCCCAAGAAAAATAAATCTAAACGGGTAGAAAGCTATGCTGAAAGTTTATTAAGATACTTAGAAGACAAAAATACTGTATCAATTTATGTTCCATTAGTCTGATTATGATTAAAAAAACACATATAATTAAACACGCGTTTGCAATTTAAATCAAAACACGATTTAAATCAATATAAATGTTTATATTGTAACGCATACTGTCCAGCCTCCATTTCTCTATAAAAATTTACTCTATTACACACACACACACACAATAGAAGCAGGAAGCAGAAGCAGGGACCGTTGTCAGAAGGGAAGAAGGTGACTATTTATTGTTATCAAAAATGACTTAGAATCGATCCTGTTGTGATATTTTGAAATATAAAAGTCAATTGATTGTCCATAATATTGCTATTCTATTTTTTCGAAGAAATGTTTGTTAAAAGAAAAGTCCAGCACCAGCTGGATTTGAACACACAACACGTGAGTTGGTAATCAGGCACGTAGACCAGTGGGCTACAAGGGAAGTCGCATGAAAAGAGAGGCGAAACAGCCCTACACAGCCCTGTCGCAGTACACAACTATAATCATATCGTTATTAATTTCTTGAGATACGCGATTCCATATTATATTCCCTTTTAATCAAATTAAAAGTATGCTTGTTGACTACGGTATCACGTTAGTTAAAGACTTCGATGCTTAAAATGTTTAGGGAGAAATGGAATACTGGTGTGTATGTTTTCTTTAAAGTACCGAAACCAGCCATATACTGTATGTTTAAGTTCCAAAATTAATATCGTTTATGGCCTTCACACTCGTTGCAGTCTGCTCCTATTCTTTTTATGCTCAGGCACTAAGATTTCCCTTCAGTGGTGTAGCGGCGAGGCTTATTAAAAAGAAAGAATTAAGTGTTCTGAGCCCAAATGAGGCCCCATTTCTCTGTTCATCTCTGTGGTTCAGCCACAGAGAAACCATTTATGCAAGGTGATTTAAGGTCCAAGGACAGCTCCCAAAGGGGGATGCACTTAGTTAAGCCTGGCTATCATGATCAATGGTCATCTATTGGCGCCTATCTGTCTAGGGAGTGCCAGATGGACATCTGGACTGCATTCCTAAGTGTCAGGAGTAAGTGACTCATATCTCACCTTGATCTACCAATCAGGGACTGGTAGGGCCGAGTAACCCACGTGGGACTCTGATGCCCATTGAACTTTCAGCCAATCAACGAGCTGAAGTTCCTCCAGGTAAAAACAGGCAACACAGAGGGCCTGAGAGATTCAGTGAGATTCAGTAAGATTCGGAGAATTCTGTGGACTGTTCTAAAGGGAATTCAAAGGAGAATTCCAGGGCAGGACAGCCTAGGAGCAGAAGGCTCCCAAGGGCAGGACATTCTCGCAGCGTGCCTCCTGACCATCCTGAGACTCAGCCCGGACAACCACGGAACGGACAGTGTGTCCGAGTGCCAGAACTTTCCTTTGTTCTAAGAGTCTAGAGTGGAGGTTGCCAGAGAGTAACCAGCAGCAGGCCTCGTGAACAGGTCGGAACTGTGGACAGCTGAATCACTATTCAGAACTAGCTCTTCATCAGGAACGAACCGGTCCTCTTCCTGACTTGCTGGGACCTACAGTCACCTTTTCTCCTGTGCACAAACTTTGCTAGTTAAAGCCAACACTAACTAGCCGGTCAGTGAGCATCTGCAGCGCACCGTCGCAAACCGCACAGCACAGCCTGGCACCGAGCCAGAGAGCGCGGATTGGACAGCAACAGCCTGCAACTGTTTCTTTGTGCCCGCAGGAGATCTGAATCCCCAGAAATTGGATGAGTATTCAAATTCAATGCATTACAGCTCGAGAATCCAATTGTTATCCCAATTAAACAAGAGAGAGTGTGTCATTACTTTTCGTCAATGAAAAAATAATCTTTTCATGTTTATTTAAGTGTCCTTCTTTAGTTTGGATTGCATTAAACAACTCGCGAGTTATTGTTATGATTACTCTATTATCGAATCCTCAACTCGTTCTCTTTTTGTTATTTTGGGAACATTTTGACATGTTGCTTTTAGCCGTCGATACTGTTGAATTCACTCAGTTTGTAATGTAGGGTGCTCTGAACAAGTTAAACTTTAATACAGGACAAATGTATTTCCCACAAGCTATACTGTAGTAACTTTAAAAGTATACAATATCACACCATATGCATGTGGCATGTTTTTGTTCAAGTTAAGAAAAAACAGGACATTTGATTGCTGATTGCCTTATGTTAAAGGCCAACAATGACACCAGAAAACTAAAAGTTCCTTCCCCTCCCCAAGTAGAACTGTCTAATCTACATAAACACAGTGGGGTGTAACACCTAGCCTAGACTTTGTGAGAAGTATGGAGCTGCGTTGCATTAAAATGGCTGCAATGGAATATACATAGTAGGCAAAAGTTAATTTCAAGCTGAAAAGAAAAGACTCAACATGTCTCCTCTATACATCTTCCATTTAGACCATCCAATCATTTATTATTAATATCTTCCATATCCCATTAAAATCAGAAAGTTTCTTACAAGTGTAAATCCAACTATTTTCTAATCACTTTATCCAGGACAGGTAACAGTTTCACCAATACTATTTGGTAACTTTTTACAATTGTCAGACTTCAGAATGCTTCAACTGATGTTTAAAGATATGACATAATGTGCACTGTGTTAAAGAGCTATTGAGCACAGAACATCTTTACACTTGTGAAAAGATTTGCACGTGCAGTTTGTTCTTATCTGTGTGAAAACAGGAAATATCGATGGAGTTTCAGAAAGTAAACAGAGGTATAGAACACCATATCTCAGATGTTGAATAAATTCAAGATTGTGAAAACAGTGACAAATCACCCCAAACAAAATACAATTTTAGAATACAAGCAGTTTGAAATTATTAGTTGTTATTAATAAATCACTTAACTTTGAACATGTTGTGATATTTAGAAATAGCAACAAATCAATATAATTTACTATTTTAGTTTTTCAAAGAAATGTTTTTGTTAAAGGAAAACTCATGCCAGGAGCTGGGTTCAAACAAAGCTATAGCTGAAAAGGGCAGGCAGAATGTTTAAGTAATCATGGGTGAATGAGACAAATTGATGCAGATGTTTAGAAAGAAAGTGGACTACAGTAATATTTTGAGCTTACAGCCTATCCAATGTTATTCATTATTAATCTTTCATATCACATTAAAATGAATGTTTTTTTTAATGTAAGAGGAAATACACAATTTGTGTCCTCTATAACACTTCAGTGTACTGTTTAATCAGTTTAATGTTTAACAATGTAATACAAAGCTTAAACTTATTAAATTGTATATGCCATTTAGACTGTTAAATTCTGTAATAGACAAAAGATTGTCCCTCAGCATTGACAGGGATTCAAAACCAGTTGTGTTTTCTGGCAACAGCCCAAATGCTGCACATGAGAGCTTTCATAGCTCCACCTGGTGGTTTTACAAGATATTCCACCCTACTTCGATACATCATGCTGTATCCTGCAGTTCTCTGCGGAACGAGCACTACGATTTACTGCAGCATACCTTGCACATTTTTAATGGTTGGATCTGTAGTTCTACTCAGTTTGGTGAATTCTTGATAAACCAAACTGGTGCCCTCCCTCTAACTCACCATTCCTGTAACGATGCTCTGTAGAGGTGAAAAGGATCCGATGCAGATGCAGGAGTCGCAGGGAGGTAAGTAAACGTACCGAGCAAATCCAGGAGCTGAGCCGTAGTCCGAAGGCGAAGGTAAGTCGAGATCCGGTAAAGGCACTGGTGGCGAACAATCCAAAACGTGAGACAGAATCGTAGTCGAAAAGAGAGCTACAGGGTCAAATCCAAAACAGGCAATGATAGCAAACAATCCAAAGGGCGAGACGAGATCCGAAGTCCGAAGGCAAAAGGTGCAGGCAGAATTCCAGGAAGGCAAAAGAGGGGTGAGAACGCTAGGCTGAGCAACAAGAAGAGAACTCAATACCGAGCAACGGGAATCAGGTACGAATGGTATAAATAACCCGGCGTGCCGCACGGTAGAGCAATTGCAGGTGTGTTAACTCGTGCGGCGGCGCTTGTTAGAAGTAATCCGCTGCTGGTGCTGATTGGCTCGCTTACGTGTTGATCTCCGCTGGCTGGTGGTCGTGACAGTACCCCCCCCTTCACGGGCGGCTCCCGATGCCCGAGACGGCCGATTAGGATAGTCCCTGTGAAAGTCACTGATTAGTGTAGGGTCCAAAATATCCTTCTCTGGAACCCAAGATCTCTCCTCGGCACCAAAACCTTCCCAGTCGACTAAATACTGCAGGGTACCGCGGTTCCATCTGGAGTCAATGATCTTGTGGACCGTATAAGCCGGGCGCCCCTGAATGCGACGAGGAGGTGGCGGGCGATGTTGGGGAGCCGCAAGGGGCGAGCGGTAAACAGGTTTCAGGAGGGAGACATGAAATGAGGTGTGGATTCTGAGGGTAGGGGGGAGAGCAAGACGGAAGGTAACCGGGGTGATCCGGGAACGAATCCGGAAGGGACCAATATATCTAGGCCCAAGCTTTTTGGAAGGCTGATGTATAGGTAGGTTCCGTGTAGATAACCAAACAAACTGTCCTTTCCGAAAACGAGGGGCTGGTCTGCGGTGTCGGTTGGCGAATTTGGCGTGGCGCTGGGTTGACTTAATAAGAGCTGTCCTCGCCATTTTCCAGGTCCTTCGCAGTTTGGCAATATATTGTTGCACGGACGGCACTGCCGTGAGTGGAGGTGTGACGGGGATGAGAGTGGGCTGATAACCTAAAGAACAAAGGAAGGGAGAGAGACCTGTGGAGGAGGAGGTAAGAGAATTGTGGGCATATTCTGCCCAGGGAAGTAGTGATGACCAATCATCCTGTGAGCTGGAGGTGAAGGCTCTCAAAAAGGTCAGGAGACTTTGATTGGTCCTTTTCACCTGACCATTGGCCTCAGGATGATAACCAGAAGTCAAAGATACATGAGTCCCTAGAGTTTGACAGAAAGCCTTCCAAAAGGCCGAGATAAATTGCGGTCCCCTGTCCGAGACAACGTCATCAGGCAAACCATGTATCCTAAAGACCTGTTGTACAAACAAAGATGCCATTTCCTGGGCTGTGGGCAATGCTGGGAGGGGGACAAAATGGGCTGCTTTGGAAAAACGATCGGAGACCACCATGATTACCGTATGACCCTGACTGTTAGGAAGGTCCGTAATGAAGTCAACAGCTATGTGGGACCAAGGGCGGTGTGGGATTGGAAGGGGGTGAAGGAGGCCAGCCTTCCTAGAGCGCGGAGTCTTGCTCCTGGCACAGACCGGGCAAGCCCGGACGTACTCTGCTGCATCAGATCGCATGGAAGGCCACCAAAAGTCCCTGGTGAGGAGGTCCAGAGTGCGTCTGCATCCCGGGTGGCCGGCAAACCGGGAATCATGTCCCCACTGCAAAACCGCAGAACGTAAGTTGTTCGGGACGAAAAGCTTATCCGGGGGGCAGCACAGAGGAACTGTAGTTCCGTTGAGGGCACGCCTGACCTGATCTTCAATGGAGCAATGAATCGCTGCCACGATTCTATTAGGAAAGATGATTGGTTCAGGTGTGTCGTCCAGGTCTGGGGGGTCATGGAGCCGAGAGAGTGCATCAGCCCTCCCATTCTTCGAGCCAGGAGTGTAAGTGATAATAAAATTGAAACGAGAAAAGAAAAGTGACCAACGGGCCTGACGCGAGTTGAGGCGCTTGGCAGATTGAATATAGGACAGGTTCTTATGGTCCGTAATAATGACAAAGGGGTGCTGAGCCCCCTCCAGCCAGTGTCTCCATTCCTCGAGGGCCAGCTTGATAGCTAGGAGTTCCCGATTGCCCACATCATAGTTAACCTCAGCAGGAGAGAGCTTCTTGGAAAAGAAAGCACATGGATGAGGGAGGCGATCCTCTTCGAGGCGCTGGGAGAGGACTGCACCAACCCCATGGGCAGAGGCGTCAACTTCAACAATGAAAGGCCGGGAGGGATCCGGATGCCGTAGGAGAGGAGCGGAGCTGAAGAGACGTTTCAAGCGCAGGAATGCCTGGTTAGCCTCCGGATTCCATTTACCCCGACTAGGACGGTTGCGGGTCAGAGCCGTAATGGGCGCCACCACGGAGCTAAAGTTCCGGATGAATCGCCTGTAGAAGTTGGCAAAACCTAGAAAGCGTTGGATTTGCTTCAAATTACGTGGCACAGGCCAATCATTGATAGCTGCCACCTTGGCTGAGTCCATCTCGACTCCAAGAGGAGAAATAATGTAGCCCAGAAAGTGAATCTTAGAAGCATGAAAAATGCATTTCTCAAGCTTGGCGTAGAGCTGGTTGTCGATGAGTCTGGACAAGACCTCCTGGACGTGATGGACATGTTCCTGAGGGTCGGTGGAAAAAATGAGGATGTCATCCAAGTATACCAAGACAAATTTTCCAATAATGTCCCTGAAGATGTCATTTATGAAGGATTGGAAGACTGTCGGGGCATTAGCGAGTCCAAAAGGCATCACCTGATATTCATAGTGGCCGTGCGTGGTCATAAAGGCTGTCTTCCACTCATCCCCTTCACGGATCCTGATTAAATTATAAGCCCCTCGTAGATCTAGTTTTGAGAAAATGGAGGCTCCACGTAGGGACTCCAGAGCGGCTGGGATTAAAGGCAAGGGGTAGGGATGTTTGACTGTAATGGAGTTCAGGCCTCTGTAATCAATACACGGCCTCAAGGAGCCGTCCTTCTTCCCTATGAAGAAGAACCCAGCACAGGCTGGGGACGAGGAGGGACGAATAAAACCAGAATTCAGGGCCTCCTTGATATAATCCTGCAGGGCTTCATTCTCCGTCTGAGTGAGCGGGTAGATCCGTCCTTTGGGTGGGAGTGCTCCTGGAAGCAAATCTATTGCACAGTCATAGGTGCGGTGAGGGGGGAGCGATAGAGCTTTCTGTTTGTCAAAGGCTTGCTTCAAATGTGCATATTGGGGGGGAATAATAGAGTGTTCTTCCAAGAGGTTTACTGAAGCAGCAACCTTGAGTGGAGGACGACAACAGTTGTCACGACAGGCCTGGCTCCAGGCAATGATCTCATTCTTGGCCCAGGAGATGTGGGGATCATGCTTTTTGAGCCAGGGAAGGCCCAGGATCACAGGGTAAGCAGGGGAGTCCAGGAGAAGGAGTGAAATGTCCTCCACATGAGTGGCACCAACAGTAAGGGATAGGGGAATGGTCTGCCAGGAAATACGTCCAGGAGCGATCGGTGACCCATCCAACGTTTGAATGCAGATAGGGGGTGAAAGCGGAGCAAGAGGAATATCCCACTTCTTAGCAAAAGAGGCATCCATAAAATTCCCAGCTGCCCCTGAATCCACCAAAACCGAAAGGGGAAGGTGCGTGTCCATCCAGGAAATCTCAGCTGGGAATAAAGGCCCTGAAGAGGATTGTGAAAAAACAGCACTACTGACACTAACAGTAGGCAGTGGGGGAGCTCGAGGTGGATGTGGGGGTCTCAAAGGACAAGTAGCGAGCAGGTGACCCGACGCAGAGCAGTACAGACACAGCCCCTCCTGACGGCGCCTTTCCTTTTCCTCCAAGGACAGGGGTGCATGTGGCAGGGTGGGCGCCACGAGTCTGCTTCCTGGGTGTCTCTCCGCTCTCCGCAGCCGAATGCGAGTGTCCAATTCAACTACCGCAGCGATAGCCGCCTCTAGAGACCAGGTTGGTAAGGACATGAGCACCAGGTGGTCCTTTAGATCCTCCGAGAGACCCTTAGCGAAGAGGCAAACCAAAGCTTCCGGGTTCCAGGCAGACTCCGTGGCGAGGGCTTGGAATTCAGCCACATAATCTTGCAGTGGTCTGTCGCCCTGGCGAAGAGAGGAAAGCCGAAGGCAAGTCAAATCCGGGTTGCTTTGAGAAAAACGCGCCTGGAGACGGTCAGCAAAAAGCTGAAAGTCAGAGAACAGCTGCTCTCCTCTAGCAAGCAATACTGCAGCCCAATCCAATGCTTTGCCTGTGAGCAAGGAAAGTGCGAATCCGATCCTCTGTCGAGAAGTAGAAAAACGCTCAGGCTGCAGCTGAAAAGCCAGGGAGCACTGGGCAATAAAGCCCCTGCAGCCTGCAGGATTGCCGTCATACTTCTCCGGGAGAACAAATGGTAAAGTTGAGGGAGTGGTGGGCGGGGCCGCGTTGTAGGAATCGGTGCGGGAGCTGGCGAAACAGGGGAAGAAAAAAGCCAGGCGACTTGGTTAGTGAGCAGTTGGAGAGAAGATTGAAGCTGGGCGATGGTCTGGGATTGCTGCGGGAGAAGGGAACGAAGGGTCTGTGCGTCTGCGGGATCCATAATCAGGCTCGGTATTCTGTAACGATGCTCTGTAGAGGTGAAAAGGATCCGATGCAGATGCAGGAGTCGCAGGGAGGTAAGTAAACGTACCGAGCAAATCCAGGAGCTGAGCCGTAGTCCGAAGGCGAAGGTAAGTCGAGATCCGGTAAAGGCACTGGTGGCGAACAATCCAAAACGTGAGACAGAATCGTAGTCGAAAAGAGAGCTACAGGGTCAAATCCAAAACAGGCAATGAAAGCAAACAATCCAAAGGGCGAGACGAGATCCGAAGTCCGAAGGCAAAAGGTGCAGGCAGAATTCCAGGAAGGCAAAAGAGGGGTGAGAACGCTAGGCTGAGCAACAAGAAGAGAACTCAATACCGAGCAACGGGAATCAGGTACGAATGGTATAAATAACCCGGCGTGCCGCACGGTAGAGCAATTGCAGGTGTGTTAACTCGTGCGGCGGCGCTTGTTAGAAGTAATCCGCTGCTGGTGCTGATTGGCTCGCTTACGTGTTGATCTCCGCTGGCTGGTGGTCGTGACAATTCCTCCCTTATGGTAGTGTATGCAGAGAAACCCATGTATATAAACCCATAGGGTAAAATGCAATGGACTTCCCGAGTTAAAACACAGCCGCGTACTAAGTTAGTATGGTACATTCTGGAGATCATCTCCCGCTCCAAGTTCAATTGCAGCAAAAAACATGTGGAACAAAGTTGCTTAATCCGGTTCCAAGGGCTCGGCATTGTTGTACTAATTAGCCCGAACTGGAGAGGACTGTACATCAGAACACTTCAGATTAGTAGAATAATATGTAGGCCACATTAATATACAATTACTTTTCTGTTTCTCATTTATATTCAAACTAAATTTCCTGACAAATCAGTTAGTTTTTAATTTAAGAATTGCATTTAGTCGACAATTCACCTGATGAGGCTACATAGTTATTAATGAGATACCCAATTATAATTAGTCATGAAACAAATGAGAACAGCAGCTGTGCATTTGAAATTAAACACTACTGTATTATTGCAGAATTAATTTTGTTTAACACTCCAGATGAATAAGCAGACATCATTACAGCTAAATCGTTACAAAAGACACCGACTAATAATCAGTAAAGTTAAGTTTTATTTTTAACAGAACTGGAAATTAAACTTATAAAAATACTTGAGCAAAAAAAAACAACACAACAATTGTTCCTCTGACCTTCTAAGCATTTTTTTTAAGGCAATACATTTCTTTAGCAGGGTGTGCCTTGTGCTTACTTTTCAGAACTTTGATTTTCTCTCTCTCTCCTGTGTCAGTTCAGATTAAGCTCTTTAATCAGTTCCAACATCTTCCTTTCAAAGTGGGGAAGTGCTTACTGGCATGTTGTTTTGCCAAGTCGTGCCTATCCTTTATGACGGTATCTTCTGACACCTGCGCACAATCCAACAACATTACAAGACCAGCACTATAAAAGGGGTCATAAAAACACAAGAAGCCACATTGAACGAGCTTTCAGAATTGTAAAACAATGCTTTGCTTGTCTGTCATTTGGTTTGCATACCAGTCCATCAAGAGCTAGCACAACCCTGGCTGTTTCAACACAGTCATTGGATCACAGCCACAGGACAGAAAAGGGACTGTAAACCATCATAAATCACTTAAGATGCTGAGTTTTTTCCTTTAACATACTTGGGTGCCACCTATTTCCTCCTCATCCCTGCTTTCCTCCAATAACCACAAATACGGAGACCCAACACTAAAATATTTAACAAATCTATCCAGTTGACTCCTCGATTTTATAGAACACATTAAAGCCTCACGCTACATTTATATAAATAATAGCTTAAGTTCTGTTCTCTTCACTTCCAATGAATGGAGAAAATTTAAAAGAATAGTAGTCTGTCATTAAGTGAAGGGAGAATGTATGATCCTAGCTGCAGAATAATTTTAGTTTCAGTGGTCTTTCTGATGTATGAGTTTGGAAAACCGTGCTCAGTACCATCGAGGTGTAAGAGGGTCAAGGATGAGCAGGAAACTTTGTTAATAAGGAGATGGACACCGCCCAACATGGGGCTTAAACCCACACCCCTGAGCTAAAGATACGCATGCTCTACTGACTGAGCTAGCCGGGCACCAGTGGTCACAAAGACGGTTTTCCAAACTCATACATCAGAAAGACCACCGAAACTAAAATTATTCTGCAGCTAGGATCACACATTCTCCCTTCCCTTAACGACAGACTACTGTTCTTTCCAAATTTTCTCCATTCATTGGAAGTTTCATTTCATACCTCTCTGCACCAATTCTGACTTCACACCTCTTGATTGGCCTCTCTTTCTGTCCCCTGCTCCCGCCTCTCACTCCTCCTCCCTCCCAACCTTTGTTCTCCCGCTACTTTACCTTTGCCTACTGCCCTGTCTCTCTCACGTTGTGGCCGAAACGTTGTGTTCTCTTTCTTCTTTTTTTTCAGCATGGAATAAACCTTTTACTTGTTCCTTTGCAGCCTACGCATGCTGGCGCAGCTACCCACCTGAACTAAGACAATTAAACTGTCTGGTGATATTGCTGCACGGGGCGCAAGATCACAATAGAACACGTTATTGTAAAAAATGTTAACATTCGTGAATGAGTATTTTTTTTTAATTATACCAAATGTCCGTTAAATAATGAATGATGTTTTTCAGACCATAAACACTATTATATGAAAAAAAAACATTTACTATATATCCATTTAACTTGTTTTTTTTAAAAAAAACATTACAATACGGTAGATGAAAATTGTTGTTCAGCGCTCTTGTATTAAATATACTCTACCAGCCTTTTAACTCATGTGTCAGAAATAAAGTGTATAAAATTCGCTAAATCAAACAAAACACAAACGCTACGAAAAAGAAAAAAAATGTGTTTATCCTGCAATTTTATCTCGTTGAAACGTTTTTTTTTCTCTGTGGCACTAACGGGCTAACGGTTAGGATTCCTGGTTTCCTGATTACATAGAAATGTGTCTCTCTTCGCTTACGATGTCCAAATGATCAGTTCAGTGTAGAAAAGAGCACCGTAAAACCCCGTCAGGCGTGCAAAACGTAAAAATGAAAGAGATCGCTTTGTTTCTGCCCGCTTTCTCACTGAAGCCCTTTGGTGTGTTAATAGAAGGTTATAACCGCTACACCGTGCGATGTGGGGAGGGGTGATTTACAAGCAGAGTTGACCTTTGAGAAAGGACTCGTCTCGGGAATATATTTCCACATTTTGAAGAGAATTTCTCCATTTCTGTAGCCTGATTTCCACTATTGCTAGAGAGCTGTAGAATCTGGATTAATTTATCCAGCTCTGGGAACAGTGTGTAGATGACAGGTTTGTGACTTTCTCATGAGCACGGTATATGAATCCATCAGATTAAAGACACTGTGAGCATTTGAATAAAATTTAGGATAGTCTGTCCCAGCTCGCCGCGATGGTATAGTGGTCAGTACGTTGTGCTGTGACCGCACTACCCGCGCTTTGAATCCGGGTGACAGCAGCCCAAGAGAGTTTCCTTCGTCTATGTTATTTCAGTGAAGGGGGGCATGCGTGTACAGCGAGCGATCATCGAGTTGATGTGTTGCCCCATATAAGCAATGTGAACCGACACTGCTTTACAAAGGAGCACGGTCTGATCTTATAGTTGATAATCTGGAGACCAGACCGACCTCTTCTCTGACGAGAAGAAAAGGTCAGGAGCCGCAGTATTTAATGTAAATAAGAGATTTCATTTTTTTCTGTGGCGCAGCTAGTGCCAAACACTTAATCTCGGGGTTGTGAATTCGAGCTCCACGCTGGTAAGAAATCATATAGGTTATGATAAATTTACTTTTTTAAATAAAAAGTAATATTATAAAACTTTCTCGATACCAGTTTGCAGGTGACATGTTCTTTATAAAAATAATCTTTAGTATGGGATCAATAACCGCGCCGGAACAAATATCGGAAAGAATCGCCTGTCACTAAGGTATTTAAGTAAAGTAGAGATATAATCAGAAAACCTACATTTTAGTTGTTAGTTACTTTGTATGTGCTTTAGCGTTTTCTTTTATATACCGAAAAAAAGGTTCAAGGCGTTCTAGTCGCTGTACTCCTCGTAGATAATCTCAACGAAATCACAATACAGTACAGGACACGCAGTGAGAAGCTCACGCAACGAATAGTCTTGAACATGCCAAGCGTAAAGGCACACTGCACATCTGCGAAACATCACATCCTAGTTTAGTTTCAGTGAGATTATAGACTGGAAGCTAGGAAGTCTCAGATCACTTTTTTATTAAATGTTCAAGCAAACCCAAATACCTTTGCAAGAGACATTTCAGAATCCCAGTCAAATCCAGTATGATTGCTGGATCCCTCGAATTCGACAATATCACAGATCTGCAGTCCACGTTGTGCAAGACATACCGCACAGAGCATTTCTAAGACAGGAAATACATTTTCGTTACGAAAAGAGATATACTGTACGTAGAGTGAAATGGTCTTGTACGAGTCCTAAATTTGAATTAAACATTAAAGCTGTGCGGAGTTTATCTTGATTTACCTAGTTTAATCGTTTCAGAAAGTGTAATTGTATTATTTTATGTACCCTTGACGATTCTACTGATGTTATAAGTGCTCTTGTTTATATTGAATCTATTTTGTTGTTCAAATAAAAAGTAAAAAAAAAACATTCCGGATGCGTCTGCTGTAGAAATAAAATGACATCAAAGGCGTTGTACGTAGAGTTCTGAAGCCTGTTCCACAGAAGAACTAGCTGAGATGAAAAGCTCGATATTCTACTGACAGGGCTATTCCCATCAACTCAGTTTCTTTCTGAAACAACGTTTTCCAAGAAAAACTTACACTTTGCAAATTTTGAAATAAAATACTTGCTTAAAAGTGCAGTTTATTTTTTTCCCAAAAACTGTAAAAGGAGAAAACCGACCCATTGGAGTCTCTGTCGTACCATTGCTCAGTGCGGTCAGGTCGGGACTAAAACGATAGTAAGGTGCTGGTTCAAGCACATCTAGGCACGACTTTCTCACTGTTCCATCGTGAACATCATCTAGAGAAAAAGTGGCATGTAATGTTTAATACATTATTGGCCTTATTAATAATTTGAGGGAATATAAATGCTTTGGATGTATCGAATTACAGCACGTAACAACTGAGTACCTGAGTCGATATCACCGGGCAATTTCCAATAACGACCAACATCAGACACTTCAAGAAAAATAAGATTCCATATCTTGGAATGTAGGGCGGGAGAATTCATTTATACTCCTGTTGCATCTTGAGCTAAACTTTTTAAAAAAAAATACGACGCAGATTTGCTCAAGATAATTGTAATCGCCTTAAAGAGAGTTTTCATGAAAACGTACATCGGCTAGCTCTCCACTGTTAATTGACAGAACTTTTGAAGAAACTGTTCTTATATAAGCAACATTCAAATTACACATCTTAATGACCATGAAGGGAAATCTATGGAAGCCCGTTTCCGCCAGGGAGTAAAAAAAAAACGCGCTATGGTATCTCATTGTATGTCCTTTTTACTTAAAAAAGGTCTTCTTTAGCTCAGCTGGCAAGACCTGGGTTCGAGCTAATGCAGTGAGGCACGAACTAGGGTGGGAGCTGCGAGGACACAAGCCCTAGAACCCGAATCCATTACAATAACAAAAGGACAGACATTGCAATATGGGCTATTTCGAAGTCGCAAATGTGAGATATAAAGTCGGAATTCTGAGTTACTAAATCGCAATTCTGAGTTGCTAAGTCGGAATTCTGAGATACCATAGAGGTTTTTTTTGCTTACTGGCGGAAACGGGCTTCCATAGAAATCCGGGTTGTGAATAACAACTGTCACTACACACGATTGAGATCTTGAGGCTGGCACCTAAGACCACTCAGCCATCCTGACAAGCAGTGGAGGATGCCCGTTGCTTTGTTAAAGGATTATTAACTACTTTTCTTTTCTTATTACAGAGATTTCAACATTGCAAGACAATTGACGATTTAGATAAAGGTATATCGTGGTACGCAAACCAGGCACGGAGAGGGCTTGAACCCGCGCTCTTCGGTTTATGAGACCGATGCCTTACCACTTGACCACCGCGCACACAGTTAAATTTTTTTCCCATCAAGGCTAATAAATTTTGAAGAAAAAAATCTGTGCACAAATTGCAATGGCAGGAGAAGTAAAACAAATATGATTATGATGTACAGTAATTGTTCACTTAGTGAAATACTCACTTTTTTGGACCACTGAATATAGTTCTTCTGTGGAGCTGGCTTCAGACTCTGCTTATAGCGCCCGTCAAATAAAATAGATATTTAATTTTTACAGGAAGACGCATTCCGAAATGTATCTCTGCAGTTTTAGAAAACGCACAAACCGTATTCTAATTGCAGACTGCAGATCTGTGCAGCAATCGTACTACATTTCACTGTGATTCTGAAATACGTCTAGCAAACATATTCAGGTTTCCTTGAACTTTTAATAAAAAACGACTTCGCTTTCAATCTCTGATGTCACTGTAAACATCGGACGTGATGTTCCGCAGATGTGCAGTGTGTGCCTTCTTGTCTTATTCAAGTTTATTGGATTTTTTAAACGAAAATACAAACTGGACAGTTTCAGACACATGAAGACTCATAAATAGTGTAAATCCGCCGAGCTGATTTACGTGTCTGACCATCTCTCTCCTCCCTCTTTTGCAGTGAGCACTATTTTTTCATTTTCTTCCCTTGTAGTTTCCTCGCTCTTTTACTGTCCCTTTCTCCCACGGAGAGACGGAAAACGTGCCGAAATCGTTTTCACCCTGTGTTTGTTCAACGTCAGTGTGTGAAGGGAAAGCGCTTTCCGCGGCTCCAGTGGCGCAATCGGTCAGCGCGCGGTACTTATACAGCAGTGCACAGCGGAGTCATGCCGAGGTTGTGAGTTCGAGCCTCACCTGGAGCAGCGTGTCCTGTCTTTAGCTACTGAAAGCAACTGTCCACTTTAGATACTGCTACTTATAGGTCGTCCTTAACACTTTATCTAACGGGATTGTAGCCTGTTAGGTATTTGCTGGAAATCCGGTCTAAATTAACATCAAAGGAACAGGTAAAGGTTTATTCCACGTCACACCCGAAGAAGGTTCCATGTTGTGTTTCCTTCTCCTTTCAGCATGGAATAAACCTATACTTTTTCCTTTGCAGCTGACGCAGGTCACTACTTAAATTCCCATCAGCTGTGGACCCCCAGCTGATCTCTACACAGATAGATGAGAGATATCTTCTTAGATGAGAGGTCTACTGGGACTAAGGGAGCATGATGGGGTACCAAAGACTTGAAAAAGCTCTCGCATTAGATTATGTTTTTGTTGTTTCCCAGATTTGTTTTTAATGTTCTTTTTGTTTTGAAGTTGTTCCTTTTTTTATTTTATTTTCTGTAGTTGTTAGACTACTACAGTGATTTACCTAGGTTCCCGGAAGGCTTCTTGCATCGTGGTTGTTGTGTTTTTGGGTTACAAGTATTTTTTTTCTATTGATAGGACCCCACGCATTACTGTGGGACTAGTTAACTTAAGTTCTTACATTGTACCTGAAATTACCACATAAACTACTACTCTGTTTTTCTTTTTTTTAAATAAAGGCACAAATGATGTTTTTTTTTCTTGCAGCTGATTGGCAATGACCCTACAACGGGTCATTGCAACGAACGTGGCTGCTGAAATTTGTCAGCAGCTCCATACTAAACCTGTTCTCAATTGCAACAAACCTAAAATAACATATGCTGCCCATTAGATGTTACCGATGTAGGAGACTAACTTAAACCACCTCTTCACAGGGTTTATGTAGCTCAGTAGAGGAACAGTCGATCGCATTTGAACTGTTCTGAATGTAGTGGAAATAATATGGTCACAAAGTAACGAACATACGCACCACTCGCTTGAAATATTTACTGTAGCTAAAATTGTTTTCTAGACACCACAACTATTCACAATGAATTTGATGAATACATGTCTTTATTAATAAAAGTGTAATTTATTAATAATTAAGATTAATGTATATCTTTATTAGTAGCTGTATTACCGGTAATGCATGTACAGTCCTTAATATGGGATAGTGAACTTTCAGGTATCTTGGGGAGGTAAGAAAACTGAAATGAAGGAAATACATATTTAAAGGCGGTGTAAGTCTTAAATGCGTTCTGTTACATCTGGGTGTTAACTGAATAGATTGTGATTTGACACATGTCTTTCTCAGGAGACAGCAGAAAAATTGGGGAATTTGCAGGTACAGAAAATAACTTGAACTGAACAGGCAAATGTAAGGTTATGTTAAAGAAAAAAAAAACGTTGTCACCTTTTTCAACATGATTATTTAAGACAGTTTATCGGAACCGTATCTCTCCTCCATTCTGTGGCTGTGTGGTCCAACAGTAACGGTGGTGAAACAAGCAGAATGTGCGGAAAGAATTGGAGACGTAACGGGAGACTCATCCAGTCGATAGAAGGGTTGTGTACGCTGAGAAGTGTAGTTTAAAAGCTTAACAAGCCAGGGAGGAGTCAAACCTACAATCTTCTAAAATGTATTTCCTGTCTTAGAAATGCTCTGTGCGGTATGTCTTGCACAACGTGGACTGCAGATCTGTGATATTGTCGAATTCGAGGGATCCAGCAATCATACTGGATTTGACTGGGATTCTGAAATGTCTCTTGCAAAGGTATTTGGGTTTGCTTGAACATTTAATAAATAAGTGATCTGAGACTTCCTAGCTTCCAGTCTATAATCTCACTGTAACTAAACTAGGATGTGATGTTTCGCAGATGTGCAGTGTGCCTTTACGCTTGGCATGTTCAAGACTACTCGTTGCGTGAGCTCCTCACTGCGTGTCCTGTACTGTATTGTGATTTCGTTGAGATTATCTACGAGGAGTACAGCGACTAGAACGCCTTGAACCTTTTTTTCGGTATATAAAAGAAAACGCTAAAGCACATACAAAGTAACTAACATTTCCTATATGTAGGTTTTCTGATTATATCTCTACTTTACTTAAATACCTTAGTGACAGGCGAGTCTTTCCGATATTTGTTCCGGCGCGGTTATTGATCCCATACTAAAGATTATTTTTATAAAGAACATGTCACCTGCAAACTGGTATCGAGAAAGTTTTATAATATTACTTTTTATTTAAAAAAGTAAATTTATCATAACCTATATGATTTCTTACCAGCGTGGAGCTCGAATTCACAACCCCGAGATTAAGTGTTTGGCACTAGCTGCGCCACAGAAAAAAATGAAATCTCTTATTTACATTAAATACTGCGGCTCCTGACCTTTTCTTCTCGTCAGAGAAGAGGTCGGTCTGGTCTCCAGATTATCAACTATAAGATCAGACCGTGCTCCTTTGTAAAGCAGTGTTGGTTCACATTGCTTATATGGGGCAACACATCAACTCGATGATCGCTCGCTGTACACGCATGCCCCCCTTCACTGAAATAACATAGACGAAGGAAACTCTCTTGTCTTGGGCTGCTGTCACCCGGATTCAAAGCGCGGGTAGTGCGGTCACAGCACTGACCACTATACCATCGCGGCGAGCTGGGACAGACTATCGTTAATTTTATTCAAATGCTCACAGTGTCTTTAATCTGATGGATTCATATACCGTGCTCATGAGAAGTCACAAACCTGTCATCTACACACTGTTCCCAGATAGGTGATTCCAGATTCTACAGCTCTCTAGCAATAGTGGAAATCAGGCTACAGAAATGGAGAAAATCTCTTCAAAATGTGGAAATATATTCCCGAGACGAGTCTTTTCTCAAAGGTCAACTCTGCTTGTAAGTCACCACTCCCCACATCGCGCAGTGTAGCGGTTATAACCTTCTATTAACACACCAAAGGGCTTCAGTGAGAAAGCGGGCAGAAATAAAGCGATCTCTTTCATTTATACGTTTCGCACGCCTGACGGGGTTTTACGTTGCTCTTTTCTACACTGAACTGATCATTTTGACATAGAAAGGCAAGAGAGACACATTTCTATGTAATCAGGAAACCAGGAATCCTAACCGTTAGCTCGTTAGTGCCACAGAGAAAAAAAAAAAACGTTTCAACGAGATAAAATTGCAGGATAAACACATTTTTTTCTTTTTCGTAGCGTTTGTGTTTTGTTTGATTTAGCGAATTTTATACACTTTATTTCTGACACATGACTTAAAAGGCTGGTAGAGCATATTTAATACAAGAGCGCTGAACAACAATTTTCATCTACCGTATTGTAATGTTTTTTTTTAAAAGCAAGTTAAATGGATATATAGTAAATGTTTTTTTTCATATAATAGTGTTTATGGTCTGAAAAACATCATTCATTATTTAACGGACATTTGGTATAATAAAAAAATACTAATTCATGAATGTTAACATTTTTTACAATAACGTGTTCTATTGTGATCTTGCGCCCCGTGCAGCAATATCACCAGACAGTTTAATGGTCTTAGTTCAGGTGGGTAGCTGCGTCAGCATGCGTAGGCTGCAAAGGAACAAGTAATAGGTTTATTCCATGCTGAAAAAAAAGAAGAAAGAGAACACAACGTTTCGGCCGTGGAGCCTTCTTCGGGTGTGAGAGAGGCAGGGTAGTAGGCAAAGGTAAAGTAGCGGGAGAACAAAGGTTGGGAGGGAGGAGGAGTGAGAGGCGGGAGCAAGGGACAGAAAGAAAGGCCAATCAAGAGGTTTAAAGTCAGAACGGGTGCAGAGAGGTGTGAAATGAAACTTCCAATGAATGGAGAAAATTTAAAAGAACAGTAGTCTGTCGTTAAGGGAAGGGAGAATGTGTGACCCTAACTGCAGAATAATTTTAGTTTCGGTGGTCTTTCTGATGTATGAGTTTGGAAAACCGTCTTTGAAAACACTGGTGGCCGGCTAGCTCAGTCAGTAGAGCATGAGACTCTTAAGCTCAGGGGCGTGGGTTCATCTCCTTATTAACAAAGTTTCCCGCTCATGCTTGACCCTCTTACACCTCGATGGTACCGAGCACTGAATGTTGTGTTCTCAAAGATGGTTTTCCAAACTCATACATCAGAAAGACCACCGAAACTAAAATTATTCTGCAATTATTTTTTCAGCATGGAATAAATCTATTACTTGTTCCTTTGCAGTTTAATGGTCTGTCGTCCTTTTACAGTTCTGGGTTTTATTCTGTCTTCAGATGCACCAGATGTATTTTTAAAATACGTAAATAATTCTGGTGCAGCGAGGCATTCTGTTTAATTCAGATTCACTCTTCACGTGTGTTATAGATATCATATAATGTTTTTGTATCCACGCAAAACCTCGCATGAAGTTGATAAACTTTGCTTGTAACATATTTAACAAGGCACAGTGCCAAACAATTAAAATACATCAGAAAAGTACCCAAACTCATCTAATTTATGTATTTGAAACGAACGGATGGGAGACTTTAATATGGCTTTCTGGAAATTCACTTTTAGGAGTTTTCGGAAGTCTGGACCCAGATATACAGTGAGGGAGGAGTGCTTTGACTTCCTGCTTTCAGCTCGTGCATTGTTTCTACTTGTGACCACCAACAGAGAGAGCTTTACCGGTTCACAGAAACGTCCCAGGAGTTTTCTGGGTTAAGATGGAAGAATAAATTTAATAAATGGAGATGTTATTGCCGCTGGGGAGTATGAAGGCGGTTTAGCGAGGCGGTGGCGTGTGGAGGGAGGAGACGCGCATTCCGCATGGGCAGCGCAGAGCAATGAGTCACACCTGCTGCGCGCTGAGTCCTGTCCTATATAACCGCTGAGCCCGGACACCCACAGCCTCTCCAGCCAGTGCTGGTGTTTTTTTTTTTAAATAATACTTCAGAAGGTGCAGAAACGGACTCTTTTGCTCAGTTGAGGCTATAGGAATCTGTGTTTCTTTTCAGGCTGTCAGGAATAGAGCTTATTATATTTTTTTTTCTCAGACTAAACAGTATCATTGGGCTGAATTTCAGTTAAACGCCTAGTTTAGGAAGATCAAGAATGAGTTAGGGAAGACAGAGGTGAAGACTAATGGAAGTTATGAAAGCCATTAATGGGTTGTCTCTGCTTGAGCTTGATTTACACCTTCATAGTGCAAAGTCTAGGGGTTAATTGCAACAAACTGAAAGTGAAGTACTAACAGGCGTTCAACCCGTGTTTAGTACGCAGCTGTGGTCTGAAGTTGTGCTCCACCTTAAGTCCAATTGCAACGAACGTTGCTGCTGTGCTTAGTCCAGCACCGTACTAAACCTGTTCTCAATTGCAACGAACACAGAGTAATAGTTGTTGCCCTCTAGAAGTGACTAAACTAGTGAATTATTTTAAACCACCTCTTAATATGGCTTGAGCAACTTAGTACCGTACTTGGTGTAACGAAGAATCGCATTAGAAGGCTCCAGAATATAGGGGAAATAATATCGTTACCACGTACTGAATTTATGCGTCCGTCGCTTGGAAACATTGTAATATTTAATTAAAATTGCTTAACACTCATACCACATTAATCAACTTCGTTATTAATAAATGTGGGTATTTACAAAAGTGACACTTACTTATTATGTTGAATGTTAATCATTACTAGTAGCTGTGAAGTTTAAGGTGCTAGGGAGTGAAGAGAACAGAACTTAAGCTATTATTTATATAAATGTAGCGTGAGGCTTTTATGTGTTCTATAAAATCGAGGAGTCAACTGGATAGATTTGTTAAATATTTTAGTGATGGGTCTCCGTATTTGTGGTTATCGGAGGAAAGCAGGGATGAGGAGGAAATAGGTGGCACCCAAGTATGTTAAAGGAAAAAACTCGGCATCTTAAAAGTGATTTATGATGGTTTACAGTCCCTTTTCTGTCCTGTGGCTGTGATCCAATGACTCGTTCAATGTGGCTTCTTGTGTTTTTATGACTCCTGTTATAGTGCTGGTATTGTAATGTAGTTGGATAGTGCAAAGGTGTCAGAAGATACCGTTATAAAGGATAAGCATGAGTTAGCAAAACAACACGCCAGCAAGCACTTCCCCACTTTGAAAGGAAGATGCTGGAACTGATTCTGAGAAGGTCAGACGAACAATAATTGTTGTATATATTTGCTCAGGTAGTTTTATAAGTTTAATTTTCAGTTAAGTTCTGTTAAAAATAAATGAATGTCAAATCAATACAGTAGTGTCCTGTCTCAAGCCCACAGCCGCAGTTCTCATTTGTTTTGTGACTTATTGCAATTGAGTATCCCTCATTTGGTGAATTGTAGCCTCAATGCAATTCTTACATTTAAAAACTATATTTAAACTAAATTTCCTGACTAATTTTAAACAAGAGAAAGTAATTAGCATGGCCTATGAATTAACCTACTTATCAGATGCAATGTTCTGATGCACAGTCCCCTGCAATTCGGGCTAAATAGTACAACAACAGTGCTGAGCCCTGTGAACTGGATTAAGCACAAGATGAGCTGAGCTCCAACTTTGTTCCAAATGTTTATTAAGCACAAGTGGAGCTGAACTGAAAGGAAGACATTGGAACTGACTAAAAAATAACTTAATTTGAAATGTACACTCCTACTGATACAGGAGAGAGAGAAAATCAAAGTTCTGAAAAGTAAACACAAGGCACACCCTGCTAAAGAAATGTATTGCCTTAAAAAAAAAATGCTTAAGTCAGAGGAACACTTGTTTTTTTCTGTACGCAGTCTACCGCGAGTTACCGGTAAATACTGCTAGTTACCGTAAATTCACCTATAATACAGCAAGCAAAATAATAGTATCCAGAATTTCGGCAAGGTGGAGCTAATAAAGCTCAACCTCTCATGTTTGAGCTGTCGCCATCAAAGTCTTTAACGAAGATATTACTAATAGTAGTAATAATGAATGACCTTGGACAAGCTGTAAGTGTAAACTCAAAGTATTGCCCTGGTCCACATTCTTTTTTTTATTGACCGTCTTTGTAAAAGTAACACCACAGCATTTCGCAATCACGCATTTGTTTCCAATCATGCAAAGTACAGTAATTTTTGAGAATCGATCCACCATGCTTTTCACATGCTCATAAAAGAGATTGATTTAGGAACATAAACATATTACCGTATGCAAACTGTACTGTATACAGTATGTATATGTATATTTAATGTCTTAAATATGTGCCCGTTTAAGTATTGAATATGGAATTTTACCACTGAAGGGAAATCTTAGTGCCTGAGCATAAAAAGAATAGGAGCATACTGCAACGCGTGTGAAGGCCATAAACGATATTAATTTTGGAACTTAAACATACAGTATATGGCTGGTCTCGGTACTTTAAAGAAAACATACACACCAGTATTCCATTTCTCCCTAAAAATTTTAAGCATCGAAGTCTTTAACTAACGTGATACCGGAGTCAACAAGCATACTTTTAGAATTTGATTAAAAGGGAATATAATATAGAATCGCGTATCTCAAGAAATTAATAACGATATGATTATATTCGTGTACTGCGACAGGGCTGTGTAGGGCTGTTTCGCCTCTCTCTTCATGCGACTTCCCTTGTAGCCCACTGGTCTACGTGCCCGATTACCAACTCACGGGTTGTATGTTCAAATCCAGCTGGTGCTGGACTTTTCTTTTAACAAACATTTCTTCGAAAAAATAGAATAGCAATATTATGGACAATCAATTGACTTTTATATTTCAAAATATCACAACATGATTGATTCTAAGTCATTTTTGATAACAATGAATAGTCACCTTCTTCCCTTCTGACAACAGTCCCTGCTTCTGCTTCCTGCTTCTGTTGTGTGTGTGTAATAGAGTAAATTTTTATAGAGAAATGGAGGCTGGACAGTATGCGTTACAATATAAACATTTAGATTGATTTAAATCGTGTTTTGATTTAAATCGCAAATGCATGTTTAATTATATGTGTTTTTTTAATCATAATCAGACTAATGCAACATAAATTGATACAGTATGATACAGTACAATCGTTTTTATTTTTCAAATACGTTTTAGAAAAGTGTAATCTATACCTGCCCAGACTGTACGCCTTCCTAAACCCCGCCCTGACCACTTTCACTCCTGTCCTGCTCTTCCCCGCGCACCCCAGCCGGGCACTCTTCGGCCTCTGCCCGGGACGA
Organism: Lepisosteus platostomus; assembly: GCF_059453375.1. Classification (NCBI taxonomy): domain Eukaryota; kingdom Metazoa; phylum Chordata; class Actinopteri; order Semionotiformes; family Lepisosteidae; genus Lepisosteus; species Lepisosteus platostomus. The sequence continues at coordinate 15,513,259 of NC_142615.1, read as the reverse complement.
ATGTATATTTTGATCTTTACACCCGGCGTGGCACCGAGGGAGCGTCTACATTTATAACTTAGTTTTTAAAATTAGTCAAGCAATATGAAGCATCTCCTTTTACTTTTAAGTCCCTTAAATACATTGAGCACAGCTTTCTCACCACTTAAGATTACTTTTTGATACCATCCTTACACAAAGCAGGAACTTTCCGATGACATACAGTACAAGTGGAAAGATTACAGATTTTAATCCTCTTTAATTTTGTTACGTTATACGTTTTAGGAACATTTCATCTAAACAAACACCACAAAACTATTCTCGATTGTATTTCTGAATGTTATGTTACATCTACAGTAGTTCACTGCTTTAAATACATCGAATTAAGAAAGCTAGATGTAGCACTTTAGATCTTTTTTTCTGAACCAGGGAAAATCTGATCATGTTTCTCTATAACAATAATAAAAAACATTATTTTACATATCACCTTTAAAAGTGGCATCTCAAAGCAAAAAAGTAGATGGTAAAAACAGTTAAAAGGGACCAAAGTAAATACCAGACAAACGCAAACACGTTTTTAATAGAAATGCTTTTATTCATTCAGCAGAGAGTGAGAGGGACATCCAGCAGAGAGAGACACACACACAGGTTTCCATTGACAAACGTAATTGTTTTTTTACATTCCTCTTGTCTAACAGGAATGTTTTGTTTGTGGACAGACTGTTAGACGAGAGGAAAAGAGCACCTCCTTCTACGAAGCATTTAGTTGATCCGATCACGAATTATTTTCCAGTCACACAAAGTAAGGGTTGAGAATCTCCGATTCACCATGCTACTAATGGTTTCCCGGAGATTGCAAGGCAAGGCACTTTTGCCTCTGGACCCATCGAAATTTACAGACGTGGTCCACCCCCAGTAAATTTCAAAAGTCACAAGATTTCGAAACATGAGGGCGGCGTAGCGGTCGGCTCTTGCTTTCCCGTCTATGCCGATGCACTGCAAGTACAACCCCCCCTCCATCTCCTGAGTGATGGGTAGCAGTTGGACATCTGGGAGAATTATTCGTCCCACTGGCGTCTGTGAATTCCGCTGTGCTTCCTGGGGGGAGATAGACGGGGGGGACAGCATCAACCAATTCCCATGCGGTGGTGAACGGAGAGGCCGGGATGGAGTGTCCTGAGGCGGTGTGTGCTCTGCGGGGGGCAGAGCTTCCGCCAGGCATTGCAATCTGCGCGGCGGGGAGAGGCACTTTTCGGGAGACAGCTGCTCAACTGTTTGACTGCTGGAACATACTGTCTCCTTCCTCTCCATTTTCAGGAGTGTCTCTAGCCTCCCAGTCCTCCCCAGTAATGCATCGTACTGCTCCCGCTGCTGCCGAAATGTCTCCACACAGATGCTGCTTCTACAGGTTGGCACCCTGGCCAGTGGCCGAGAGCAGAGACCCACGGCCTGTGGCAAAATAACATAATTCATGTAAGAAATAAAGTCACACAGTAGTATTCATCAGTCGCGGAACAGAAGTCAAAATAAACTTTTCTTTTTTACTGTCCTGGTGGTAGATCATTTCGCCCGTGCCGTGTTTTCTTGAAGAACAGGCTACGAAGAAATAATTATAATTGAATTTAAAATTCAAAACGGCAATAATACCTTGTAATATACGCTGTAATCACGTATTTCAGATGAAGTCTGCTGTATTTGCTTACCCTTCGCTCTTTGGAAGCTGGGGCGGCAGAAGCACCCCGTCTCTTCCCGTAAAAGGTCTTGGTCTCCATACTGTACTGTGGTCGCTGTAGTGCAGGTTCGCAGTTTTTTTTGTGATGGGAGCTCACCCAATCCCTTTGTGTATTTATGCTATATTCACATGTACGGCTAGAATGTTCATTGTCTTCCAATGAAAGGCGGGTGCCTCTTGCCGAAGTCGGGAGACATTAGAGGCTTGCCACACCCGGACTGTTAAACCAACGCATTAGCACGTCAAACCCCATTGAGGAGCCGGGCGCAATAATTGTTTTGTCCCTTGATTTACTGATCTGCATTAATCATGGAAATCGAGTTCCTGCTCTTTGCAGACGACCTGGTCCCGCTGTCGCCCACAGAACAGAGGCTGCGCCAGAACCTGGCGCTGCTGGAGCAGCACTGTCAGACCTGGGCGCCAACAGTCAATCTGGACAAGACCAGAGTTATGGTTTTCCAGAAAAAAAGCCAGAACTCAGGGAAACAGGTACAAATTCACACTTAACAACACATTAACACCTAACAACGGGAGCAGGGACGAATAAGGCCAGTACCCACTATTGTTAAACATACAGAAAAGATTATTAAAGTATTGAATATTAGTATTGGCTTTAGTATTAGCCATACAGAAAATTAAAGTGCCCCTTTTCCATTCAGCAGGTGCCTGAGCCGCTGTGTCTTATCTTCTGACAGTCACCGTTGTGAATGTCTGTAGAGTGTATCTTATTTTTAGTACTAAAATAAATACTTAGTACTTTAGTACTAAGTACTAAAATACTAGTACCGAGGGAGCGTCTGCATTTATAACTTCGTTTTTAAAATTAGTCAAGCAATATGAAGCATCTCCTTTTACTTTTAAGTCCCTTAAATACATTGACCACAGCTACTCACCACTTAAGATTGCTTTTTGATACCATCCTTACACAAAGCAGAAACTTTCCGATGACATACAGTACAAGTGGAAAGATTACAGATTTTAATCCTCTTTAATTTTGTTACGTTATACGTTTTAGGAACGTTTCATCTAAACAAACACCACAAAACTATTCTCGATTGTATTTCTGAATGTTATGTTACACCTACAGTAGTTCACTGCTTTAAATACATCGAATTAAGAAAGTTATGTGTAGGACTTTATCTAATCATGTTTCTCTATAACAATAATAAAAAACTTTATTTTACATATCACCTTTAAAAGTGGCATCTCAAAGCAATACAGTAGATCGAAAAACAGTTAAAAGGGACCAAAGTAAATACCAGACAAACACAAACGCGTTTTTAATAAAATGCTTTTATTCATTCAGCAGAGAGTGAGAGGGACATCCAGCAGAGAGAGACACACACACCGGTTTCCATTGACAAAATTGTTTTTTTTCAATTCCTCTTGTCAAACAGGAATGTTTTGTTTGTGGACAGAGTGTTAGACCAGAGGAAAAGAGCGCCTCCTTCTACGAATGCATTTTGTTGATCCGATCACTAATTCTTTTCCAGTCGCACAAAGTAAGGGTTGTAAAGCGCGAAGTAAAGCGCTGATTCTTATGGAATGTGTTCCGCCGGGGATTCAAAAAAATTATTTGACAAAATTTGTTTTTTTTCAATTCCTCTTGTCTAACAGGAATGTTTTGTTTGTGGACAGATTGTCCACAAACGTGAGACTGTCTTTCTCAGACTTACATTCCCAAATGTCCCACGCCCCGGTCAACAATCCTAGGAAGAACACGAAACAGCCTGTTAATAAAATTTTTACAATTTTGTTCGGTCAGTTCTTCCTCCCAGAATTTATAGATTGCATCGATCAGTTCCTGCTTTGTGACGGGCTTAGCAGTTTTCCGAACGTAGTCTTTGAACGAATGCCAAACCATCTCTATCGGATTTAGATCTGGGGATTCGGCTGGAGTTTTCACACATTTCACTCCTTCTGCTCTGAGCCTCGCCCATGCTGCTGTGTGTTTCGGATCGTTGTCTTGAAAGAGACGGTGCCTTGATCCAAACTGCTCCCTGATATGTGGGGCAGCATGCTGTGGGACCACGACTTCCTCGAAGAATACACGGTCCATAATTCCTTCGAAAATAAGAAGTGGTCCCGGGCCTCTTCTAGATATACCCCGCAGACGTGAACCTTCAGTGGATGTTTGGGTTTTGGCTTGTCCACATATCTCCCCATTTTTGAAAACTGTTCCAGAGACACTGTTGTTTCGTTGGTGAAAAGTACATCCTGAAATGCCCCCCCCTGTTCAATCCATTGGAGCGCTTGCTTAAGTCTTTCCTCTTTGTTTTTTAGCCTTATCATGGGTCATGTGTTGGTTTTTCTGTATCTCCATCCAAGCCTCCTTTGTACTCTTCTTATCGATGTCGGGCTAATATTCGCACCAAGGTCAGCCCATAGCCGTCTTTGGACTTGCATCGCCGGTAGCTCATCATTTTCATCGGTCAGTTTGTTGATAGCTCGCACAATAGGACTTGAAAAAAAAGAGATCAGCAGTTAGCTTTAAAAATAATGTGCGTAGTTGTATTTACATGCAAGAAAGGTATTTTTAGAAATTTATTTACCTTTGAATCATCCTCGGTTTAGATTCTCTTTGCCTCCTCTCCCCTTTATAATGCCGTCTCACTGTGCTTTCAGAAACGAAGATGTCCATCGAAGCCAACTGCTGTACATTGTCCCGTGTTGACTTCCCGTTTCTTTTCATCTTCATTATTTGGTGTGAGAGAGTCTTCGTGATTTTGGTCATTGTCCGTCTCCTTACCAAAGCGATACAGTGGTGCAGCTTGAATTCTGTACCTATATACTGTATGGTATGGTACAGATAAAACTTACACCATACCGATGAGCTAATGCCAGGGAAAGACACTCCTATTTTATTTAAAACACAATACGCCAGGAAATGTGTCTGATGCATTAGCAAGTTAAAACAATTGGGTTCGAAAACCTGGGTGTAACACCATTTCCTTTTTCTGATCACTCGCTTTCTGGATACACATCTCACCTGTCCTGTTCTTTGTTTTCCTGGTTTGCTGATTATGCCTGCTGCGGTCCACTCCTACCCTCACACCTAAAGAATACCATTTTAAATTTCTTGGCACAGTTCATTAACCATTGTATGTGCTGTCTGTGCCCAAAATGCAATTTAAAAAAAGTCAAAAACCGCGCTCAAAATGCAATTTAGAGCTTTCTGGCAAGAGGAGACACCCAAATCAATGTAACATGCCACAGTTTGTGCATGAACAGGGTTATACTGCCTATTCCCTTTGATACCCGATTAAAAAAAAAATAAAAAATAAAAATAAATATAAAAAAAAATAAAAAATGTTTTGAATCCCTGGTGGAACCGGGCATCCATATGAATCAAGTAACAGGTTTATTCCATGCTGAAAAAAAAAGAAAAAGTTATAAATGCAGACGCTCCCTCGGTGCCGCGCCGGGTGTAAATATCAAAATATACATTCGTCCCGGGCCGAGGCCGAAGAGCACCCGGCTGGGGTGCGCGGGGAAGAGCAGGACAGGAGTGAAAGGCGAGGTTAAGGAAGGTGTACAGCCTGGGCAGGTATAGATTACACTTTTCTAAAACGTACTTGAAAAATAAAAACGATTACAACCTAATCCTTCCACGTTTGATCCCAAAATCCCAAGAGATATAAATCTAAACGAGTAGAAAGCTATGCTGAAAGTTTATTAAGATACTTAGAAGACAAAGATACTGTATCAATTTATGTTGCATTAGCCTGATTATGATAAAAAAACACATAATTAAACACACGTTTGCGATTTAAATCAAAACATGATTTAAATCAATATAAATGTGTATATTGTAACGCATACTGTCCAGCCTCCATTTCTCTATAAAAATTTACTCTATTACACACACACAATTGAAGCAGGAAGCAGAAGCAGGGACCGTTGTCAGAAGGGAAGAAGGTGACTATTCATTGTTATCAAAAATGACTTAGAATCGATCATGTTGTGATATTTTGAAATAAAAAAGTCAATTGATTGTCCATACTATCGCTATTCTATTATTTCGAAGAAATGTTTGTTAAAAGAAATGTCCAGCACCAGCTGGATTTGAACACACAACCCGTGAGTTGGTAATCGGGCACATAGACCAGTAGGCTATAAGGGAAGTCACATGAAGAGAGAGGCGAAACAGCCCTACGCAGCTCTGTCGCAGTACACGAATATAATCATATCGTTATTCAATTTTTTAGATACGCGATTCCATATTATATTAGCAGAAAAGCTTAAAACTACCACTTTTTCACACGCTATTTCACATGCTAGTTAAATACTTGGATGCTTAAAATCGTCAGGGAGAAATGGAATACCGGTTTGTATTTTTCCTTTAAAGTACCGATTCCTGGAATCTGACTGGCTGACACCCTTCTGAAGTGATTCCATAAAATCTGGTATACGGAAAAGAAAGCGTTGATACATACAAGTATCTTTTAATACAGTCTTTGCTGTGCTCTTGAGGATCCTTGTGATATTTTGAGCTCTAGTTGAATGATAAGTGTCGCATTTTAAATCATTTTCGTAGTTAGAAATTATGAAACGCCATGTTAAAAGCAAGGGAGTTTTTAAGCCCGTTGAAGTAAAACAAAATGCCTGACAAAGTATGGCTTGGACAGATTCCAAGTGCTTGTACAAATGTGCTAAAGAAATTATGCTTTGAGTATACAGCTTGTCCAAAGTCATTCATTATTAATATTATTAGTAATATCTTCGGTAAAGGCTTTGATGCATATATATTTCTGATAAAGGTAGGTTGTGTACTTTTGTCCAACTGAGCAATCTTGCTTTCATAAAATAGACCAACATTTTAATGACTGATGATTAATATGCTGTAATACACAGTTTAAAATTAAAAGCTCAAATGCTGTACATGAGAGGAAAATGCTCCCCCTGGCGGTTTTACAAGGTGACGCCGGATAGTTTCCGGCAATGACGTCAAATGACGCGATTAACCGCGTGATACTGCGTGACACCGCGACACGCCCACCGGGGTATGCCGCGAAATACCCCACCCATTTTGAATGGCTGCATCTGTACTCTTCTCTTTACCGCACGTATGGAGTTTGCGTGAGTGATGAGTAACGAGCTCGATCAGACCCAATCTACTGCTTTCATCCAAAACAGCCCTTTATTTGGCTTTAAACTCCACCTGTTACCCCTCACACTCAATGTTTTAGAAAAAGGGTTTTAATTTAAGCTTTGCCCAGCAGTGTTTGAGCAGAGAGAAGAAATAGAAGCGCCATTCGCGCCAGTTTAGCATAGTAACCACTAACTCCAATAATCCACTAATAATAATAATTATTATTATAAAAGCGAAAGAATCCCAGCTTCTGCATAAAAAAAACACAAAATTTAAATTTTAAAGTTTTTATTGATACACAAGCGATAACAACTTACACTATTAAGTTCTACATAAAATTAAATAAGATACAAAAGCAAAGAATAAAAACACTAGACAATTTTTGTGCAAGGCAAGAGGCATCACAAAAAAAGTTCCCAACATGACCTGCTAAAACATGACTTGTGATCCATCACCATTTGATTGCAACAAGCTTGGACCATAATGTAAACTTCCAGACCCTATCAGTCTCTTTCTCCCCAAATCTTCTCCGGTGGATCAAAATGTAGTCTCTCAAATAAGACAGCCTTCTGTATCACTGACAGAGGTGGAGTTTTTTCCATTCTATATACCAATGTAGTTCTAGTCTTCCATAAAGCTTCCCTTAGGCAACAGATGACCTGCCAGGCTTTTCTTTCTTCCGATTTCGATAGCTTCTCAAGTCCATATCCATAGAGCACTACCTGGGGGTCACTTATACCGCAAGCCAGAAAGCACCTTATCCAGCTGTTAGCCAATGTCCACACCTCTTTTGCGATGCCACAGTCCCACAGGACGTGCCGGATGGATTCTTCTTGTCCGCATCCTTCCACTGGACACCTTGATGTCTTCCCCATGCCTCTCGAATACATCACAGCCCTCGTTGGTAAAACTTCATGTGCAATCAACCAGCACATGTCTCTGTGTCTGTTCAACAAAACTGTGTGGCCAACCCTTTTCCAAACATGGCTGGGATCCCCAGCCACAAGGCCACGAATATGACATACTGCACCTCTACCCTGCACAACAAGTTCCAACCTTCTTGCACTTGTCAACACATCCAGGGCCTCATTTTCCAAATTCCATTCCCTTAAAAATTTCTTTATGATAAAATATGAATATGGGAGGTTAAAAGCAACAGGTGCTGTTAAAGGGACCTCTAAAACTTTCAATGTCCTTAAATAAAAACCACACAAAAAGCGAGACGTAAAGGATACTTTCCCCCTGTTCCCTACCGCTAAAGACAAATGTAATGATACATATTTGTACATTAGGAAAGTGAACAGTTCAGGCATTCCTTTTCCACCCATTTCCACCTTTTTTTCTACAACCACCCTCTTTACTCTCTCCCATTTTGACCTCCAGAATTGTGATTCCCACATTTTCCTCTTCACTCCAGTTTCCATATTGCATCAGCACACATTTATTTTTATTCAGCTTGGCCCCTGATGCGCCGCAAAACTGGGTTGTCACCTCCAAGCTATTTCTGACTCCCTTATAATCTGTACAAAAAACATTTACATCGTCCATGTATAGTACAGTTCTCACCTCTTGGGCCCCACTCCCAGGGATTTTAATGCCTTCAATCCCATTCTCCATTCTTAAGGCTTGTGCCAGTGGTTCTATGCAGCAAACAAAAAGGAGTGGGGATAACGGACAGCCTTGGCGAACACCGCAATTCACATCAACCACATTTGACATGCTTCCATTAATCATTATTCTACTTCCTATACCCTTATATAATAACCTTACCCAAGTGAGGAACCTGGTTGAAAGCCCCATCTTTGGTAGTACTCTAAACATATACTCATGAGAGATACGATCGTAAGCTTTCTCAAAATCCAAGTTTAAGACCGCTAATCCAATATTCCTCTCTCTCGCATAACCTATGGTATCTCTAATCAGTATTAGGCTGTCCGTGATCCTCCTCCCTGCCACACCACAAGCTTGATCTGGATGAATGACTTCACTCAGGACAGATTTTAATCGAAGCGTTAAACACTTGGAAAGCAGTTTAAGATCACAATTCAATAAAGTTATCGGTCGCCAATTTGCCAGGTCTGTGCGATCATTCTATTTGAATAGTAAGATCACAACTCCCGTCTTAAAGCTGTCCGGCAGTTCTTCTAAAAACTCAAATTCTTTAAAAATGGTTAAAAGATCCAATGCTAAATTATCCCAAAAGGCCCTGTAAAACTCAATGGGTAGACCATCCAACCCTGGAGTTTTACCCGTTTTGAAGGTCTTCAAACTTTCCATTAACTCTTCTACAGAAAGGCCTTTTGATAACACGGTATCATCTTTTACACTCTTTGGAATGACTTGCACAAATGTTTCTAAAAAAATCCTTAGACACTTCTTTCTTTCCAAACAACTCCCCATAGAAATCCTCAGCTACAGTCAACATGTCTTCCATACAAGTTTGCAAAACCCCCTCTCGTCCCTTCAATGCTGACATTAGTCCCCTCCCTGCAACCCTTTTCTTGAAAAAGAATCTCTTTCACTTTGCTTTGAAACATGATTTTTTTAATCTTTTCTCTAGAGAGATTTAAAAGCTCATTCTTTAATTCTTTGATTTCCTCACTGAAGTCCCACCCCTCTTCTAATAACTTAACATACCTCTGCATTCTCTTTTGGAATCCGTTTTCAACCCTTCGTATCCTAGCCTGTTTTCTCCTCCCCATCTCTATGAAGAATGCTTTTGTACGCTCCTTCACCTCCTCCCACCACTGTGCTCTTGTGCCAAACAGGTCATACAAAGACTGCCATTCCTTATATCTTTCCCTGAACCTGCTCCTCACTTCCTCATCCTCCAGAAGTGAAATATTCAGCTTCCACACACCCTTCCCCACAGTAACAACCGTTGGAATAGCAAGTGTACATGACAGTAAACAATGGTCAGAGAAAAAAACAGGGGTTAAGCCTGCAGTTGTGCAAGTAAAATCACGTATCAAAACAAAATCTATGCGTGAGGCTTGGGTCCCATTAGACTTGTGCCATGTGAAACCTGCCATCCCCTGACTATGAAGTTTGAGGGCATCTTTCAGTTTAAAATCTTTACATACCGTTAACATACCGTTTGCAATAATATTGATGATTTATCAAATTGGACCTGTCTCTCACCCCTCATTCTGCCTTCTCTTTCTAAAAGAGAATTTAAATCCCCAGCTAAAACCAGTGGTTCCCATCCCAATAAATATTCTCTCAATTCCTGGTGTGAGACACAAAGGTGTGAGACACAATGTAACAAATTATGAAAATCATGAAGTATAAGAAAATTATTTTTAATATGACCCTCTGAACATGGCATGTGAGGATTTATAGTCAACAAAATAGCACCCCTTCTGCTGAATTACTTTTTCCCTCCTTCCTCGTTACCAAAACATCTTAGTATTCCGACACTAAGGTAAGAGAGACAAAATCACTCATCACGAACATTTGTAATTACAAAACTTCACTGTTGCATTTCTGTGTTGTGACATGCTGAACATGGCATGTTAAAGTATATAGAAAACCTAGATCAGAGCAGGTTAAATGTAATTCATAGTGATTTATATTTTTTTAATTCTTTCTAAATGAAAAAATATGTTTTTCAGTGAATATGACACTTCAGTATTACATAAAATATGCTTCAATGCCAAAATAAATAATAATGGAAAAAATACCCACAGTGGACATTCATAGTGCGATTATAGGAATGTTATATATCAGGTGAGTAGCTGTGTCAGCATGCGTAGGCTGCAAAGGAAAAATTAAAGGATTATTACATGCTGAAAAGAGAAGAAAGGAAACAACGTGTTGGCCGTGGAGCCTTCTTCAGGTGTGAGCAAGACAGGGCAGTAAGAAAAGATAATTTTCTTTTTATCTTTGCTTACTGCAGTTTATCTTTGATGACAACATCAAAGACATTAGGAAGTTTTATGGCTAACAGCTCCACATCAACTTCCTTTTATAACTAACCTCATCAGATCCCTCAACTCCCAACTCTTCCAATTTCTCACTTCAGAGAAAGATAAAAAACTCAATTATCCTCTTCAGAGAAAAACCACCAACACCCCTACCACCTCCACCAATCCTAACCTCGTTTTTACTATACCCTTTGACCTTTCCCTTTCAAGCCTTTGCATCCTCAGCTAACATATTTTAAAATTACAATAGACTGTATAGTATTTATGTTTAAAATTAAGGTAAATATGTCAAAATATCAAAATCCAACTGCACGGTGCTATTGTAAGAATGCTTGTCAAGTTCTCAAACAAACCTGCATTGTATTTTTAAAATATTTCAGCAGAGGATTCAACTGGAGTATAAATGAAGATTCGACGATAATTTCTTTTGACTGAATATGGTTTTCTGGGGAGTTGCAATGTTGGGCATTATTGGACATTTCCAGGTGACCCTGACACGTGTTAAACACTCGCATTTCCTGCAAATATTAAAATGGTTATGGTTTCGCTGAGAAATCCAATGGACTGAAGACAACGTTTACATCGCAAGAGAACCCCGTCCCTGGGTGGACTCGAACCACCAACCTTTCGGTTAACAGCCGAACGCGCTAACCGATTGCGCCACAGAGACTGATTGGTAAGGTCATTTCTCGAATCACAAGTTTTCGGTTAAAAAAAAAAATCTCTTCCCGTTTATTTTGCCAGCCTGTAATATTTCTTCTGCACTGATAACCAATAATTGAATTTCATTTTTCGCAAGCTGTGTGAATTTCATCAAAAACAAGTTTTCCAGAAAGGAAATGAACACATGCAATTAACGAAATCAAGCCCTTTGTGATTGCCCGAAATGATACGTTCTGTACTACAAGATAGGAAGAAAGACACGGCTGGGATTTGAATCTCGGTTCTTTTGTTTAATAGAGAAGCGCTTTAACCAACTAGGCTACGGTGACAGGACGACCTTCACCTTTTACAGCCGCTTGGACACACCGCTACTGACATCTGCTTTCAGTAAGCGCTGAACCTGCGCTCAGAGCAAATTCCCTCTTTTACATAGCAGCCCCGACACTGAGAAACGAAGAGAACTGACTTTTATCTGCCATTTTCATGTCCAATGCGTTTGACATCTCCCAAGGGCGACAGAGTTCTTTTGCGACACTATTTCTTCTTCTTTTTTATTTCTGTACGCTTTGATAAAAAACGAGAAATCGTGCAACGGAAAAATGTCTTTTTTTTCATAGAGAAAACATAATCACAAATGCGACCTACCTGTGCTGCTGTTTCTGGTTAATAATTATTATTGCGAGGAAAAAAAAAACAGCTCCTTGCATTAAGAGCAAGAGCAACCAACGCGCTCTCTTGTTGAATTGGGTTTTTTCCGTGGTGCTCTTCCTCAGATGCGAAGTTATTTGGCGAGCAAGGACCTCTGAGAAGGAGCCTGAATCCGTCAAGAACTCTGAAATTCTAATATCGCACTACCGTCTTGTGTACAGAGATCTGCTTCTTCCTTTTTGAGTGTTTTGGTGTTTAAGAGCACACTTCCTACCTCGAATGTTAGTTTCAGGAGATGTGTTACCAGATCACAGATCATCTTGAGAAGATTTGGGGATGCACTGGCTCAGTTATTTAAAGGAACCTATACCTCCAACGCACTTCTGAGAAGCACCTGCACATTTTCGCAATCCTCTCTCTTACCTACAAAGTTATGAAGACACAGACGACCAACAAAAACTAATTTGATTCACTCAATTATTTGTCCATCTCTAAAGCCTGTGTGTATTGACAAGGCAATTCAAAAGCACATATTAAATAAGAACACGATCCTTCTTGTTACCATTCATGTGGTTGGAGCGTTGTTTCGCCCTTTAACATTCTTCTACAATATTTACAAAAGGGCTTTATCACTGGAGTTGTGTGCATCAGTCCATGAACATCAACTGTACTGCTGTACAATGTACAATGACGGGGACGCTAAACTGTAAACAGGTGCCGTCCTTCGGCTGAGACGTAAAACCGAGGTCCTGACTCTCTGTGATCATTCAGGAGAATGGTGGTGGTGGAGGGGAGTCCCCATTACCTGTAAAGCGCATTGAGTGGAGTATCCAGAACAATGCTATATAAGTGTAAGCAATAATGATTATTATTATTATGTAAAATGCAATAAAAAATAAAACAAAATATCAAACTTTGATTCAAAATAGATTAATATAAAACTGATAAAGCTAATGCTTTTTTCAGGGCAATATCTACTTTTTTTTTAAAAAAGCGAAGTCTGTCGCGACTGAAAGTTAGAGAAGGTATACCAGCGGGTGCCTTCATATCATGAGCGTCAGTCTCGCCCGTAGCTGCGAGAAGGTTAAAAGCGCACAAGTGATTTGTCTTTCGTCAAAGTAACTGCCGGAGCAGTAAGATGCAGAGCACAATCCAGCAGCTGTAGACGATGTTCTGGGAAGAGCTAATTCTGTTTTCAGCACAGGGAGTGAGAATGAGCTCAGTCCGGCTCCCAGCACAATCCATCCTGGTTTGGTTACAGTGAGTCTGAGGCTCTTTGGATCGTAACGTAAAAAAAAAACAATTGCTCACATCGTGTGACTTCCACGACAGGAAGGAAAGATATCACTTAAAAAAATCAGAACTGAAGATTTGGATCCGGGGCCTCATACTTATAAAATTATTAAAATAATAATTATCAAAATATCAGATTGTGTTTCTGCAAAATTTCGTGCACAGTACGCCATTTTTATCTAAAACAATCACAACGAGGGCTTTACACGCAATCTGGGGTATTTTCCCCTTTTATATTTTTGCCACTTTATATCGAACCTGTTATACTCCCAGAAGTGCACAGTAGCTTGTACTTAATAAAAATGTACAATTCACCGCTGGTATAAACAGATGTGTGCCGTGTTTGCCTTTGCAAGCATTTGTTTAAAAAATAAGTTCACAATACGATAAAAACACAGAAAGCACAAACTTTATAATACAACGATACAAAATCAATACCAAATCATTATGCCAATTAAGTAACTATCCTTTGAAAACAGAGAACACCTTTATATCTACAAAAAACTTGACATTTGTATGTATTTTTGAATTACAAAGCAGACAGTGTAGTCCCTTAATTCAAAGATCAGATCTTGGCCAAAAAAATTGAATTGGGCTGAATTCGGAACAGGAGCCTTTGCTTAGTCGATTATTGAGCTTTTGATCAATGTCTGAATAAAAAAGATTCGCTTTTTTAACTCTTTGATTAAATTACATGAAAAGCACCTTCCTTCGAGCCGGAATCGAACCAGCGACCTAAGGATTCCCTGTTGACCCCACTACAGTCCTCCGCTCTACCAACTGAGCTATCGAAGGGATGCTGTGGCATTGCTCTCTGGCACATACTGCCCAATGAAGTAAAATGTGAAATGGGTGATTTAAATCCCACTTCGACATCAAGTTTCCAACTCGTTTCCTTAGTCTCGTTTCCGAGTTCCTTAACTCGTTCCTAATTTACCTTGAATTTAAGCCACGAACCAGGATTCTACAGTATAAACTTCCAGGGATATTACAAAATGTTTGATGGGGCATCAATCATTCCAGGTGGAAATTGATTCCTTTTTTTTCTCGAGGGATCATATTAAACATTTCATTAGTATCGAGAGGAGGATCACCAGTAGACACAAAACAAACAGTTTCTTTCTGTCTTTATTAGAAAGTAGCGTTTGTGCTACATTAATAATATTTTCGTGGAAATAAAGAAGTTGTAAATTTTAAAAATTTATATTTGAATCGAAATGTGGTTTTGAGTTAAATATTAGCGTGTTCATGTAATTAGTTTGTGTTTGTCATTACTATATATATTGCCATGTTACTAGAATTTGTAACTGAAGTTTACTAGTTGTGTTTTTTATGATGATTAGATATTTGAATACTATATTGTATATAATGTATAATTTGAACTACATATTGTTCAGGTGTGAATAATTGTATATTTTAAGAATACGTTTCTAAAACAAATCATTGGCTTTATTTACTAGTTTCTACACCTATAAAAATCTTTCTTTGATGTATAATAGACATCAAAGAAAGATGTCTATTATACATCAAAGATGAGCAGTGTGTGTCGTGTTCACAGCTGATAACTAGAAGATGTCTGGAAGAGGCAAAGGCGGAAAGGGACTCGGGAAAGGAGGCGCTAAGCGTCACCGTAAGGTTCTCCGTGACAACATCCAGGGAATCACCAAGCCCGCCATCCGCCGCCTGGCTCGCCGTGGGGGAGTGAAGCGGATCTCCGGGCTGATCTACGAGGAGACCCGCGGGGTGCTGAAGGTGTTCCTGGAGAACGTCATCCGCGACGCCGTCACCTACAACGAGCATGCCAAGAGGAAGACCGTCACCGCCATGGACGTGGTGTACTTGCTGAAGCGCCATGGCCGCACCCTGTACGGCTTCGGAGGCTAAACAGGAGCGGAGCTTCACTACTGGACCCCGACGTATAAACCCAAGTGACCCAGTGACATTTGTCACTGCTGAGGTTGCTTTATGGGTCTATTTTCTATAGCGTGCTGATCAATTGGAAATCAAATTGCAAAAAAGACCCGTTCCCACACCTAAGGTCAAATATTAGGAATCAAAACTGCTAGAGTGTATGGAAGCACACAGCTTTATCAAGATTTCCAAGTGCAAGATCTTTTTATTCATAAAAGACCCTATTTATGTTGTATGAGAAATATTAATATTAATACAGAATCTTTTTTCACCAAATAAATGGGCTTCCTGACTTCAGAAAGCCTTCTAGACAAATACTAAAAGAGCAAAAATTCAATTTGGTAAATGAAATGAAAACACATACCCTACCAAACCTTGAGTACAGGCCATTCAGGATGATAATACAAAACCATTTATAATTCAACAAATAAAACCTGTCAACTGGTAATCACCACTTATCATAAAAAAATAAGTAGCAATACACAGTAGGGGACTCTTGGGTGCAAGTTAAATCCATGCAAGAAGGGGGTTTAGTGTTATATTTCCAAATCAGATATGCAAATGAGAGATCTGCCCCAGCCACTCCCAAAGCTCCCTTGGTCTGGAATGGAGCTGCTCCCCTCTTCTAGTTATTCACACTGGAGTTAGGTTACATATTAGCACATTTCATCTAACAGTTGCTGCAGAAACAAAAACGTAAACAAATGACCTGGAATGTGACCACACCTATTAGAATGTAGTTCAACAGATAACTTGTAAACCTTGTCATAAGATTTTTTTTGTTCTACAAAATATACTTTATTCCGCAAAAAAAAAAACATCTCAAAAGGAACATCTCACACATATTAGCACTCCATGTAATAAAAAACAACGGCGGAACGGAGATTGATTGTTCGTTATCAATCTTTGCAAGTGGGGGCGGATTTGCACAATTAAGAGAGTCCCTCCAAACCTACCACTTGCTATTGTCCTTTAATCCCTGTATAGGGCCCAAAGTCCTTTCCAGCGCTCCCTCGCCGTGGGGTAACCCCATTTGGTGACGTGGTGCTTCGTCTTCCTCCTGAGGTCCGCCAGGATCCTCTCCTCCAGCTCCCTCGCCCCCCACTTTATGTTGTGCCGGATGAGAGTGTTCCTCGCCTTCCACAGTCCTTGTTTTGTGAGGGACAGCAGCAGCCCCCGCAGGTCCTGTGTCCCCTTGTCCAGTCCGGTGGGTGCCAGCCCCCAGCAGAATGTACTGGTAACTGAGCACTGCATCCGTTCCCAGGAGTTGCATAATGTTGTCCATTCTGCCCCACACCGCCTTGGCGAAGAGGCAGCTCCAGAACACGTGCTCCTGAGTCTCCTCGACAAAACACGCGTACCGGGGGCAATGCGGATTCCTGGAGATCGAGTGTCTGTAGAGGACCTTTCTGGTAGCCAGTCTCTTGTGTACAGCCATCCAGTTGAGGTCCTTCAGTTGGTTTCCAAGTTCTTTGGGCTGCGTCCTTTCCCAGACTTGTCTTTGTACAAGTCTCTGTGGTTGGTGCAGAGCTCTGGCTGTCTCGTGGCCTCGTACCTCCTGCTCCACTTGACAGCGCGGATGTAGAACTCCGGTCGCCTTCTGCCTTGGGCCCAGTGTTTGACCACTGGACCAAGTGCCTCATTGGGACGGAGAGCCACAGCCTGACAAAGTACTCGTACTTGTGGCCGATGGGCTCCCGCTGCGCCCGACAGAAGTTGCAGAAAAAGATGCAGTCGAGTTTCAGGGGGAAATGTGGGACATCTCGACCCCCTTTCTCGATCGGCTGACACATCCGGTTTCTCGTGATGTACTCGTACTTGCCGCCCCAGACGAAGCCAAAGATCATCCCTTGCAGCTCTCATCTGAGTCTGGCCAGCAGCGGGTACACCGCAGACCCAGCATCGCATTCACCTTGGCGATCCTCTCGGTCCGGTTGATGGTCTCGTTGTCCTAGCTCTTGAAGGAAACCCCCAGTATTTTGAGAGGCTCCGTGCAGAGCTCGAGACCCTCTGGCTCCGTCGTCCTGTGCTTTCAGGGCCCGGAGAACTTCAGTTTGCTCTTTCGGCGGTTGAGCTTCGACCCCAAGGCTCTGGAGTATTGCTCCATGACCTGCAGGGCTCTTCTTAGCCCCCTGTCCGACCTCAGGAACAGCATCGTGTCGTCAGCGTGCTGGGAGATCTTCAGGGCTTCCCCCGCACCTCCCGGTATCTCCAGGCGGTTGATGACAGGGTCCCGTCTCACCGCCTCTGCTAGGGGCTCTGTGAAAAGAACATAGAGAAGGGGTGAAAGGGAGCAGCCTTGTCATACTCCGGATTCCTGGGGAATGAAATCCCCCAGGTTTCCTTTCACGTTGACTCTGCTGCCTATGTCAGAGTACAGTATATTAATCCAGTGGCTGAAACTCTCTCCGAAACCGAAGCGTTCCAGCACCCTAAACAGATAGCTATGGTTCACTCTGTCGAAGGCTTTCTCCTGGTCCAGTCATGGGCATATTCCGGTCCTCGCCCCAGGCGCTGGTGTCTCTGGTCAGCTGGAGGTTCCAGCTGACGGATCGCCCTTCCACCCACACGTCTGGTTGCTGTGGATGATGTGGGGAAGGGCGGTTCTCAGTCTGGCGGTCAGAAGCTTGGACGGGATCTTTACGTCCATGCAGAGCATCGTGATCGGCCTCCAGTTTTTGAGGTCGTCGGCATCTCCTCCCTTAAAGAGCTGGGAGATGATGCCCTTCCTCATGGTGTTTCCGAGTTTCCCCCGCGGAAGATCTCCTGCACCACTTCCACCAGATCTGCCGCCAGGGTGTCCCAGAAGCATGTGTAGAATTCCTTGGGGAGTCCATCCGGTCCCGGCACCTTGCCATTCTCCATGGACAAGAGCGCAGCCTTCAGCTCCTCGGCCGTGATTGGACCCTCCAAGTCCTCCCTCACCTCCTCTGGTACTCGTGCCTTCAGCCCCTCCAGAAAAGCATCACCTGCCTTCACCTCTGTCTGCTTTTCTGAAAAGAGCTCCTTGTAGAAAGTGGTGGTCGCTTCTACCTTGTCACTCTCGTCCAGCACTTCCTCTCCATCTCCCCGTCTCAGGCTGTAGATCACCCTCTTTTTCTGGGCTTCTCGGACCTGATTGAAGAAATAAGAGGAATAGGTTTTATTATTTTCATAATGCTCCCTTTGTGCCTTGACCAGGAAAGCCTTGGCTTTCTTGGTGTGCAGCTTGCGGATCCTTTCCTTCAGGTCCCATGCCCAGGCT